>NC_048916.1:3774444-4133573 GCF_011077185.1 Oxyura jamaicensis | reverse complement strand
CCCCCCCCCAAATAAATAATATGGAGCTGCACCCTCCACCCATCTCTGGAGCTGCTTCAGGGCCCAGCGGCAGAACCGGGGGGAAGCCCGAAGGTGCCGGAGGGGGGGCGTTAAAAAAATCCCAAATTTCCGCCGCTCCGCGCCCAGCGCTGCCCAAAGCGCCCCCCCCCCCCCCCCGGCCCGGCCCCGCACGGCCCCGCACAGCGGTCACGGGCCCCATCACCGACCCGGCGGCACTCCCTCCGTCCTTTTCTCACCTCAGGAGTCTGAGCCCATTCACCAAAGTCCTTCCTCGTCCAGGATCTCAAATCTTTGCCTTTTTTTTTTCCTCCTTTTTTTTTTTTTTTTCCTCCTTCTGGATCAGCCAGTCCCGACATCATTAAACTACAGTCCTCCTCTTCCTCCTCCTTCCTTCTCCCCCTCTCTGTCTCCCCCTCTCTCTTTTTTTTCCTTTTTTTTTTTTTATTTTCAAAAAGGGGGGGGGAGGGGGGGGGGGGGGGGGGGGGGGGCGGGGTGGGGGGGGGGGGGGGGAGTAGACATAGCTGCATGAAGTGGCTGCCTTTTAGAAAGCACATTTAATCTTTACTGGCTCCCCTAGGCTTCGATGAAGTAGAAGGGAAAGGAGAGGAGAGGGGGAAAGAAAAAATCCAGGCAAGGGAGGCTGTTGAGGGACAGCAAGCATCAGGCTCAAATCAACGACCAGATGAAAATGTACTAGACCACACTGCCCCCTCTCTTCCTCTCGCTCTGTCTCCGTCTCTCTCACACACTCTCACTCCTGGAAAGCTTCAGTGTCTGGTTACAGACTCTTTTGGATCCTTCCCCCCCCTCCCCACCCTCGCCCTTTGCCAACTATCCTAGAGATTCCTTGCATGCCTACTTAAATCTTTAACAGAATAAGGACCCGGCTCCCCCCGCCGCCGCCGCCAGCCTCGCACACACACCAGCCCGGCTCCCCCCTCCCCAATAATCCCTTAAGCTCCCGGGAGAAACCCCACAGCCCCCCGGGAGAAAACCCCAAAGCCCCCAGGAGAAACCCCACAGCCCCCGGGGACCCCTCCGGCAGCCGGCTGCTGCCCCACGCCGCCACCCTGCGGGGGTGCTGGGGGGGGGGGGGGGGGGAAGAAAAAAAAAAAAAAGGGGGGGGGATGGAAGGGATAAGGGGGTCAATGGGGGGACCGCAGCCCTTCGCCTGGCATCCCTCTGGCTGGATCTGGATTTTAAAACAATAAAATCCGCCGCTGCTGCTGCTCTGTCGGCTTCCCCCCCGCCGCCCCCCCCCCCGGCACGCCGCAGCCCGCAGCCGCCCGTGGAAATCGCAGGGAGGCAGCAGGCTGCCTGCCTCATGCCCGCGATGACTTTCGAGCTGCCAAGCTCCTCTCCTCGACCCCCACCCCCCCCGAGCCCTCCCCAAGCCAGCCCTCCGCTCAATGGCAGCCCCGCTGCTGCCTCGCAGCCCAGACTATATTTGCAAGATGTGCTAATTTACCAGCTATATGCCCTTGGATTTTCAAATGAACTCATCAGTCACTGCTCCTAGGACCGATGCTCCCTCTCTCTCCCTCACACACACCCTCCGCTGCAGACATGTTACTCATTCTCCAAGCATTTCCTCTCCCAATGTCCGTCAGACGCATATACACTTCATTGATCAAACCAAATCCCTTGATAACGATAAATAATAATACAGACAGTTAACATCAGCGGGGGGCTGGGGGGGGGGGGGGAATAGGCTGACGACTAAATCTGCATTGTGCTTTTAGAGGCTGGTGCCTGCCTTCTGCAGAGCTGCGCGATGAGGAGCACAGGTACACCCCGCAAGCCTTGCCGTGTGGGGCCTCACCTGCCACCCCACACCCACCAGATCTATGGGGCTGGGGGGGGGAGACACGCTACCAGCTCCCTGTACAGGCTCCTTGTAGGAGCAGGAGGTGCTACTCGCCATAAAGCACCTAGCACTAAATAAATAGGGCGGTCTCTTTGTTATGCTGGGCGATGCACAGGTGCTTTTAGGACTGCAGCGGTGAAGGCAGCTGGATATCCACGGCTCCTGAGGGTGCACGCGGAGATTTTCCGAAGCACCTCCCTTAGTTCCCACTGAAATCCTTTGTACTGCAGCCAGCCAGCACCTAAGCGAGGCACCAGGTTAGGGAGGCGGGCTGTTCACCGTGCCTCCGTTCCGTGCCAGGTATTTTCAAGGGCTTTGGTTTCGGGGTTTTTGTGGCTTTGCTTCCCTGTTCTCTGGGGCTAGAATGGGGGAGGCAGGGGAAGCTGCCTCTTGGGATTTGGGCTAGTTCAGCGTCTTGTGTGGGTCTGGCAAAGAGAAAGTGACTGCAGTGTAAGTGTTCGGGAAGTTGGGGAGGGTGGGGCTATCTAGAAATCTTTGACTCACTGGGGTAACTCCCTGAACACAGGAATTAAATTATTACTCAAAGCAGGCTACATTTTATGAGCAGCAGCCTTAGAATGAAATTCTGCATGCATACAGAGTTTGAACCAAGTAAAATAAACATATGGAAATACGTATACAATACATAATTCAATTACTGGGTGCAATGCAGAAGTCCCTGGGTGATAGAGGAGGTGGAATTATGCAGTAAAGGCAGTCCAGGAATCCATGCATACAAATTTTCTCATTTATACCGACACAATCCTGATTGACATCAGCCTAGATAGGGGAAGAATCAAACCCTGTGTACTGAAGGATCTAATCTTTGGGAAAAGTAGACTGGATTAGAGAGACTGTATCTGCCACCATCCTTTCACTACCCGTACAGATTCCATCCTCAGCATCACAGCAGTAGGTAAGATTTTGCCATCACAGAGAATTATTTACACCCATTGTCTTTTTCATGTTCCTCTATCTTTCTTCCAACAACAACAACAACAAAAAATGTTTGATTTTTTTTAAAAGTTTTGCTGCAAACACATAATTTCTTTACACAATTTAACCAAGTCTTTGGAGGATACTTATTTCAAGCAGTTAACACCTGACCCCAATTTTTGTGGGTAATTAGTGAGCTAGATAACCACACAAAGTGGGTAATTATTTAGTACCCAAGGGTACTGTACAAGAGGGTAGAGGCTGGCAATGTTAACAAAAGCACATCTCTAATTATTGTATCTATACTGGTGATGTTTTAAGAAGACTTACTCCATCTAATGATCCATGATAAATCAGTAAACTATTTTGCTTCCCTTAGCATATATGGCTGGTCTAATCAGTATGCGAGGGCAAAGCAAAGCCAAGCCCCATCTTCGGACCATACACAGACCTCGAGAGAAGCCAGAGGCATCCACTTGGAGAAGTTGGCACAACTGGAAGCCTCTGCTCTAGAACAGCAGCCCAAGAGCCATCACTAAGAGCTAACAGTTGGTTGAGCTGACTTGAGAAGCTTGTAGAGTCTGCCTCGGGGTCTACGTCTCGCTTGGGCAATGTGGCCGTGCTGGGGCATCTCTGTATACAAGAACCCTAGCCATGTCTTAGCAGAGTTCAGTCTTGCTAACTGAAAATTGCTTTGAAAGCTGTACAAGTGAGGTGCTTTGTGTCTGTGGAAGGTCAAGGCTGTAATGCAAGAAGGTGGCATTGAAAAAAAAACACGACACAAAAATCCCCAACCAAATCACGTCTGATAAATTTCAATTATTTGCCATCTCCAGTATTTAAATTTCAAAAACCACATTTCTCCCATGGAAAATATTAAATCCTCAGGATATATATATATATTTAACAAATTTAAGAAGGGATGGGAGCTATCTATTTTGAAATACAGACTAAATAAAGAAGGTTCAGCTACCAAAAAAAAAAAAAAAAAAAAAAGTGGCTTTGATCATTAGGACCACGTGAAGAGAAGTTATGTTGGAAACAGATTCGTAATCTTAAACACAGCGGTCACTATCCACAGACCACTATTTGCAGCATTACACACACTTAAGGACATCTTCAAACCAAGACATTACGCTCATCAGCAAAGCACTTTCCTTTTTTAATTGCTTTTATGAATCATCGCTAGTATCCGGACACTTTATTTACTGGAGTCCAGCAACCTTGTTTTTCAAAGACTTAGATTCCAATACCTAAGGGCCTCCAGGCTGGCACAAAGAGAAATGGAGGCGTCATCCTCTTTTGATCATAGCCACGTATTTAACTCAGCCTGGGACTGTGCAAGCCAGGCACTATAGATGAAAACCCATACGGCAACATCACCTAACACTGTGACTGCCAGGAATTTGGAATTTAAACAGAGAAAGTCTGAGGGATTTCCCTAACTCCCCATCTCTCTCTTTTGTTCTTTTACTTTTTTATCAGTTAAAGAAGTCCAATGGAAAGAGGCCTGAAAATTGTTCTTATATTTTAAAAGGGACCAAATCTCCGTGCTCCATTTAGTCCTGAGCACTCCTGTTCGTATCACTAATGTGAACAGGTTAAAAAGAAAAAAAATATTGCCAAAACTGGGGATCAGTTCAGAGCAGCTGTGAGGTGGACACCTGTCCACTCTGAACTGCCCCAGAAAACTGAAGCTTCTTTCATGTGCTACAGGCCATTTAATAACCCAGCAACTTACAGTGTTTGGCTGCTACCATGCTGAGGTGGGTATAAATAAATTGGTATCCCCTTCACTAATCCTCTTAGGGACCCGGTTTGCAGGAATAGTTCTCATAGAAATGGAGTGAGAGGAATTTTGCAGAGAGAAGCTGGAAAAGAGAAAGGAAGAATGAATTTAATCATGGACACAGGTTCAAAGGAAACCTTGGTAGCTGCACAGTTATAGGAGAAAGCAGAATAAAACCAAACTATTACTATTTTTTTCTGAAATGAATTGGAATTAGTGGTTCAAAGGAGAAGACACGCAGGAGATGCTCAGCCAGAGGGGATGCTTTAGGGACTTAAGCATTCACTGTAAACCCTAAGGTCTTTTTGAGACAAGTCAGTAACTTCTCTACAGACCAACTTAAGCCCTTCATTCTCCTGTAGTAGAAAAAATAAAATGAGTGATTTTACCATACAAATGTTATTTAGGAAATAGCAGTTCTACCTCAGTTATATGGGCAGCATATACAAGAACATACGAGAATAGCTCAAGAATTAATAAAATATCTTCAGCAGAGGAAAAAATATTTACTAATATAGATGAAGAGTTCTAACAAGGATTGAGGAAGGGAACAAATTCACAGTGTGGGGCACATCCAAGGAGAGCAAAGTTGGGCAAAGTGCCATGGTTTGGGCACAACCAGAACAGCGCTCTAACTCCCAAGTGAGGAGTCTGACGACCAAAAGCTTCTAACATCACCGTCTTGTCTAACATTGCGCATTCCACATCAAGGCGGTTATAAAATTGGTTCACCTCTTCCTGCCTTGCTTCCTACCCTATATAAAACGATCACAACAAAGCTTACCGTGTCCACAGAGAGTTTTGAGGTCTTTGGAAGACAGCTGCTATGTCCAGATTACTCTCGTTATCCTCATTGGCTGCCCTGTTAGTCGACAAAGAGGGTAGATTGTGGTTGATGGCCGTGGAGATTCCTTTTCATCACCAACAATTCATTTTAATCTAACCCACCCACCAACTCTCATCTCCAAAATCCAACAAGGTATATAACAGTAAATCACCTCGTCTCAGCTTGGAGAGGGGATCACTGTATTTTTTCTACCTCACCCCAATTCTGCTAAGAGATTTCTCAAAGATCTTTGAGCTCCAACTCCCTAGATAATGGAGGACAATTAAAGTAGTAAGGTGCCAAAGCCATAAAACAATTCTATCCCAAGGTGAGGAAAGCAAGGAAAAGGACAAACGAGGCAGTTTCACCTCCTGGTGCAGCAGTCCTGGAACTCTGCACCACTCGGTGCCCTCCGTTTACAACCAACTTTGGGAAAACGGGAGGAGTTCAACAAAAGGTCAGTGGATGTGACAGAGATTTAAAAGAAAGGTTACAGAGATGAATTCATCCACTATCAAAGAAAGAGCATGAGAAGCAGGAATGCAGTACCTAGAGTTATGTGTGTTTTGCCCATGGGGAGTTCACAAGCTGCTCTTGTCCGTGAGTTCTCCTATACATACCGGATTTAACCAAACCCCAAAACTCAAGGTGAAACTCCAACTTATCTGGACGAAGTCACGCAAGAATGTACTACATCTACTCCTGCATGATTTGCCATTTCCATATCACATAAAGCACCTGAAAGCCCTCATATTTCACATGGTTTCAGGTCCATAAGAAGTTTCAAATAAGGCTTGATTCATTTAAACCATGACCAAAGCTCCAAAAACCTCACTAAAATTTCAGATAAATATAACCAGTTTTGAGCTGGTGGTGATAATTCTTAAGATCTGAGGTTTCATACCGAAAGCCTGACAAGTTTTTTAATTCTTCAGTTACTAACTGATGGAGCTTTAGTAGTTTGTTAACCTACAAGGCTGATACAAAAACTTCCTGTCTGATGAACATTTTATGTGTTGTTTTTTTTTTCTTTACATTTGTTTGAAATTTCAATGGAACCATTACATGCGAAAGGTGATGTCCCCTCAATTGACTTTTTTTTTTTTTCTTTACCTGAGGGTCACACTGTAAAGAGAGGGCAGAGGGCAGAGCCTGCTTCTTGCAGCCCACAGATCGATTTCCATCTCCTTTCCATCGTGGAGCCTCAGTCCTCCAGTCTATGTCCAATTTTCCCCTATCTAAATAACATACCTATTTCACATGAGAAAGAAGCTGGAATTCTGAGCCTTAATTAATGTTTGTAAAGAGCCCTGATAGGCTACAAGGAGCTGCCAAACCTTGAAGCATGATCATCCTTGAATATCCCCCAAGACCTGTCAGTCTTAGCTTTTCTTGCCAGCACGGACTTTCTTTTTAAGGAGAGGGTGGAATTATTTCAAAGATAAAACAAACAGAAATTGTTTTTCAGCTTTTCTAGTCCTCCAGCTACAGCCTACGGTTGCCACAATTTAAAATAAATAAATAAATAAATAAATAAATAAACAAGGGGGGCATGTTTCTCCCAACAAAAGAATACTTGTCTCAGCTATTGCTTAAGAAGTAAACCAAAAGGTAGAACACCAAAATATTTTCCGTTGCTCGTTGGTGGGCACAAGCCGCCGATCCCTGCGCAGGGACGGGCAGAGGCTGGCACAGAACCATCCGGATGGATCCCAAATCGGCGGTGACAGTGGCAAGAACCCAAAAGACCTGTTCCTATTCCCGGGCCTGCCGGTCGACGTGCTAAGTGGCTTGGGCAAGTTTCTCCATCTCTTTGTGCTCCCTCTTCTGCCTGCCTTATCTGCTTAGGCTCCTGGGACAAGGAGTCTCCTCTCACGGGGTATTTACAGGATGCCAAGGCATTTAGGTACTGCTGTCAAAGAAATAAGGGAAGGCTGAGCGCAGTCTCGTTGCCCTTACCTCTTGTGAAACCAGAGGCAGAGGTCTTAATATACAGCAACTCCTTTTCAGTTGCTTCACCGGCGTTGAGAGCGTTATTAAAAATCAGAACGCCATATATCAAGAGGCACGTGACAGCGAGCAGGAATGTCAAGAGCGCGGGGAAGACACGGCAACCTCAGAGGACTTACGTTTGGCCCGGCAGACACCGCTCAGCCTCTGCACGCCAGAAATAGCTGCGGGACGCAGGCGCAGCAGCCAGTCTGCCCGCTCCTGGTGCCAGTCTGTGCTTCTGCATCACTTCACATTGCAGCGCAGGCTCTATTACACCCGAAGTTTAAATTTAGTCGTTTTTGTAACACAAAGAGACAGTGCAATGTTTTTACGAGAGAGAAAATGAGGAAAACAAATGGAACAATTTGCAAGGGATGTTATTTAACTTAGGGTAGTAAATGACACTCTTTAAATAGGATTTTTAAATTGCAATAATAACCTTTTCTACTTGATTGTGCTCTTCTAAGAGTACTATTAAATTATAAATATTGTCAATCTTAACTCCGCAGCTCATGAATGTATCCGTCAGCATGGTGGTAGTCCATATGAAACATGTTTTAATATGGATATACAGTATGCTCACTTACAACTCCAGTATGACACAGAACACAGCAAGCTGAACATTTCACATATGATCAGTACCTCCGTCTTCACAAAACTCCTTCTGCAGAACAAGGACCTCTATTTTATAGACAGTGACTAAAAACAAAGAAAAATAAGTGACTCATCAAAGATCCCATAGGGAGTCTGTAGCAGAACATCAGGGTCTGCACCAATGGCTTAATCAAAGAAATAAATCGTTCCACTGTAATGGTCGAGGCTGTGCACAGTCTTTTCCCCATTAATAATAAAACAAGACAAGCCCCACGAGCTGAGGACAAACAAGAATCCCTCACACTGCAGAGGATTTTAAAATTACAAAGCTAATTCACCTGGCATCTAGGAGAAATCAGATCTCTTTCCCAGGAGCAGCACATGCCAGCCATGACAGTAAACACCTATTCCTGGGTGCCTGTGGCCACAGAGAACTGTGATTTTGACTCTGCTGAACAGAGAAACTCTTTCCAAACCATCCCATACCTGGGATGGTTCATTAGCAACACCTAATTTTTATGGCCTGACCTGCACAGATGGCCTCATGCTTCGTGCTAGAAGGGGCTGTCCACATGCACCAGGTCCTAAGTCATTGTTCGATCGCTTTCCTGCTTAATTGCCATTTTTAATTACTTCCATGGTAACAACAAAAAGTCAGTCTAGGAATGGAAAACAATTCTTTGAACGGCTTCTGCCTTTTTCTTAGGCTCAAACTACTGCAGCACAACCCATTCTCGATTAATATGGGGCCCTCTCGGGAAAGCCACTGCCTGTCTACTGATTTCATTTCCTACATCTTCTCTTCTTAAAATCACAATACGAGTCCCCCAAAAGCAAGGGCAAAAGGTCCTTTATTTTATCTTTACAAGATGACAGTGTTTTTTCCCTTGCTATTTTCTTGCAGGAAGATATATTAGCACTACATTTGCTCCTCCACGCGGTGGGATTTCTTAAATAAAAGCGTATGTTACATACGTACGGACTTGGAACCAGAGCTGCATTAGCCTATTAACTATCCACATTTGCTTCAGACTTGGCCAGCCACCTAGAAAACCTGCCAAGACCTTTCTGGCAGCCTTTTCCCAACAGTTCCAGGAAAACATGGAATATTCAAAGAATTTTAGAGCCTCCCAGCTTCGTTTGTCACCACTCTCCTTGCCCACTTATAACTAAATCACAGGCAAATTGCTCTAATGCCCTATTAAAGATTTAAAAATGGCCTTTCTCCACGGCAGGCTATCTGAGGACAACTCCACGCTAATATATAATGCAGTGCCCACGTTCGTCCGTAACGCGATGTGGCACGAGGCAGGCCGAGGGCTTGGCAGCAAGGAAGGGGGCTGATTTACAAACTTCGACCTTCACAAGTGAATTTCTGGCTTGTCTGGGGTTTTTAAACCTCCCTCAGATGCCCAGTCAAAGGAGAGATTCATGTTCTCCTTATTGTTACTCTGGCAAATTCCTGTTGACGTCTCGGACCTGTGTTATATAGGATCTATCTTCCTTTTAAAGCAGGAAAAAGAGAAGAACTCTGCTGTCCTGACTACGAGCAAAAACTGGCCCACTTTTTTAAAAATTCAAGAGAAGTAGGCTTTAAATGATCTGACGAGGCATTTTTATTACACAGGAAAAGGCTGCCTGTGATTTCAGACAAGTAGTCTTCCCTAATTCCTACTACTAATTTACAGATCAGACATTTAACCCTTGACTTCAATAGGGATTGCAAGTTCACAGTGACACCAAGCACCCCACATCCCTGCTCTCATGCTCCACTGCACCCTTCCGAGGTGTCCTTCAGCACCCCTGGCCTCAGTTCTGGCACAGGGCTGATGCTCTCCACACCGACTGTCAGGATTTCACCTTGCATCCCATTATTCTCAAAATCTGCCACGCACATCTCTTTACTCTTCAACTCCGTAGTCACGACAGGCTTACAATCCTCTCCTTCACAGGCATGTGACAAACGTATCAGGAATACACAAATAAAATACTTGCCACCACCAAGACAGAATATCCTATGTGGTCCCCATCTCTTGTAATACACCCCGCAGTCAGCTGGCGTGCATACCCCCTGAGAGGCTGCATGCACCCTGCAATGAGATTGGGGATACGTATTTTGCAACTAAGAATTGCCCCTCTATTGGAGAATAAACAAACAGAGCATTACAGGACCCATTGCACTAAAAATGGACAAGGATTTCTCCAACCCTTTAGCTGGAGGTGGAGGAGACTTTGAGACAGGTCCCTAATTCTGGTGTAGAGTCCTGAGCGATCCCTTTAGGAAATGCAGCCACCAACACAGGGCCCTTGTGGATTTATTGCAGCACTATGGTTACAGCTTGCTGACCGGTGACTTACATCCTCGAACCCTACAAACAGACATGATTCAGCAGGCAAATTACATCATTACTAACATAGCAAGCAGTAGACACTGATTTTATTTTTTCCATTAAACCTACACTGTTTAATTTCTCGCTCAGTACCCACTTTCACATACAAATGAAGGGAAGCACGTGACTGAAACATCTTCATTCTCTTATTAACTTCTCCTTAACAAATAAGTTCTCCTTTCACATTTCAAAAGCTATTGGAAAGGCAATTTCCAAAATCAACTCAAACCACAAGATCTGTAGCAGACAGCAATTGTGCCTTGCCTTCTTCCCTTCCCATTTCCTTCCTGTTCTTCCTCATTCTTTTTTTAAAATCCTGTCCTCCAAACCTAACCACCTCACTTATGGGAGGAAATAGAAAGCCAAGGGGAAGCTGTGGCATTTGTCAGACTGCAGACAGCACTATTGCAAACCGCTCTCTGGTGCCATGACTGCTGTTCCTTGTCAGAAGAGATGAGAAGGCACTTCAAACACATGGGAAAAAAAGCAATCCTTTAAAATACACCCACATCAGGGACATTAATCCGGGAATGGGTTTAACCTTCTGCTTGCAACAATTACTTAGAACTCACTAACACCAAGGAAGGCAGACGCTCTGCCTGCAGTGTTCAGGGGATTGGATATAGGTACCCCAAAGCTAGAACGTCCCCGAGCAGCCCCAGTTTCCAGCCAGCACCATGGGAAGAGCCAGCAGCAGGGCTGTGAGAGTGCCACACCGTGCCCAAGCCCCTCTTGCCCCGCAGCAGCTGCCTGCACCCCTCTGTGTGACCAGCTCCTGCGTGGCAAAGCCCAGCTCTAACCTCAGGCTGCAAAGTGGGCGTGAGAGCAGAACCCGGTGTAAGCCTCCGTGCTGAAACTTTTACTACTCCTGGTAACACCAGGGTTCCAAGAAATTTATTTAATAAGGAACGAAAGTGTTCCAACGCACGGTTAGGTGCAGACTTGCAATACAGCCGACCTGGCTCTTCCACCCAGCCCTTCCAATGATGCTGCCTGCCCTCGGATGCGTCCTTCACCTCCCTCTGCTTTCATCTCTGTGCAGCACCCACACAACCCCTCCCCATCACACACAGCAACTGCAAGCAGCTGCAGGTGGACCACGCCGCTGGATAACTATTATCAATGCTGCTGTAGCATGGTTATTCTGTCCGTGGGCTGAAGGGAAGGCCAAACATCTATCAATTCTTCACTTTGTTTGTCAGTGGCGAACTATGTGCTTAATCCTTTGCAAGGGACAGACGCAGAGTGGGGCAGAATCCAGACTTCTCTAGCATACCTTCTCCAAGAGTGACAAGTGTTAGCAGCTTTGCACAGTCGAGGGCTGTCCTTCCCACTGGTTCCTCCCTGGTCCCCAACTGCTGAGCTTCCTCCTAAACCATGAAACGTGAAGTCCAAACTCAGCTCTAAAGTTATAGCCACGATTTAGCAAAGTTCTATGTATGGTTATTAAAAACTTAAGTATCTAATCTGTTCTAGGCTTGCAAACTTCTTGGTCCCATTTAACTTCTAAAAGCAATTAGGTTCATTTTTAATTAAATACTGGTGAAAAAGAATTGCTTTTTAAAACATTTTCTATTTGTCACCATTTAATTTCACTGCACGTCTCCTTGTGCTCACTTTGCAAGACTACCAGAATTTCTCACTCTACCTCCTCATTATTTCTTTTCTTTTCATTATGATGTAAATTTGTTTTCCTTTCTAAGGGGCAATGGTTCTGGGACGTCGATTCAGATACCTCCACGCTTGGTCCCATTTTTGCTGGCACCTTTTTGAGCTACCCATCCTCAGATTTGGTAGCACAGCTTCTACTCTGGATGCCTCAACGTTTTTGGTCCCCAAAACATAGAGTACTCATATGAAATTCATGTCAGTAACATGCAGGGATGTATCCACTCCACATTTATAACAGCATCAAGCCCTAAAACGTTCAAAAAAGCTTCCATTGATGGCTTGAGCTCTATCTATGGATCCAGAAACATCAGGCAACAAGGTCTGACTGCCTATCAAGGATTCAACGAGGAAAAAGAAAAAGAGATCTTTCTTTACCAAACATTTGCCTGACTGGTTAAGGATTTTTTGGACGTTGTCAGTTGCACATGTAAAAAATGGCCCATTCACAAAAAATACTCTTATACTACAATTGTTAGACATGACATTTACACGTCACTGTTAATTATAAATGAGTTGATCTTGACATTTCATTAATACATTATGAAAGCCATAATGAAACCCTATGAGCTGTGTGTCACACCTGTAACAAAGACAAGCTTTAGAGAAATCACAGTCTTGTCACCAGACCTTGGCAAAGGGTGGAAGAAAAAATGGCAGCGGGGTGACTCACGCTCGAGGTGGGTTTATCCTCAGTGGCCTGAAAGGGGCGAGGGGAAGGCCTCCACCCCAGTATTTGATCCTCTGTGGCATGATGCAGTACTTTGGTTACCTGAACACAAGAACCTACAAAAACATAGATGGAAAATAGAAATTAAGTACTCTGTACCGGCCACAGCTACGCTGCTTTAAATGGTACTTGTAGAAGAGATGATGAGTGTGGTGGGTTTATTTCTTAAAAAAAATGGTGGTATGTTGAGAGGTGGCTGGCAGGAGCCTGTGCATGGCTCCAGCACACATCCTGCAGGCCCTGGCAAGGCCCCCACCTGGAGGCTGACAGCTCCTCCCCATGGTAAGTGCCTTCATCCTTAGCAGCAGGATCAGCTCCCCTCCTGCTTTTAAGAAAATAATTGTTTGGAATATTTTTAGCCAGTGGTATCTCATTGGCAGTGCTCCTCCGATAAGCTTGGGTCACCTAACTGGAGAGAAAACTGTTTTCTACGGATGTGAGATGGAAGCGGAGAGAGACAGAGGTGTGGAGGAGCCACTGCATGTACCACACAACGCTGAACTTCAGTCTTTTTCCTCACGCGCCCCAGAAACCTGATTCTTGAACTTATTTAACCAAGAAACAGGGCCATGACATTGCACAGAGGCTAATTTCACTCCATCACATGTAAAAACTGATTTGCTCAAGGAGAATATATTTTATATTTTGAATGTATAAATCTAAATATATGCACCTGGGACTGCCTGGAGATGAGTGGAGGCAGGGCAACCAGAAGTTTTGTCTTGTTTAAAAAAGAAAAAAAAATGGGGGAGGGAGGGGCTCCAAATAAACCACTTTGGATCTTCAGCTGTTAGGAGAAACTTTCAAACCTCAGATTTTCTTTCTGTTCCGATTTAGATTGGAAGCTTTTATCAAAAAGTTATATCCTGGTAGCTCAAGACCACACATACACGAGTTTGTCTCTGACTGAAGTCTGAATGGATACAGAACTTATCTCAAAAACTCACGCTGGAAGCTTTGAATTTCACCTGGTTTCATATCTAACCACCAATCTATGGAAAGGCGAAAGCAAGAATGAGAAGAAAAAAGTTGGTCGAAAATAGATGTGTGTTCAGACCTCTGCTGTGGCCTAAGGCTGTTCATTTCAGAGAGATGAGCGTCTGAATATTGAGCTGGTCTATGCCAGCTAATTCTTTCATTTTCCAGTTGCACTGTGAATTGCAATCAATATCTACATCTAATTGAAAGGACATAATTTTCCCTTATAGGTTATACTTGTTGACTCTAACACACGAAAAAAGAACTTCCTCCTTCAGTAATTTACAATTTCAAAAGGAGAGAGTAGCAGCATTTCTGAGGTCTGGGCTTTGAATCTGTGTAATGAAATTGTCTTATTTTTAACTGTCTGAGCAGCTTTCAAGCAGAAGCGTGTTAAAATTCATATTAATTTGTGCAGTACCCTATCATCATCATAATTTAGCTCACAAGGTTGCTGTGCTTGGAATTCCAGTTATGACATGAATTCTATACATTTTATACAGATTTATAAATGGCATCAATAGAACACTTAGGACCTTATTCATTAAACAATGAGTCATTCTGGCATTCCATTCTATTTCATCCCTGTTCTTGCAAAACTTTTATGTACAAATTTGACTGTACTTAATGCATCTGATTTAGCAGCAGAAGTGTTGCAGCATAGTTTCAGCTGGGTGTGGAAACAGATGAAAGGCATTGTTAAAACAGAAAGGGAAAAAAATTCCCTCTAACGGTTAAAGTTTTTGAATTTCAGTTTCCTTTCCAAAGGATCAGCATTCAGGGCCCAGGAAAAAGCCCTTGCCTCAGCTTTCTCACCGTCACAGGTTGGCCCTCTCCAAGGACAGCTGTGAGGCAGCTCAGAAGACTCTTAAAGGGTTGCAAGCAATCAGGTACCAATTTCTGTGGATATGCAAAGTCCCTCCTTCTTCCTGGCTGGCACCTTTCACAACTATCACAGCCATACGAGAACACAGAAGCAAAAGAAAATTTGCAGTAGTGTATTATTTCAACTATTTTCTTGCTGCCCAGCAAACCAAAAAATTACTACTGAATACAACGCTTCAGCAATTATTCTTTAAAAAAGTTAATGGTGTTGGAAGAGATATGGCTGAACCACAAGCGGCTTAAAGACTTCCCTTAGAACACAGTTTATGACTGTGGCACCAGAAAACTCTAATAATGATGGTGCAGGACCACAACACGAATTTTCAGAATAATTTCCCTGATGACCTAGAGCTTTCATATGAACTGGTTATATTTTGTGTGTGTGTGTTAAAGGAGAAGTGAGTTAAAAATACGAAGACTAAATCAAAATAAGGCCTGTCACCTATCCGTGAGGAACACTTCTGGATTATAAATAGTGACTAGCAGCATGTCTACCCAGCAAAATATAGGACTACTTTTTGGTAATCTTAATCTGGGCAGAGCACCTAAAAACTGCAGTGAAGTCATGATGGTATGGGTTTTAGCGTGCTCTAGCAACCAGGGTACAAGATCTTTAGGGACACAATGGTTACTTGCCAGTGGGATTATCTCGTTACTTCATTAAATCCATTTAGTCCAGGTAAACCGGCATATACCACAAACCGCTCTCCATTTTATAGTTTGGACACATCAGCATGTCTGACTGTATTTTATCTTCTCTTTGTCCTTTCAGCTCTCCTCCCCAGGGGATATATGGCTGTAATTTCGGTAAAGCTTGCCGGAGCAGAATGGTCTCGGAAGTCACCGCTCCTCTATCACATTTGATGGGGGTTAGAATACAGTCTCCAAAGTTGTTGGGAAGGGTGAGGGCACAGATACACGAATGTACATAAAACAAGTGAGCACACTGGCTGTCTTTTCCTTGGAAACCATTCCAAGACCTCATCATTCCTTGGATGCCTGCAGTTTTCTTCCTTACGTATACAGGCATCAGTGCCTATTTTTGGTCTTTATTCTTAATAAGCCACAATAAATTTGGAATCCATTTCACTACATATTCTTGTACATTAGTATGCTATCTACCAAGCCATCACCGTGCCAAGAAAAGCACAATACTATCTGCACCCATTGTCCATAAGGGAGAACAAGGATGTGTGCTCAAATAACGCGTACCGTCTCGTTTTCATTGGTTCTCTCACCGTGATATTTCTGGTGCTTCATTTTATATTACAGACTTAAAAGGACAAAAACCAGATGAAAGTTTAGATTTCATTATCATAGGACAAACAATTCTCTGGGAGGTAGACTGTTTCTTTTTCACTTTACATTCCAGTGGAAATATTCTCTTAAAAACAGTTACTATCTCTCCTACTATTCACAGACTTAACTGAATAAAAACTGGGAGTGGAACAATAATGGAAGAGAAGGAAACTAGAACACTTTTGTCTGTTCATTGTGCAAGCTGAGAGAAACAAGACAGGCAATTAAAGGAACTGTTCAGGGCTAGACACCTTGCTTTTGCTTCCTCCTCTTTTAATCTACAGCTCATGAGTTGTTCCTTTACTCACTGCAAAAGGTCCATAATTGTAACACTGCCATATTCTCCTGGAAATCTATTTAAATGGCATATGATAGAAGCCATATGATAGAAGCTTAATTACATAGAGGGCATATGGAAGGCATATGACATAAGGACATATGGAAGGCATATGATAGAAGGGCATCCGAGGACATATGATGGAAGTCTAATTAATTGACAATACATTCCTCTCATCAGGGGGAGAGCTGGAATGCTATTTTGTTCAGAAGAAAAATATGCACATTGAATTATGCTTATTGTTAACTCCAGAGTACCACTGACCATTCTCATTTTTCATTATTATTCCTTGTTCTTTGGAGCAGAGAGATTATTTGGTTTACATATCCTTCTGGCACATAAAGTTGAGTTTGAGAGCCACAAATATGTGTGTTAGTACAGACAGTATATACATTTGAACCTTACAAAGTTCCCTTACTCCAATATTAAGGAGGTCTAAAATTCAACAACCAAAAAGGAAAAGTAACAGTTCTTATTTGGGAGTCATTACCATCCATTCATAATATTATTCCTAGAAAAGTACTAAACAGGTAAAGAATCGACCATTGTGAAACAGGGCCCATTGACTCTACATTGGATGTGGGACAATGCAGCCTGTGGATTTACATCAGCTGAAAATTTGCACTTCCAGCTACAAAAAGATTTACGGGGTAGAGAAATAAGGTCCTTCCTAAAACATGCCAGAAAGATTCCCCTTTTTTACCTAGCTGCATACAGTTAATGCATATGCCTTCGTGAGACACAAGAGCAGTCATGCATTAGCCTTGATACTTGCCTTGTCCTAAGGAACTGCAGAGTTACAGAACGCAGTAGTGACAGCTTAAACATCTTTGAAAACAAGATGAAACAAACCTTAGTCCACTCTTAGTAACACTCAGGAAACCAACATCTTCTCTTTGCATTCAGTAAACAAGTGTATGCAGATATTTAAGATTTTAAGGGCCATTTTACCAGAAAAAAAAAAAAAAATAAACAAGTTAGCTTACTTAGATACCTCAGAATATTGCTATTGTTTTTACATTTTCAGATTAGCATAAGGAAGTGAAGCATGTGCCTTTCCTTTGCTTTTATTCAGCAATGTAGAAAGTTTACGCACTATCATACAGTCTCTTGTTACCTCTGAGAACTCCAACTGTGGGCAGAATCCCCCAGCTGTATAGCAAAAGCCACCTGTTCTGGGCCCCGACCAAGCATTAGGGCCACCAGCCTCATCCAGGCTGCCACAGAGCCCAAACCCTGAACGCTGCCATCATGAAGATCTTGGTTCTTGTCTTCAAACATTACTAGATAATCACTGAGTGTTACAGGGTTTTCAGACCTCAGACACATAGATTAATAAAATAGTAGACTACATTTACAGCTACAAATTTAGGTATACTCCCTGCATTTTAGGCATCTAAGATACGTTAGAAACATGGTTTCTTGCCCATTTACCCAGAGATGCAGGCTCAACACGTGCCCCTTCTCCCCACAACTGCTCTAACAATTCTGGGGCAGCTCCACAGCTCCTTAGCCCAAACTGCTGCGAAGAGGAAGCAAACCACCTTTACAGGACGTGTTCAGAAGTGTCAGCCTTCAAAACATCTAATTTAACCGTGCAAACCTAGGAAAAAAAACCTTACGCATCACCATTGTAGCTAACTGTAATCATTACTGGATATTCCCTAAGAACAGCTCTCCCAAGGACTGCGTAGATTTAGGTACTTTCACAAAAACCCTTACCAGTTTTATCTGGAAGCATCAGCACCAGCCTCCCACCTTCCTGAGAGGCAAGGTGTGAGCCAGGTCTCACTGAGCTCCAGGGCACAGCCTCGTTTAGCTCCTGTTGTAGAACTAACTGAGCCAGTCAAGGACTAACGAAGAGGGAAACCTGCTTGCACATCTCAGTAACAGATACAATCCAGGATGTTTTTTTGTGTTACCTTTGGAGACTTCTGATTGCTGACCGTGAAGGCAATAACACTGATGTGTTGCCATGGTGCTTTTTAGGAATGTTACACATTGCGTTGCTTGAATGCTAATAAAGGAAGACAAGCATTACTCGTCCACTGAATTTGCTAAATGCTCAATAATATAGTACCAGTAGGTTAAAAAAAAAATGCTGACAGAATGAACATTTCGGAAGTTCTGGAGAGGCAGAAGAAAAGAAAAGGTTTTCCAGCTCATCTTACCTGCTCTTTCCTGTTCCACGTGTCCAGAGCAAACATTGCTGAGGAATTATGGTCGCTCATCACGCCGCTTTGTGCAAGACCCAAGGAAAGCTAGGAGGTTGTACAGTTATCTCCCTTGGTGTAATTCTAAACTATACAACCTACTACCTCAACCTGGATGCATGCAGTCAAAAATGCTGAAAGCTACCCACCACTTCACAGCCGACATAATGTCAGGGGTTCTAGTTAACAAAAAAAGCGTCCTCAAAATTCCCAGTGAGCTAATTTAGAAGTAATAGACGTGTTTGTTGCTGGTGAAAAGACACCAAAACCGAATGCAGTTCTCTGCACTACATATGTTAATACTTAAGACATGATAAGCCACGGTTTTTACTGCCAGGTATAAACAAGATCATGGTCACTTTTCACACACGAAGGAATTTTGTTCCTGGCCAAAAAAAAAAAAGCTTTTTCCCCTCCATAGCAGATGCATCTGGACTACAGCACAGATCATATGCATACATTTTCTAAAGCACTCAGAAACGTTTAGGATGAGATTTGTCCTAGCATGTCTTTTCCTTTTTGAACACGCATAGCATTGACCCCGGAACATGCGTCTTGGCTCCTGAATGTTTAAAGGATGATTGCAGAAGTGGGATTAGGAGAAATGCAACAGGGGATAGACCATTTTAAGTAACTTTTAAGTAAACTTTACCCTTGCATCAATTCCTTGTTAAGATTAATGATTTTAGAAATGCAATACTGAGCCTGTCTCAGCAGCCAGAATAAGACGGTGCTCCTTTAACAGGGAACACATTACATTTTTTACTTGTATTAGTTCACAGTCAAACAACCAGGATGTTATCTTTGTGACTCATTCCCATTATCCACCAAGCTATTGCTTAAAGCAGTATGCTGCCTATTTATTAGAGCTTACAAACAGGGATTAGCATCTTAAAATATGCTAGTGCAAACAGTGGAACTGAATCGGTCCTGAGATCCTGCCTCTCAGGTGAATGCATCCTCAGGCACAGCAGCTCCGTGTTGGAAGAGGATTACACAGAAATCAAACCTCATGAACGAATGCTGAGCTGTGCTGAACAGATAGCATCTTGATTGCTCCTATTTTCTTAGGATAAAGTAGCATTGCTGATTATGAAAAAGCCAGTGCCCTACCATCGTATTCAGAACCTGTCTAAAAGAAAAAAAGGAGGAAGGTGAGAAATAAAATAACTCTTTGGAATTCAGCGTGCAACAGTGGAAGAATATTTGGGGGAAAAACAAAACAAAACAGTATTTCTGCAAGGTTTAAATGCACATGCTGTTGATAGTATTAGTGAAATTTCTAAAGACTCCGTATTCAGGAAAGTTTGCTCAGCTCTGGAAATTCAACACATTATTTTAGTTAACAGCACAGTGTGGTGCCATAACAGCAGAGTCACTGTTAACCATTTTATTTCTAAGCACAATGATCCAACAACAAAACTGGATCAGGAAACCATGGTTCTCCGGCCCTGCTCTCTGACCAGGAGCTTTGTTGCTGTCTGAAAGCATCCTGAACCATCCCAATTCCTTGACGTGTTGCCATCCTTTCTGTGCACTGAAATCTGCCCTCAGACACGAAATCCAGTGATGTAACCAGTAGAGCTCTATGGAATCCAACGAACCTGTTCTCATTTAGGGTGGCAGATCTCAGATCCCACTCATTTTCAATGTGTCACAGGAGGTGTGGCTCCCCTTTTGACTTGAAAATGTCCTATATCCCATTCTGCAGCTAATGCAGCTCACTTATAAACTACATCATTTCAGTATCACATGGATAAGCTACTCCTTTTCACTACAATTTATCTTTGTAGTACTTTCCTGAATGTCAATCTTGCCATAAATGTTAGGTATTATTAAAAACATTTTAAAAAATGTTTTATCTGTATCTGATCATTATAATTAAGGAGAGCACTGTCAACATCGCCATTGCGATGAGACTGACAAAGGCACACCTTGCAGACCAGGTAGTTATAAAGCTGAGCTGAACAAAGAATCCTCCAAGAATTTGCTCCAAAGTAGTAGGGAAGAAAATCTGTTTTGTTTCATTTGTATCCTCAACTCACTGAAGGTCCTTTCATAGATGTATGAGAAAATTCTTTATGAGTATTACACTCAACTCAAGCCTAAATAACCTAATTTTTTCTCAGGTTGGCAAATGCCACCGTGCCTGTTTTGTTCCTGACTCGCCACCTCTCCTTGCCTCCCTTCCACCGCAACCTCAACTTCGTCTTCATCACCACATTTACAAATCCCTGAGCTGTCAGCTCTGTGCTGGCACTTAGTCAAGGAGAGTTCTCGCTCCCTCCCTCGCCGCTATATCGAGCCGGGGAGCTCTGCCCCGCTTGGCACACATCCTTCCACTGCAAGCACCGAGACCACCGAGATGTGGCCACGTCCGTGCCTGGGACAGGGTCCTCACTGAGAAAACATTCTTGTCCAAGTTCCCATCTATGCCAAAGTCAGTCTGCACAAATACAATGGGAATAAGGAAGCCTTTATGTGGACTTTATACAACCTATGCCTGCTTGAGAGCTACTTTACAGAGGAAAAAAAAAAAAAACAAAAACAGACTCTAAGATAAAGCATTTTTAAACACTCAAGTAGCTTCAGTCCCAGGGTCTGACACCACACTCACCCTCCGGTCAATTTTTAGACACCTCCACAAGTTGCTGCAGAAATTATCTGGGCAAGTTTCCCCATCTGTGAGAGCCTGGTCTCAGAATTAGATACTCTGCTCCCACCACTTTGAACTCAGATGAAGCTCGGACAGATGAAAGTGAGTTTGCACCCCAGAGGAACGGTAATTTCGAGCAGAAAAAGAAGCGTCGCACACCTAGTCATGCCATCAGTTAGAATATCTGCTGCCGTTACTGACATGAGGAATTGAGACCTAATATTAAAACAGAAGTCACCTAATTGCTGTCACCTCAGCACCTTCACTGCATCTGTCAGTGCCCGGCCATTCGGGAACTACCGATGAGCCATAAAGATCCCTCTTTTGGGATGAGAACAAGAGACTCACAGCACCGATGTCTATTAAGACACTTTCTTTTGGTGGCATGACTCTCCTTGTTTGTTTTCTGGTGATTTTAGTCAATTATGTCTTTACCCAATTAGCACAATCATACCTAATTATGTAATTAGGGTAAATATGTAATCTAATGACAATGTTCAATTATGATACATATCGATGTCTTAAAAGTTCCTATTAAATATAGTGGTGGGGAGAACGGCATCACACGGAGCCGTGCGTTCCTACGTAAGTTCATGTGCCCCAGCGCCTATTGTTCGTGCACCCTTTTAGGCCCCTTGCTGTTTCAGAATCTGAAAAATGATTTCACACGTCTGTGGACAAAAGGAAATCTCCGTCCCAGCCCAGCCAGTTCTATTTTAAAGCGACAGTATAATCTGAAAACGATGCCCTTTGCTCTGTGTCACTCTGACTCGTTAAATACACAGCGCAGCTGCAGTAAACGTGGGGGAAAACCCATCTTCCATCAGGAACAGACAGCATTTGTGCTCAGTGATTTTCAAATGGGGAGGACACTTCATTCTAGCAGTTCCTCCCAGCCCGATCTGGGGCTTCTGTCTCCAAAGTCAATGACAGCCCACGGCACCGACCTCAGAAGACCTGAGATCAAGGTGCAGGCTTGGTCTGGACTAGGAGTTGTGCAGAAGCGTCGCTCGTTTTACAGGTGAGAGCAGATCTCAGAAACCTGCCGCCCTTACTCTACACTAGATGAATCCAAGCTTTACATTTAATTTCCCAAGACGGCTGGCAGAATTCAAATCCAGCGCTGATTTTGAGGATTTAATGGCTGGAATACTCCATTCTTCTAAAACTTTCTCCTATGCAAAGCAGCAATTTAGTCACGTTCTACGGAAAAGCAGCACTTCAGAGGGTTCAACATCCCCAAACTATAATGGCACAGAAAACAGTGCCCCATGTATTAAGCCCCTGCACCACACTCGTGTGCATTTACAGACCACTCTTACTTCACAGAGCCAAGATAACAATGATGCCAGCGATGGAAGTTCAGTACAAATGAGCTCAAGAAAGCAGGGCTCTATTTTGTTATTACCAGCAGTGAAATCATCAGCTGAGATTTGGGTCTGAATCTTTATGGCTGTGAAGGATACCGAAGAAGGAAGAACCCACCTTCACTTTCAGATCCAAACAGGCTACTGCAGGGCTAGCCAAGGAGGGGGTGGGAAGCAGAAAATCCTCATGAAGCAAACATACTTCCTGAAGTCATTGAGAAAAAAATAAATACCAAAAGCCACAAATGATATTGTTCCAGTTTGAGGTCTGAAATCTTGTTTGCTAAATTTCAGCCTGGAGTGATCTGTTAAAGAGAGGACTTTCAAAAACCTCAGCCTGGTGAGATTTTACAATGGAAATGCTGACACGATTCCTACTGAGCAGCTCGCCCAGTTAATTTTATTCAATGCAACTTTGCTATTGGGACTTGGTTGTGATGAGGAACCTCAAGAGGTTCAAAGTTTATCTCTAGGCTCAGAGAACTCTCCTAGAAGCCTGGCAGGTGGGCTAAGAAGGTCGGGAACTTCAAGAGCCTGCAATTTAAGGCAAGAAGTCTCCTCAGCTGGGCTCAGCTGAAATCCAGAGCAACTATAATACTTTGAAAGCTCTCCAAAATACGTCAAGGCATTACAAAAATGGTCTGCGCCTGAATTTTTAGCAAGAGTTACAGCAATCTGAAGATTTACTCAACATGACATTTCAATATCTGGTAGTTTCTAGGGGAAGGGTGGCCATGCTCTTGCTCCTGAACCGTGCATAGCTTTTTGTCAGCAGTTGGAGCATGGCAGCAGCAACTCTAGACGATCCCAAAACTTCGTATTTTTTGCCCAGGCCTGCCCTGTGCCTGAGCAGTGCCCTATGGTTTTGGTGTGAAGCTCAGCGAGCCCAGGTTGAACACTCTTCTTCGAGATCCTGCGCAGCATGCGGAGGACCCAGAGCCAGCGCTGGTTTTGCACACACAGAAAGTAAAAGAACTCCTGAGGGATTGCCAGAAAGCCATATCAAAGCCCGGTGCCACTTCCAGGGTGCCATGGCGAGGCTGCTTTTCACCGTGATACCGAGCATCTTCAACCAAGGACACCTCTCCTCCTTCAGGTCACCGTGGCTGCTGCTCCTACGTTATGGAGACTGCCTGGCCCAAGGACAGGTGTCTGCCTCTCAAACATCCGTGTCTAAGAACATCCTCTCCTTATTTTCTCCCTCGCTGATTAAAAGCAAATAAACAAAGGAAAAAAAAAATCAGATTACCGAAGTAGTTATTTATCTGCCTTTTAAGAGTTTAACCAGATTTGATTATCTGAACAAGAGTATTTGGATAAGGTTCAGATTCCAGGGTACACAATTACATTCTGCTTATCATGATTCCCATTTGCCACTGCATATGGTTATACTAATTACCCGAATGCTATTGTGTGCTCCTCTCCGCTGACAAGGGCTTACTGTGCTCCACACCAGACGAGACTGGGAAAAGGGGGAGCAGGCAAGTGAAATAATTTCTGCACCCCAGTGGGTGCCATGTAACAGGCTTGTCTGCGAGCAGCATTACAAGAGCTTTCAGGGAAAGATGTCATTACCAGAAACGAGAAACAGTCTTGTTGTTTTGAGGGGGGAAGGACACGATTTACCAAATCTGAAGAAAACGAAGAGTTTGCTTTGGAAGAGGTTTGTTTTTCTTCCTCTGACAAGAACTACTGCTTCTGGATTCAACTGTAACTCTGGCAAAATGAAACACGCTTGTAGTAAAGCTCCCCCAGATGCAGACGCAGCCACGTAGTTCTACAGGAGGCGTTTTTTTTCCCTCTTGGGAGGCACTAAAGCAATGGCTGCATATTGATAGCGAATGGGACTGCATTAATTAAGGTACCACGTTTTTTTTTTTTGAGAGGATATTGTGATTTTTTCATGTCCCCAAGGCCTTCCTGGTACAGTCTATGTGCAGATGCTCTGGGTTGTTGCCAGCTACAGCGACTGCCTTCTATTTCCTTAAGTTCCCCTGCAACAGCAAACTGGGGGAAGCTTCCAGAACTTCCTGCCCTGAGCCATTTTGCAGCGCGCCCGTGCACGGTGACGCGGCCGCTGTGCCTCAGTGACAGATGAAGAGATCTCTGTGCACCCTGCGTGGCACTTGGCTCAAAGCTGCTGAATAAATGCAAGCTCCTTATCAACTACGTGAGAAAGAAAACAAAAAAATCCTAAGGAAAATACAGGTAGAAGCTCCACAGACTCCAATGAGTTGTTTGTTTGTTTGTTTGCTTTTCCCATCCTAAAGGGAAGACACATTTCAAGGTTCTTCACATCGTTTTGTCAGACTCGAGTTTTGCTCTAAAACTTAATGAAGTGCAGTGAAACACAACCGGCAGAAAAGAAACACAAAGGAACGCTGAGAACACAATGCGGTGCTTTCCGAAAAGACGAGCTGAAAAACAAAGGGCTGGGGGAGAACATCAGAGGCTATGCTTAAAAAAAGGTGGGGGGTAGCTTAACAAGAAAAAAAAAAAGCTAAATTAAATTAAAAAAAAAATGGTAAAACATAAGAGGAGGAAGAGGGGAGGGGAAGGGCACATGAGCTAGGGGCAGAGAGGTAGAGAAGATGGAGCCAGGCCATGCCAAGAACTAACTTTGGCTCCAGGAGGGCAGCTTTAGCAGCATCAAGCAAACAGGTGTAGCAAAAGAGCACTCCAGTACAAAGACCTGAGCTACACGTCAGAAACCAGGGCTCTGCCGCGCTCAGAGAGTGATGCTGGTGCTGCTGACACCAGCGCTCGCTCTACCAGTGCCCACGCCGGCATCTCCCCTGTAGCCATGCAGCAGCAGAAGACAACAGTGTCCAAGAGGCTCCTTTGGGCACGTTCCCCCTGCCCATCCAGCAGGGCCCACAGCATCTCCAAGCACAGCTGCCCTTTCTTCCTTGCCAGCAGCAGCAAACCAGTAGCCCCCAGCACTCTTGCTGAGCCTCAGAGCAGGACGCGGCAGCTCTCCTCGCAGCAGCAGGGCCGACACCTCTGTCCCATGCCTGGTGGCACATTTCTGCAGTTTGCTTGCTGAGCATCCAGACACGTGTAGATCAAGTCTCTCACCCAAAGGAAAAAAAAGCTGGATATTGATGAGCAGATCCCAACATAGTCAGTGAGAGACTGCACCGAAATATGGTACAAAAGAGAAGTCTGTTTCCTCTTTCCTCTCCCTAGATTCAAATACTCATTTTCTAATCCAAAAATATGCTTTCAAATCCTCCACAACCCCAACTGGAGCATCTCATTTTGCAGCACATCTGCCCAATTCCTTTCCCATGGGCTCCTGGCACTCGCAGAGCAACGTCACCTGAAGCGCCAGCCTCCAAAAACATCAGTGACAATTTCTGGGCTTTTCTCGGCATATTCTGCCAGGTGCCTGACGTCTCCGGATGGCTTTACAGGGAGAGACCACCGTGCAGAAGTATGCCTTATAGTGGGAACTGCATTTGGCCAGATCGTTTCTCTTTGGAGGTTGGACTGAATGAACCAAGACTTCCTTTATAGCTGTAAACGTAGGAATCTAATGCACTGGGTATTTAGGGAATTTAAAAATAAAATCGTAGTAGTAATAACAACAACAACAATATAATCAGACAAACAAAAACCATGACAGCCTCTGAAAAAAAACAAATCTCACTGCCACCAGGAAATGCAACCTCATCCTGCCTCTGTCCTGGCTCACGATGAACGATGCCCGTTCCACTATGGCTAAAACAACATCCACTAACGAAGGGGAAAACGGGGGCAGGAACCAGCACCAGGGAAGTTTTGGGACACTGGGAGCCTCCAGCACTTACACGGGTGGTAGCAAGCAACGCCCAGGGGAGATCTTGACCCAGGGGCCACATTCTGGGCAGTAAGTATGTCACAGCATGGCTTCAACAGCTTTGCCTGGTAGAGATGTATCCTTCAACTTTCTCAGTCACCTCTTACTGTCCATTTTATGAAGAGCCAAAGCACTGCTTGTGGACACGTGCCGCAGGCCCTGCACACGAGGCACCCTGAGCCCACGAGACCAGAGATACGGGTGCCAAAAAAAGGCTGCACAGCACCGCACGGCCCAGCCAGCAGCAGGAGACCTGATGGAAACCACACACCGACTGCAGCCACAGCTTCCCAACTTCGTGTCCTACACGTGCAGGAGGGGAATATTGCCTGCCGAAATGCACGGGCATATAAAATGGCCAGCCGTGCCTTGTTTGAAAGAATAAGAAAAAAAACTAGTTCAATTCGCAGGGAGAAAGAAAAGCAGTTAGACGACAATTTTATTAGCAGATGCCTCCTCTGCCATCATTTATGCTTCTATAATAAATAGAAAACACATAGAAAACCCTGGAAATTCAGCAAGGGGAAGAAAAATTAAAAAAAAAAAAACCATTTTTGGACTGCAGCAGCGTGTGTCAAACCAGCCAAGTTCAAAAACAGAGAAATTTAAAAGTGGAAATACAGACCAAATCTTTGGGTAGAAATAACACTGAGAGCTGCTGGAAAGAAACAGTCAGACTTTATTTTGAGTTCACGTTCTAATTATTTTTGTACAGAATCTGTATGTTGGGGTTTTAAAAAAACTTCTTCAAAAATAATTGTTCCACTTTCGCAGCCGAAAAACGTTAGTTTTGCGCAGCAGGTTTTATATTGCCTGCTTACGTAGTTTTTTTTTTCCCCTGCTCTACCAATCTTTTTTTTTTTATTGTTTGTTCCCCCCCCCCCCCCCCTTAAAACTATTTAAAAAGAAATAGCATGAAATTCAGAGGAACGGGATTCTACAATAAACTATTTTTAAAGGGAGAGAGAAGTCAGAGGGGCGATCCCTGCTCTGCCACAGAGCTGCAAGCCTGCAGCGTGTCCGGAGGTTGGAAGCTCCTGGCTATAAAGACGAGCAGAGGCGCCTATTGCTCTCACAAACAAATCACCGGCACGAAGCAAAGAAAGGATTCCCGTTACTGTATCAATGCAACAATGCTCCCTGCGTCCCCGCAGCCTCGGCATTCGACAGCCTAAGAGCCACCTCTGCCCCTGCCCCACTGCCAGACCTGCGGGTAACGTAGCTGAGATTTCGTTTCTTCGGGCTGATGTCAAATACCTCCCCCCGTCCCGTTTGATTCAGGCACAAACGAGCTGCTGGTTTGTCTGCGTGTATTTTCACACTAACCAAAGCTGAAAACTGATATGATAACTGCCGAACACGATTTGCAGCTCTCATTTTGTATTTCTTAAAAGGAAAAAGGGAGGAGGGAAGAGTGCGTTAGACGGAAGACACAAACAGCAGAGTTCAACATTGCCAGCTGAAATGCAGAAACACACCACTTTGTGCACTTGCCAGACAGACACATACCTATAGATACAAGCTTGTGTGGAATATGACCACAAGTTCGGATCTACGGGTTTGTGGCAACAGGCATGGAGCTCTTCTGTAATTTGCTAGGTTTGGCTTTTATTTTTTTGTTTTTGCCCTTTTTATTTTTTTTTTTTAAGAGGAGAACCATTTCTGCAAATGAAATGTCCGAGCTGTTAGTAAGCAGCAGCCCTCACTCCCCTCCGCACCCCAACACCCCTTCTCTGAGGGGGGGAAGAGGCTTTGCTATAACACCAGCTCTGCTGCTACAGCTTCCTTTAAAGACTCAGCAAAATAAAACAAATCTGGAAATAAACAACATAAAGCAAGAGGTCTGCCGTTCTCTCTTACGGCTACTTGGCTGGCCAGGACTACTGAGGATTACACAGAACTCATGGCCAACGCCGGTGGCTATCGCTAACGGTGCGGCAAATTCTGAAAGAGCAGGTTTCGGACGTGCACAGCAGTGCTATACACACGCAAACCCCCACCCCGCAAAAACAAAAAAAAAAAACAAAACAAAACTTGTCTCGCTTCCATTCTGGCAGCCTGGTTAAAACAGGCAGAAGAAACAACTGCGTAAGAGTTGTTTTAACTTTCAGAGAAGTCATTACTGAGCCGGGGTGCTATTTTAATTCTGTTTTTAAAGGAAGAAAAAAAAAAAAAGTCCTTTCGCTTTACTAACCAATCCAGAAAATTCCCCTCACTCCAGCTCTCTGCCTGCATTTCTTCGTACAATGACAAACATAAAACTGCTTTAGAAGTTTTTCTAGTAAGTCTCGAAAAATAATCGCGGAGCAAAGTTTTGTCGCTGCGAGCGAGGAGCGTCCCCCTCGTGCCCCCAAAGTTCCCAAGTTTTCTTTCCCGCGTAACTAACATTTCCCATCAATGAAATTTTATTGGGTGGGCAACTGGTGGGGAGCGAGGCCGAATAGCAGGCGGGCTGCAGGCTCCAAAGGGAGGTTTTTTTGAACAAAATCAGTCAGAACAACTGGTGCCTAAAGAGTCACAAAATGTTCGCTCTCTACCTCTTGGCTTTCTTCAGAAGACAAAGTAAATCAGTGCAAGCTAATATTATTCTCTGTAAAAATGAAACAAGTCAGCACTTGGAAAATAATTTTGTTATTTGGATGCTTTTAAAAAGTTCTCCCACTTCTTGTGGAGGTTCTTAAAATAAAACACTTCAACCTTTCCAGCCTGGTAAGTATGCAATTAAAATATACAATTTTCCTTTATTGGAATGCTCTTGAGCTGGGTTACACGAAACTCCTGTTCCATCCAGCACCAGAGACGTTAAACTTTCGCCATCTGTCCAAAGGTTATCTGCTAAACTGATTGTCTAAATTTAGATTCCTACACTTTCTGCTGTGATACCTACCTTTAAAGTATCCAGCTTTTCCAAAGTTTTCAGCGCCCAAAATTCCTACCAAGAGCAGAAGCTGCAGGCGTGGAGCATCTTTGTGAAACCAGGAAAACTTTTACGTAGGACCCTAAATGCAACTGGGGAGCACCCGGCTTTCGGAAAGGTCTAGCCCTGCAACGTGTGCAGCAGTCAAGGCAATGGGTCGGGGAGCACGTGGTCCTGCAGACAGAACAGAGTCACATCACGCACAAATACACGTATTGTGCACTTCTTTGGAACCGAACTGCAAACGGAATATAACATATGTTCCCCTACCAAAAATAACCCAAACCCTCCAACCACGAAGCTCATTTATTTCAGGGAACCTGAGGCTGAAATTCAAATTGTCTCCTGACCCTTCTAGTAGGGCCTTATAGGCACGGTATTAGGGTCAGTAACACTGCTGCTGCCTGTATCAGTATTTCTTACGAGGGAAAGGCTTTTTTCCAGCAGACTTTTGCATGTCACTCTCACGTGATAATGCAATACTGCATAACAGAAAGTATTTGCTTTATGACCATATTCATTTTGATGCTAATTTTCTTTACCTTAATGTATATATGTGAGGGTATGAGAATTTGCACGTATCCCCTGCTGGCAGAGAAATACCTTATTTTTTTGTATGAGATAGGAAAGCAATGAGCTCACTGAAGCACACATACTACGCAGAGGTTACATTTTTACTAGGTTTTCATAGTTCTAAAGCATTTTCCTTTTCCCTTAATATCTCACAATCTCATTTTCTAACCACCGGGGTGTAGCTGAAGTCCTTGAAGGAAACTGAGATGTACCATTTGGGTGGCCTGTACATACCTCCTGTGGTAGGACATGTGGCCTCAATTCTTACTGGTCTGAATGGAGGTTGCAGGCACCCAACGCACTTCAGCAACTGATCTTTATTAGGGAATTATCACAGCTCTTCTCAGAGGCAGAACTAAGCCAGACCTTCTAAGAGCCCACCGCAGGCTTGTAAGGGGAGCTGTTAGGTGGTGACCCCCCAAAAAACATAAATATGCCCTTTATTTAGTTCCTGAACGAGGGCTGATCTCTGCTGCAGTTCTGGCCCAGCAGCTCCCACTGCCGTGCTACCTGACGGGCTTTCACAGAACAAAAGAGAACAAGTGTTAGGATCCATCACCATAGCTTCAGCTGTTAAAAAAGGAGAGAGAGAGAGAGAGAGAAAGCAGAAATAGCTATCTTTAGAAAAGCACCTATGTGTGCCAAATAAAGCACTCCGGCAGGTCCCCGCTAGGAATCCGATCGACCACTTCTGCACTCCTGTGAGCCCTGGGGAAAGGCAGCTGGGTGGCACAGACATTGCATTCAGTGGCACCCACATGCTGTAAAGGACGAGTGTCCGGGAACCAACCTGTTTCTTTTCATGCATTTTGCAAAACAAACTCAGGGAGAATTTCTAAAACTGATCAAGGCAGCAGCAAAGGAACAGGGTTTTGTGTTTTGCTTTTTTTGTTGTTGCTGGTTTTGTTTTTAAAATACGTAGATCATTAGTATTTTTTCAATATTTACTGCTTTTAAAAAAATATATTTCACTCGCATCAAATATATTCAGGGGGGCTGAAGGGGACCCACAGATTATACAAGACCTGGGTTTTGAAACAATTCCCCACATTGATTATTGTACATTCCCCATACTGTTATTGTACCTTTTGAAAACCTGATGAACATACACACAGTGGCAGAAAATCTATGATAGGCAAACAAATCAATCGTCTTCACACTGCATTTGACTAGAATGCTAAGATTACAAACAAAAAGCCCCAAATGTACCTTAAGGATCATATTCTTTACATGAAGGACTGTGATATCCTTTTGCCAAGGCTTTACTATTAATTTTATAACACGTCGACGATCACAGGAGCAACAAGGCTTTGGTTCTAGAACCTGGGGCACCCCCCAGAAAAAAAAAGTAATATACCTTTCTTTAGTATTAAGCCAGTATAAGACTGGCATTTTCTGGATTTATAGCCAGAGGAATATAGAAGGAAACATGTAGAAATAAAGTCTCTAAAGACATAACATTGGTTTTGGTCTGTGGGTGGTATTCTTGCAAACCACAAAGCATAAATGCCCTGTCCAGGAAAATCGATCATTATGGAATGCATTGTGTGCCTGAGTAAAAAGCTGTTTGCAGCCATTTCATACTTCTGCCACGAAAATAAGTCAAATAAGAAACACGACCACTAAATAATTCCCATTCTTTTCCCTTACCACCCTCCCTCCCCTCCAGTCTATTTAGGCCTATAAATATATATTCATATATATTCATACATATTTATGCACACACACACTCTATCGTCGGTATAAAGACCTGTATCAACAGATCTCTGTACTTAAAATAAGAAGACATCATAAGAAAGAGAAAGATACTGACTGGAGGATCTACGAGAAACCAAATTACCTCGGTAGCAGCACTTTACAAGATTTCTTATCGAACGTGCGCTGCCATATTGCTAGGCCCAACTCTTCAAGGAAAGTATTCTGGAAGACAAAACATTTATGGATATTTTCATGGCAAATTTTCAAGAAATGGGTCCTACCTTTATATACCCGGAGGCTACAGCTTTAGAAGCAAAAGGAACAGACAAGGTCCTACAAGAGAAACTACTCCCCCCCCCCCCCCCCGACTTCCCAATTTTAATTATTTTTTTTTAAGCTTATTTTCCATGTTACACCTTGGATCGATCCGCTCCTGCCCTCCCACACACAATGAGTTAAACCCCTGGAAATAAAACATTTCTTATAACACAAGCATTTACGAAGTTTGCCAATTCTACCAGCACCAAAGCGATTAAGAAAAATAAAGCAACGTGGAAGTTGCAGCAGCAAATGCATCCCCTGCTAGTTAGTAACACGCATCAACTTCTTAAACCGATTAGTTATCGTATATAGATCCTTATCCAATTAAAGTCTGATAAAACAGAATCAAATAGGAGGATCGTTACCTGCTTTTGAGAAGGTTCACCAAGCAAGCATTTTAAGCTTTTTGACTCTTTTAACACTGATACAAGGAATAATTATTTCTCTCTGCCGATGCGATTGTTAAAAGAAGAGAAACCCCGGATTGTGGTGGCTTCGTGGATGCTATTCTTTTTGCACCACAGCAGGATTCTTGGCTGCCAGTCCAAGCTGCTTTCACTTGCCAAGTTTTAAGATGCCGGTTTTGCCTTTCATTTTATTGTTCCTTTCGCAACGTTAAAGACCGACTTAAAAAACCATGCACAGCTGCTATCGGGGAGGGGGGGGGGAATTATTTGAATTTTGCACAAGAATGGAGATGAGGAAGGAGCGCGCGGTGATGTAACCACAACGACACCCACAGAAATATTTCCAATATTGGGGGGGACGGACTCACGCTCCGAATCCTGCCGTTTCCCTACACGCAGTTGGGATCTTAGTGTAAGAGCAGGAAATAATAAAAGCGTCCAGATCTACGACCAACCATAGCCGCGCTAGAGGTGGAGGTTGATACTTCTCCCCCCCCACCACCACCCACTTTTCTAAATCCACTTTCTGCGGCTTAAGACTATTCTTCCTCACTGAGGATCTCTTCCAGGGGGTGCAGGGAAGCAGAGGTTGGGGAGCAGCCGAACAAAAGGATTCCCCCCGCACACGGACGCCTTCCCCACCCTTTCGCTGCTTCCCTCTGATAGGAGCTCGCCCATGCCCCAACGCCACGGCCTCTCCTTTGACGCAATGCCACCGTGAAGAGGCTCCGCATCACGGCGCAAAAGCTTCCATCAAAATTCAGTACGGGGCTGCGAATCCTTGCACCAAGCACATTCACTTATCGTAAGCAAGTCCTTTTTAATTTTTTTTTTTTAATTATTTTTTCTAAAGGAGGTCACGTAAAAGGAAGATGGGAATAGATTTTAAAAATTCCTAACTTCTCTATGAATTTCTTTATTTCATTTTACTTGACGTAGGAACAAAACTACCGGGACCGGTACCAAAGCTCGAATGCGTTTAGCTGAACAAACAACCACAGAAAGTTACTTGTGATCCTTCTCAGACTTTAACTGGCCATTAAAAGTGTTACGGTGGCTTACGGGCGATGTACGTGGTAAGGTATAGAGGGATACAACCCTTCCATCTGCGGGACCGCGTTCAGGCACACACGCAGCCAGTCTGCACAACTGCTGCTTGATACAGATGTTGGAGGGGCAAATACTTCTTATCTGGGTCAAGAAAATCGCCCCCCCCCCCCCCAACACGGTGCTGTGGGTACCCCCAGAGCCAGCCCTATACACTCGAAAAGCCCGCAGGACGGTCGGGGAGGCTGAAGGGGACTATTTTTCGCAGCACATAGGTGACTGTTTGTACAGCCTGCAAGGCAGAAAATGGAAGCTGTTTCAAACATACAGCAATCAAGGGTGAAAACAGCTCTGACACCAGCTGTTATATGTGCAGAGGTTTATGGCTGGCTTTACAGCAGCACTAACTGCAGCTAGCAGAGGATGGATACACCCCCGGATTTCATATTTTAAGAGGGAAAGAGACAGACTACAGACAACCTAAAGTTTCTATGAAAACCAACAGTCTTCAACAAAAGCAGCGTGAATTAATAAGAGCGAAAGAAAAACAGAAGCTTTGTTCTAAAGTGGAAGCATAAGATGTGAAATTTCAAAATCAGATGGCTTGGTCTGTGATTTCTTTCATTTAAATGAATTGATCTGTTGCTAAACTGCTGCTCCCGTGCCAAGAAACTTTTAACTCTTTCGGCTCAAAGCTCGCCGTGCTTTGCTGTTTGCTCTCCCCTCCCAAGCGCACTACGATTAAAGCAGAAGGCAGAAATTAAAAACAAAAGGGGGGAAATAAAAAACGAGAGCATAAAAAACCAGGGGGATTAAACCCACGAGCGCATACAGGAGACAAAAGAGCCGCGATATGGAGCGCATCGGGGCTTCGTTAGAACTTCTACTGTATAAACAGCGTGATTTGTGTTCTTACAGCGCTGCTAAAACTTGGAAAGGAGACAGAAAGGCCTTCAACCCTCACAATTCCACATCCAGCAACAACTCCGGGGCAAACCCAACAGAAACAGGGCTCGCAGCAAGAAAAACAACAGAATCCCTGTCCTAATTCATTGTAAACATTCACTTACCGAGAATGCCTTAAGCATTTCCAATAGAACCCCCTTTCCTACACATGTTCGCCTATGTGGAAAGGAACAAAACAGCAAACCGAAAAGCTCTCCAAACCAGCCCGAAAGACAGCTGTTTTGGTAAAAATTTAGGTGAGAGTTTCCTAGTGCTTTTCCGTTTTGCTTTGGGTTTGTTTTTCCCACTTAAAAAATAAAAAAATACAAAAATTAAAAAAAGAAAAGAGACATGTCGTAATTAGAGATAATTCCAGGGGAAAAAAAAAATATTTATGTGCAGAACGACAACAAAAAGGTTATTTCTCTATCTACAGATCTCCCACTCTCCAGTTCTGCTGCAGTTCCCCCTGAACTGCTGCTGCTTGCTCCAATCTGCTGCCTGCTTAACAGCGGAATGACAGGCAACATCTGTTTGTATAGAAGCCAACATCAAGCCTTCAAAATTTTTTTGGCTCCGTTTCTTTTTTTTTTTTTTCTTCCCCCTCGCCCTCCCCTCATCCTCCCTCCCCCCGGAAAGCTTTTAAAAAAAATAAAATAGAAGGAAAAGAAAAAGTAAAAGCGCGCAGAAAGGGTTGGAAAGCAGCTCAAGTGAGGCAGCAACTATTTTCCCTCGAGTTATTTCAAGGTACAGTACTTCGAGGATAACTCTTTCCTCTCTCTCCACCCGCCGTCACCTCCTCCCCTGCTCTCCCCACCCTCCAGCCTTCCTCTTTGCCCCACGCTATTAATAAAGTATCGCACAAACTGGGGGGGGAAAAAAAAAATCCAACGTACCTTGATCACTAAAAGGCCACTCCCTCGTATGGGGAGGGAGGGAGGGGGTTCTTCAGGAGGCAACTAAAAAAAATTGGATGGGGAGGGGAATAAAGGGATGGCTCGGGGGACAGTCGTGCCACAATCCTCTCACCCTTTTCTTTTTCTTTTTTTTTTCCCCCTTTCCTCCATTTTATAGACTATAAAATACATCGCGCGTATTTTCAAAATAAAAGAAATTGTTTTGAAATAAATAAATACGAAAAAAAAAAAATAACATAAAATAAAAAATCAGCCCGGATCCAAATACAATTCAAATGACTAACAGCGTCAGTCTACTGCCAATTCTGTGGCAAATCGGGAGAAAGCACGCTAATTCCACATGCTGAGATGTGAACAACTGGAAAGGAACCAACTCTCTCGAAGTCACAATGAAAAGTACTGCGGTGCCCCCACCCCCAGCCCCACTGCCACCCCTCGCTCCGTGTCCGTCCGTCCCCCCCCGTCCCCCCCCAGAGCCCTCCTCCCTCCAGGAAAATAAATAAATAGATAAATGAGCGCAGGCACTAATTTAACAAAAGGAGAAGGAAAAACAACAACAACAAGCGGAGCTATTTAAAAACTCGGGGACTGTTTTGTTCACGGGTGATTTGGGACAGCGCTCCCGCACACACAGACACACACACACACACACACACCCCACATAGAGAAAAAAAAATAATTATTGAAAAAAGAAAATCAGACAAGTTGCTAAGGAGACTTGTGTAAACTCAGCACACAGGCACATTTCTGGCCTTTCCCCCTATATTCCATCTCGTATTCCGATCACGCAGCACTGCGGCACGATTGCACCAATGCACTGCATTAATCTTGGCCTTAAACGGGCTGCCTGGCAAAGCACGCGGGCTGGATGTAGCAGCTCCTAACTCCCCAAGTTAAAGGCAGAGAGGGTGGCGGTGGGTGGGGAGGGCCGGGGGGGGGGGGGGGGCGGGAACCTTCGTTCTGAATATAAAATATAGGAGCCGAGCTTAGTAAGGGAATTTTAAAGAGGAAGCGTTATCCGGGCATATAGAGAAAGCTGCAAGCCTCCCCTCGCTCTCCCACCTCTCCCAACAAAATCCCCGTCCCCTGGCAGATGTCTGAAACCCTGCCAGAGCCAACAATGTGGGACCCACTCCCTGCCACCAGACGCTCGGGGCCGCAGACTGCCTCATTCTCCCGGCACAGTGGGGTCAGATATCCATATTAAACAACCTTTTTTTTTTTTTTTTTTTTTTTCCTCCTCCAGTCTCTGATGTGCGTGTTCCTGAACCGCACGCTTGGAGATGGTTTGTTCACCTTCTGCTTTGAGGGAGGGGGGGGATTAAATCAAGCCTGACCCATCCAGGGAAGGTGATGGTCGCTGCACAGCACCATCCATTCCTCAGTCCTTGGCTGGGACAAAATTCAACTTTTTTAAATATTTTTTCCCCTGTTCCTTGTTACTTGGGTGCAGGAAATCTCCTTCTGGAAGCCCTCCTTCCGTCTCTGACAGTCTCAAATCCTCTCCCGCTGACAGACAGCTCGGGACAATCGTTCAGCACCCGCCTTTTGCTTGTCGTGTGCGCCGCGTTTCACGAGATGAGGATTTCAAGCCTCACGTGAGGAACCCGGTAATCTACAAATTCATACCTCAGCATCACGTATGGGAAAAGCCAGTGCCACAGGCTGGGCCTTGGGGCGAGCCCCACAGCGTCACCCCGCCTTCAGGTCCAGCTGAGGGCTTTTACTAAAGGTAAAACTCCAGAAGGGGAGCCCACACTGCCCTAATGAGCACCATCTGCACTTTTTACTAGTAAAAACGAGAGAAACAAGTCCTTTAGTCAGCCCCAGTGCGTTCACACGCCAGAGCTGAGCGTGGTCCCAGCACAGCCGGCGTCCCACCACGGTGCCACCCCACCCAGGATAAATATCGTCATGCAGTGGGCACGTAGGGCCAAATGCTGCTTCCCTGCCCCTGTGCTTGCTATTCACACGAGGGACCCAAACCCCGTGCTATGCAGGGTGAGGGTGCTGAGCAGCCACACGTCCCACGGGCTTTGTCTCAGCTGCGACGCGCGGGGCAGATGGATAGCTGTGACGAATGCTCCTGACAAGGCATAAAAGAGGGACAATATGGAAATCTGAAAGGAAAAGTAGAGTCAGACTCCGAGCATCATGTGGAGAAAAGAGAGGCTGGCCATCAAGAGCAACTCTACTGGTATCTTCTACTTAATCTAATGACAGCCTCGCTCCTAAGAGTATTATCGCGGCACCCACTGGGGCCAGCGCTGGCAGTGCGCTTTCCTTTCAGCTCCAAATGACAGTGTGAGGGCGTTACCAGGAGAGGAGAAAATTATAAAGTTCTAATCACTAAATGCAAGCTCTGAAGCAAGTGAATCCGCAGCACTGCATAGGAGACAAAGAACAAAATGCCTATTTTAAAAATGCCTCTCTGTGGCTTTGTGGCCAGGAGGCTATGGAGCCACCTGAACCTCAGTCCCTGAAATTCAGAGGTGTCCGGCATTGGTCCCGCTCATCATTTCTCATTCCTCATGCATAGATGTGCAGGAAAGTGAAATATTTGACTCACCGGACTGCTTATCTTTGTTTGGGAAGAACCACCTGTAACAAAAACACCAAATGCATGTGTTAAAACTACTCATTTAAAAGAAAGGTTTGCTTTTTTTGCTTTAACAGGTAAGGAAAAAGTAGGAATGTTTTAAAGATACTCTCTCCGACCTCGTAGTGTCTTTCCCAGTTAAACAAAAACAGACAAACACATCCCTTTCCCCAGCTTGCTCAGTTCCTTTGCACAGACAGATGCTCCAAACCCAGCAATGCAGAGTCAGAGCTGCCTGCAGGACCTGTTCAGGTCCACAGGTTTACAAACAGCTGAGATGGGGTTGGGGACGCTGTAGCACCCGAACTGCTTGCCAAGGAGCTTATCACTCCCACAGCAGAGCCAAGAGAAGGGAGCACGGCACAACTTCTCACAGGTGTCAATGCAAAAATCGGTCCTGATAACTTAAAACCAGCAAAGGAGAGGGTACGAACCTAGCTAGGTGTGCTGGAGAGGATTAGGGACCGCTCGCACACTTCCTTCCCCTGGGTGAGCTGCGGGGGGAGAGCTGCCTGCAGACATGCAGACCTGCAACCAGCCCAGTTGAGCTGGGAAAAGGATATTTGCCTTAGCCTCCAGCGAGCCGTCTGTAGTTTGCCTTTGAAAACCTCATCCCGCAAAGCAGACATATCCAGCCCTGCCGAGGCTGATTTAGCCTTTCATCACGGAGGTGGATAACTGAGCCCCGTGGAGCCCTGCCTCGAGGAGAACGCTGGACGCTGGGCAAAGATCCCGAGCGCGCTACACCTGCACCGGCTCCGTCAAAATCAGCACTGCCCATGGAGAAGACGATTTGTGCATAGCCCAGGCACAACCTGAGTGTTTTTCCAGAATCTGAAGGTCTCACCCCGCTAAAGAGCTGTTAAATAAACCATCAGGCCCAGTAAGACGGGATTTGCCAGGCCCCAGTATGGGTAGAAAAGCAGGAATTAAGGCGAGGTAGGAGCCAGAAAAATATGCCAAAAGCACCGCAGATGCAGTACCAGGTAGTTAACGTGCCTTCCCAGCCCTGGGTCCTATGGTTTTCACAGGAATTTCTAGTGTTGAGGTTGACTAAGTGGGGCCATATTTTTGTTTTGGTTGCAAATTGAAAGCCGCTATTTTTATCCACAAGTCCCCCAAAGCATCTGTTTCTCTCTCGCTATTTAAGACTTCCTTTTGTAAGACCTAGTTAGAGGTGTATCATTATTTTTAAATGCTACCCTTCGCAGTCGCACTTACTTTTTATCATCATTACGTGTGTCATTAGCTGTCTGTTGGAACTGTGTAATCTGAAGATGAGGGGAGAAAACCCTTGCAGGGGGTCTGAGAGTTACCTCCCCCTGAGCAAATATTTTGGGATCATGCCTATTTATGCGGTGCAGGCTAGAGCATCCCCAGTGCAAAGAAAAGCAGTCTCATTACAGGTCAGTCGTTAAAGTCACCCAGACATAGAAACTGTCTGGAAGCATCCACAGAGCAGGCTAAAGCCCGAGCAGAGAAGGAAAATACCCCACTTGTTCCTAACTTGTAGTCAGGTCACAGATATGTAGAGAAACCTGTACAAATACTGTCTGTCACTGAAAGCACTGCATTCCCAGCACGTTCTGTTCCTCCCAAAGAGCAGAAGATGGGTACATATCAAATAGTTTCATGGACAGACACTAGGACAGCAGACAATATGTCTCATGGGTTACGTGGAGCCATAAGTACAGCAGATGTGACAGGGTGGTAGTCTGGGACCCCTTTTTATTGCCTCATCACCAGTGTCCCCAGGTGACGGATGAGTAAATAAGACCCGGTCCAATCTCATGCTGTAGCAGGCAGAACACACCCTCTTGTCACTTGATGGGCAAGGTACATTGTGATACTCCCAGAGACTATAGGCCATCGGCCGGGGAAGACACAAGAGACCAAAATCTCAACCTCTGGGTCTAATTGGAGAGAAGGAAGCACGCAGGACTGATGTCTAAAACTGCATTTCAAAGGGAACAACCAGACGTGCCATGCAACCAGCCCAAAACCTGTGGAATTTCAGTTCCTGACAAGCGTCATCCCCAGTTTGACCTAAGACTGTGCTGGACTTGGCATCGTGCTCCGAGTAATTCTACTACGTCGTCCAAGAGTTGGCCAAGTACACCAAGTGGTGAACAGAGTCGCACATTACGAATGGGTTGGGCTACACTTTTCATACCTCTTAAGGCCTTCTAGCAAATAAATAAATAAATAAATAAATAAAAACCTGTCCTTTATATGCTCTGGGAGATTCTGGAGAGGAAAAAAAAAAAAAATCTATCTTCTTCCACCCTGAACTCGAAGCTGTAATGGAGAGACCAAGGTGTGGAACAGCAAATTTGAGACAGGTTATGAATGGTTCACTGAGAGTGGGAATAACCTTACACCGTTTGTAGGGGAACGTGCAGGGGGGTGCAGAGGACCTTTTCTTTATGCAACAGCTACTGTCCAAGCCCACTTCACAGCTGCTTATTCAAAAAGCAGTTGTTGTGAAGGTAAAACCAGCTCCAGTGTCCTAGGCTGCATGATGCACCCAAGGATTTGCAGTCTTGTTTTCATTATCCAGGGGCCTCATCATGCCAAGGGAGTGTGGAAGAATGTCAAGCTATGGACAACCCTTTGGACAACCATCTCCACTAGGACCCAAGCACACCCTGGAGGCACGCAGGGTGCTGAGACCACGGCGGGCACGCGCAAAGCTCACCCGGGCTGCCCAGCCCTACCAGGAGCTGCCGCTGCCTGCCACGTGCCCCCCGGGGAGAAGGTTTGCACACACCTACACATTCCTTCTGCATTATGCCATGGGAGGTTCACTCCTTTGGCCACCGATTCACTGAGCTCCAAGCGAAGCCGTCCAAAAGTCGGAGCAAAGACAAATAGCTTGACTGGCATTGCGTTGGATTTGAAAGTCAGATATAAATCAAGCGAGAAAGATGATTTGTTAAACGCTGCTGTCATATTTATATGATTCCAAAATTTCAAACAAGAAGCACTACACCCCAAAACAGGACAACCGATCCTGTACATTACTCTACAAACCTACAGAAGTCTCCAGCAATTGTCCTTGCATCCCTCCTGACAAAGCTGGCAAGCCTCCACACCAGGTACAAGGGAACCAAACCTCAGCCTTCTCCATCACATTGTGACTGTTATTTCCTAAGTCTTTCTCCAAAGAAGTAGATCCCAATAATCAAAGCTGCTGCAATTAAAACTAATTAAAATAGGCATACAAGAGTGTCTCTTCTTGGCCATACTTTTAGCATTATTCATGGACATTCATTTCCAGGACAGCCAGCTGAACCCAGAGAAAAACGTACCCTACCTTCACTTCCCAGTACTGCTAACCTCAACCATCCTGGACCAGGCTGCTTCTTACTGTCATCAGGCTGACTAACTGGCATTAATTATCATGCTCTTCAAACTTGTCTGAGCTTTTGTGCCTTTATTTTCAAATTTAAATCTGTTTCATCCCTTCTAGCTCCATGGGCTGGAGCACTATTTTAACTTGAAAGTGAAGATTTTCAGAAAACAAGCTGAGTCATGGATCAGGAGCTTTCACAATTGCAAGTATTTCAGTACTGCACTATTAAAATCACAAGAGCAGAGCACGATGTCTTACATGGAGAGAAGGGAAGAATGGAAGCATAGAGAGAAGGAATGATTTTCCAAAGCTGACACAGAGGAAGTGCACGACAGAGCCTGGAATTTATCTCACATCTCTTGGGTCCAGTCCAAATGCTTAAACCACAAGATCATCCTTCAGGCCTGGGACACCAGCAAAATCTTTAACTCTCATACTGCAAGATCCTCAGGCGTTTTGGATGATTGTTTAGTAGAAAAAGTGCCGTCCAACTGCATGGCCTAGTACAGGCTCTTGTTCTGAATGCACAGTGTTCAAAGAGATGAAGAGTTTGGGACCAGTCTGTGAGCTTTTAGGATCTGATTTGGGTGTTTTACACCCCTTACATGATTGAGCACTGCATATTTCTGCCTCAGCTGTGCTATGACAGTTGGCTAAGATCTGAAAGCAGTCAGACAGACCTTTCCAGATACGATGCCTTCCTGAGAGTAGTGTCCCCCTGCCATTCCTTCCCTGGACCACCTCAAAGGGGCCAAAATGAACCCGTCAGAACTTTTACCTACATTCTTCAGGAAAGCTCTGTAAAGTAGCGAGAGGAATTTCAAAATAACTTGGGAAAGGAGTATCTAACCACAAGCCAATAAGTTTTCTTGGAGAAGGTTTATGGGGAGGAAGAAAGGAGGACTTCTGCTGTCCACAAAATTGCTTTTAGTAGGTAGAGAAGTGCTGCAACCCTACTTCCCTCCAACATGGAAGCAGCCAGAAAATGATGTGAAACTTGTTGATTATCATAGCAAGAGTGATGGCTAGGGAGGGAAGGAAGGAGGGGTAAAAAACATGTGTCTACACGCTCAATACCAAAGCAAGGAGAGTTGAAGTGAAGCAGATGTGTATCTGCAAGCTGCCAGACTTATTTAGCAGAGGGGGGGGGGAAACCCTCACAGCCACTTGTCCACCTCCTCCTTGGCCTGAGAAAGGACTGGTGAAACAAATGAGGTCACAGCTAAGCACACATCATGTTGTCACTTAGCTAGGAAAAAAAAAAAAAAAACAACACTCTGCCTCTTTCAGTTTCAAACAACTCAAAGAGAAACTGTTCCACAGCTTTGGCTTTTTGGCTGCATGTCCCCTTAGAGCAGAGCGCAGCAAGCACTTTATCTCATCTCCATTTTCTAAATCCAGGTCACCTCGATGGATGGCTGTGCTGCTAGCAATACCTCCACGACGTGCCACGTCGCCCAGCCCTGGCTTGAAGTCAGCAGCAACTTCGGAAATGCTGAGAGATAGGCAGAGTCTAATTAGTAAATGGAGGGGGGCACAGTTGTCTGTGCTCCTTATACCCTGGTCCTGCTGAGTCACTGAAGGACAGGGCTCACCCGTCTTTGGTGATGGGTCACTTAAGGAGAAAATCCTCTGGGGCCACAACCAAAAGCTGAGAAAATTCACCTCCTCAGCTGCTGGACAAAGCAACAGGAGAATGCAACGTACCACACTAGTCCAGTATGAGCACAGGACTTGCCTTTGGTAAGAGGAAACAGGGATGAAACAGACCAAGAAAGCCGTGCACATGCTGCTGTCAAACTTTCTGGAGGTACCGCGATGTCTCTCTTCAAGTTACTTACACAGCTAAGACTAGTGCAATTAAAGTCACAAAGTGAAGTCCAAAACTAGCCCTCGCAGTTCAAGTCATGTAATATTTTCCCTTTCCTTGCTTTTGTGGGGTTGCCTCTTAAAAATGCCCGAACGATGAACACGTAGGGGACGGTTTCATTTGTCGCGGCAATGCCTATTGCTGGAAACTGGAAGAGGAAGAGACAGAAGTGCTTCAGACCTGCTTTAGATTAGGAAGAGACAGGAGAAATAAAAAGAGCATCTGACACCAAAATAAAACTATTTTGGTCACTGCCATCTCCCTTATTCTAAATGAAGCAATTGTGGGCTACGTTTGTTTTGCATTCATAATTAGCAGACAGAACAGATGGCAAAGGCGTCACTTAAAGCCACACGTCCGACAAAATAACCCAGGCTGCCAGTGCAATTTTTCACTAAGAACAAGGAATACTTTCCCCTCTTCTTCCCATTGAAACGTATCCCAAAGAAATGAGGCCAGAAAACGTTTGCATCAAGTAGGGGATTCACCGCAAAAAGGAATCCATTGTGTTTTGGAGTGTGTTGATTACTGGCTGAGTGCAGAAGAAAAGGGCAATAGCAAATGGTTTGCTAAGAGTACAAAGAAATAGGAATGGAAACTAGCAATACATTGCCAGCAGTATAACAAGGGGTTCAAATAAACATATACTCTCTCCTCCCTTTAGTCTTGTGGTTCAGGCACAGGCTGGGGCTCAGGACATCTGTGTCTCATTTAGAAGACAGCTGAAGAGGAGAATCTCCATCAGTGAAGGCATCTGCTGTCCCACGCCCATACCTGACCCTCTCTGTGTTAAATCCTCTTATCCTCTCAATACCTATCTCGCTTTAAGTGTACTGGAAAACTCACTGACAAGCAGGAGAAGCAAGGCGCCAGGTTTAACGCGTTACCCATTGCGAACACGGAGCTCGTCACCACAGCCAGGAGAGGCGATTTCACGAGACCTGGAGCGAGGCCAAGGAGCGTGAAATGCGCCTGTGGCACTCCCACCCTATTTCCTCTGCCACAAGCACGGGCAAGGAATGAGATATCCCCAAACCACACATACTTGGTGAATAACTTAAACACTGGTTTTGGGTCTGTTGAACAGGACCGTGCTGTGCTTGGCTTGTGACACCCAGAACACAGGTGTGTGAACATCTCGGAGGAAGAGCTTCTCCAGGGGATCTCCCTCACAGCTCATCTCGTGTGACAAAGTCCCTTTGTTAAGTTCTTAACCTCCAACAAAGCCCCAACAAGTGAATCACAGCGAATATCCTTGCTTGTTGGAAAGAAAGAGGAGAGAGTGATACTGGAACAGTTTCATTCCTTTTACAGCCTTGGGAGGTCCTCCAACCGCCCTGCTGATGGGCTACAAGAGGATTGTGGCACACCATTCTCCGAGCGTTATGGATAAGCTGTTCCTAGCATGCATGACTGAGCAGTATCAGCACACAGACTGATGAGCAATATAATAATAATCACGAGCCTTGCCTCTCTCCTATTGCAAACGTGCAAGTAATCGTGAGCCTCCGCAGCTACTGCAGCCTGCAGCCCTCCTCCCTGATACCATTAATATGGAAAGGGCCGTGAGGCTTGTCCGGCTAGCGCAGCCACAGCCTTCCTGTCTCAAACGTTGCAAATGTGCTAATAATTGTGTGCAGCAACAGCTCTGAGCTCTCCTCTCTCTGATGTTGTAGCTGTGTTAATCATAATAAGCCTCGGTAGTGCGGCAGCCTGCTCAGCTGATGCCCAACAGAACAATGCTGAGAGAAAAAGCACAGACCTCAAGGAACGGGCTCAGACTGGGGGAAAATCTACAGGTGCCTGGGAAAGAGTCTAGACCTAGGGTAAAGGCAGATATTTTTAGGAAAATCATAGACCTAGAGAAAGAGGCTAGGTACCTACAGAAGAGCTAAGTGCCTAGGAAATCATGGAGACCTAGGACAGACCTCAGCAGGCCCCAAAGCTACCGTCACCACCTCCTCCTTCCTGCTAAAGACCCTTCCAAAAAAGAAAAGCCTCCATGGGGAAGCACAGAGTGAGAAAGCCTCATTGACATCCCTGGGGGCTCCATTGGGAGCAGGCTGCCCTAACGCTCATCCTTTCAGTGAGGCTCCCGGGATGGCAGCGATGCTCTGAGCAAACTGTGTAGCAGCTCTCCCCCGGGCCTTGCCTTCCTCGGTTAACCTCCCCTCCACCCCCCAAAAGCGTGCCTCAAACCACTGTGAATTGGAAACACATCCACGTATCAGCACTGAGGCGGCGGTATTCACGGAGCAGGACTAAGGCACGCTAGCACAGACGTTTCTTCCGACGAGGCAGCACAGAAACTTTCTTGGGCAATCTCAGTGGAAAATCTCTGCAGGCACCGCTGCCCCGCTCACCGTCTACTGGTGCAGGGAAGGGCCCAGAAGTTTCAGCAAGCTCCACAACATTTTCATATATAGCATTAAGGACACCCAACTTGGTTTACAGAGAAAGCACAGCCAGTATTTTATGGGTGAAAGCACTTAATACGAAGCAGCTATGTTAATGTAAGACAGAGTTCGTTCATCTTCCTAAACAGGATGGTTTTAACATTTTTGGACACCTTGTTCCTATTTCCTCTCTGTTGTACAGCACAGACTTAACTTTGTTTTTACGTTTTTTTCTGCAGTTATCTCAGCATTCAGAAGCAGAGCGGGTCTTGCAAAGAACAGCCTCACCCAACCATCAGCGTGGCCTCCCCTCAGCCTCAGATGACATTTGCTTTTTGTTACCTCCACCAGCCCCAGAGCAAGGCGGGCGATCTCCCTGCTTCTGCCACCTGCTCAGTAACCCCAGGGAAGGACCCCTGTGCTACGCCATCAGGACGCAGCCCAGGGGCACAGAGTAATACCCTCCAAATTTAGAGCTGGCCCTTGGTCCACTGGCACAACTTTTAAACATTCAGCAACTGCTCTAAATTAGGAAACTGCTCAAAACACCCTCCTAGAGCTGTATCTGCTGGGAATTCCCTTCGGGTTTGTAACAGAAGGAAGAGCTGCTACCAGTTTACTCCTTCCACATTTCTACGGCTTGCAAAGAGGCTCATGAAAGCTTCACAGGAGCTATAATGCTCTCAGATGAAACTCACACTGTGAGAAATCTGCTCCGATGGTCTCAGGCTCATGCCACAGAACGACCCAGATTCCCTTCACGGAAACCTGGGGATCTGAGGTGATTCCCAAAATTGATGTCTCAAGCCTTAGCCACCCAGTTTTCTTTCATTCACGTCCAGTTCAGCCCTATCCAGGAAAACAGTAATCCCACTGAAGCCAAGGGTAGTTCTAAGACTTCGGGAAAATTGCTACACAATTTAGGCACCAATGAATTCAGCAGATTAACAGGTGTCAAAATATTCACGCACAAGCAAAAGGCATTTGGACCCAGAATTCAAGAGCAGCAGAACAAGGTGCTATGGTTATTCTATAAGCACACACACAGGTTATTCCTCGGTTCACAAGCCATATTGTCATGCTATCTACACCCGTATGTGCTATTCACTGTGTTACACAGTAGGTATACGTGCATTCAAAATATGTGCTGCAATAGCACCTGGGGACATCAGCTAGACATGAGTTATATCTCAGAACATACACGAGTAGAGAAGGAGAGGTGAATCTCAACGCAAAGGGAGGACTGTCAAATCTCCCCAGGCAAAGCCCTTTATAAAGGACCGACTGGGTCAATTCCCCTTTACGTACAGTGCTCACATGAGTCTCAAGCACTGGCTATTACATGGTGTCCTACTGTTTCTTCACGGTGGGAACATTACCCAGTATCTATAGCACCTCTTACTTACACAACATTAATTGTTGCCAATAGGCAGGAGTGTCAGAAGTGCAATAAAACATGTAGCTACCTCATTCCTACTGTCTAAGCATAACTTCAAGAGAGTGAGGCAACCAGTCTCACCACCAACACATTTATTATCATCGCTCAATGCCATTTTCTTTCTTCCCCTTCACTTATTCAATTAAACCTATTCACACCCATGGCCTTGTATTAATGCTGTGTATGGCACCTTCAATACCAATTCCCTGGCAGGAGGCAGCCCTGAATTCCACCCTGAATTCCAAATCTCCTACTGGAAAGACACTACCTTGAGAAGAGATGCCTGCAGCCAGTTACCAGCTCACCAAACCTTCATCATGCCCTTCCACCAGCACAAATGATCCTGGTGCCTTCTGCCGAGCTACACAAGCCTCCTTTGTGGCACAAGCCGGGCATGCTCCCAGATGTGCTTTTCCCACATTTTCCTTCTAAGCTTGTGCAGCTAGGCTGAGATACCTTAAGAAGGCCCGAGCAGTTCTCAGAGCCTCTTGAAAATCAAGCTATTTTATTGATTTTTACATTTCTGAGCACACCAGAAAGCCTCAGAACTGCGTATTACTGGACACTTTTGACAAGAAGACTGTGATATTGCTCAGGGCTTTCAAAATATAAAGAAGTGCCCTGACCCCAACATTAAGACTTACTTTCTGATACCAACTTTAAGGTTTCATTGGCTTTCTTTCATGCTGTAACAATAAATTCCTGCCCAAATTTCTCAGGAGGGCAGAACCTAAATCCATTTAGATGTACCCATGCGGTAATAAATAAAATAATTATTAATAGGTTACTTAGATAAGGGCTTTCCATCTTAGGGCAGAGGCAAGTATTAGACAATTAATCATCAAGTTGGCATTAACTTATCTTTTGGCACCTACAGTAAAATGTAAATCTAAAATGAGCAGTAGGGGGGAAACAAAGAAATAAGAAGCCAACAATAGTTTTGGAAATGGATGACAAAATCCAAATGTTCTGCCTCACTGCTGCTAAATTAAGCACAGTGTTATCAGTGCAAAGATTAAAAAAAGAGAGATTCTCCTCCGAACCTTAAGTCACACTTCTTAGCTCCACAGGATATGACAGCAGTAGTAAAGACGAGAGAATTTACTCACCCTGAAAATGAGTGGAAATAAAAAAGGATCTGCTCAGGTCTTGATTCCCCCAAATGCAGTTCTATGGAGTAGAAGAAGAAAGAAGGACATTAGCTTATTGCGTTCAGCACTCAAAGAAGCGATCCCACGCACACCTTCCCTTCTCAGGCAGCCACTTTTGCCTTTCTCTGCCTTCAGCCTTTTCCCCCCGGAGGGCACAGCGCAGGGGACTGTGGCCAACCTGCCCTTTTTATACACTGCTAAGTGGAAAGGGCTCCAGCAAGATCCTGGCTTTGGCTGCATATTGTTCTGGGAATTATTTTGGTGCAAAAAGGATGAGATATTTTTTTCCCCCCACCTTCCATCAGAGGCTCTCAGCTGCTGAACAAAGATGAAAGAACTTCACGTAGAATTGACTTGTCTCCCATTGATTTTGTTTAGCTTCCTTTTCAGTAAAACTCACTTTTTCAGGGAGGCCAGTTCCAGAAACACGGGCATGATGTTCAATGCATGCATCAATTTGAATATGAAGGGATGCAGAGTTCCCCATGATTCCTCCACATGCAGCTGAACTACACCTTCCTTGCCTCATGCTCCGTACACAGAATTAGAAGCCAGTGAGGTTCTTGTTTATTGTGATTTTGTGGGATTTTTGCAGAAACAAAAGGGGTCTCTCAACACCTTTGTCCACATGATACAGCAACAGCTGCACAGAAGACACCGTAAGGGACATGACGCTTTCCTAAGCTTCCTGAGAAATTATTTATTCACCTAATTAACATTGAACTGTGTGAAATCTAGGCCTTGATTTTTAAGCTGCTCCAGGACTTTGTTTCCTATTGCTGTTGATTTTTGGTACTATTACCAACTAATACTACTAGACAAGACCACAAACAGCTGGCAGCTTCAAGTCAAACAGACCCAAGGCCCATCCAAGTCAAACTACCTCTGCTCCAGACTTCCTCTGAGGTCTTGGGCAAGCCAAGTACTCTTCTGGTGCTGCAGTTCCCCATCTGTTAAGGTCAGATGGGAGGCACTGCTCTAGTCTGTGGTGCTTGAATACTATGGACCTGGAAGCTATCTAGGCACTAAGATGGAGAAAGACTTGTTGATGCTCTTGGGATCAAAAGACAGATCTGCTGTAATGGTTCTTGGATTATATAGTTAATCCTAGTCTTTACTATTGACCCATTCTTGGTACCATCACTTAATCCACCTATATCACCATGTGTTTCTCAGATAAACCTGACAATATGTTCCCCTCAGAAGAAAACCAGTGAGAACAATTAATACTTTGTAAAACACGGATAACAAGATAAATATTCCACATGACAGTTTTATCCCAAATCCAGATGAGAACAAGCAAGGGAAATGATTACACACATTTATTTCAAAACTACCAATAATAAACACTCGGTTCAGTTTCAAGTCAAACATTTCGGAACCACCTGTCGGTGTTTATTTGATCAAAGTAACTGTACTCCTTCCTGCCCCGGCACAAGCAAATCACCGCCTGGTGAAGGAGCCAGAAGGATGGATGTGCTCCTTGCTCCTCCTGAAAGCCGTTTTATTGCAAATGAACTGCAAATAAGGCACGGATAGAAAGAAATATTTAAACTATCTTTGCTCCTGCCTTTAATTTGAGATATCTTAAACTACACGTCTACAACAAATGCCCCAGGAGCTCTATAGCATTCAAGGCTCTCTAGAGCCTATAAATCCAGCACTGCCAGAAGGCACCAAAGCACCTAAGGACATAGTGGTATGCTTCAAAACCAGGTTTAATAAGTAACAATTAATATATTATTATTAGAATAAATAATTCTAATCAGCAGGGCTACTTTGGCATAGTATGGAGCCCATTACTTCTCAGAGAACCTTCCAACCCATCAAAATGAAAATCTATTACTTTGGTAGATCCACATACTATTCTTAATGTTCTCTTTCCTTCTGGTTCCCTTTTGCTACCAAAATTATCTGAAATCCAGTAATTCAACTTGTTTTGACTTCACATACAACCCCCCCAAAACTTGGTCTTAGCTGCAAAATCAGTTCAGAGCCTGTCTTTTATTTCCCCACCTTGTCCAGCCACAAATCTCATCCACTCACAAACCCATAGAAAGGAGAGGGGAAATGTTTCTGAAACTCCAAAGAAAGGATGCAGCTTTAGGTGTTTTTTTTTTTTTTTCCTTTCTTTCCTTTTTTTTTTTTTTTCCCCACTGAATCTTGCATTCATTAATTTCATTTCAAGAATGAAGTCAGATTTTTTTTTTTTATGTGGTTGGTTATTTGACGAGTGAAGCATTAGATTTGTGAGTTGTTCTGCAAGCCAAAACATGCTCCCTTTCATTCATAACACTGAGCTGCTCTGCGTTAAACAGCCGATTATCATGAATGAAGTGGGTGTAACTTCCTTGAAATCCTCCAAAGACCTGTCAAAGCAGAGCTACTGCAGCTCAGTTTTCTCCTTGAAGCGTACAGATCATTGGTTTAATTGTTCCACGCTGATCTTGAAATATGCTCTCTTGGTTCAAAGCATCAGGCAGTATCATTTTTTGAAGAGGAAAGGGGAAGGGTGGAGAACGGTGCCTCGGGATAAGAGAGAAAAGTGGGTATATGTCTCAACCACCAAATTTAGATTTTCTTTTGGAATCTAAATTGAGCTTCATCCATTTAAAAGTGTGTCAGACAAAACCTTACAAATCAAAGCACTGGCCTGTTTTGCATGGATAATCAAGAGCCTCTGGCTCTTTTTGTAAGAGGAAACGTTTAACCCTAAAGAGAAGAGGACTGATCTCATGGTTAACGTGCTGACCGGCGACTTAGAACATTTGAATTTGACTCGAGGTCTGCCGTTCCCCATGCCACTTCAAACCTTTTGGTGCTGGCCCACCGTTATCTTCTCACAAAGGGACATGCTAATATTTGCAAACAGCCTCTGTGCGCCTCGAGACCAAAAGATTGCAGACACAAATAAGCAAACGTTTTGCAGTCGGTGTCTGTGAACTTGTTTAATATAAAGATCTTTCTAAGGATGGTCATTACTCTTGACGAAAAGACCTGCAGCATCTCAGCCGCTCATCTTACCACGCTTTAGGACACCAGCAGACATCTCTTGGCCAGAAACAAACAGCGATAGCACCACTGACTTTGGCTGATTGATTAAAATAGCTGATCCACGTCCGATTTCTTACCTAACGTTTCTAAAGCCTGGCAAGCTAGAGATGAGCACAGAAAACTCAGTAAAGAAAAACAAAACCATGAGTACTAACACGCTTGCAAGGGTTAGTCTCAGGAAACGCTGGGGAAAGCGGCACTAGTGAAAACTTAAAACTTTTAGATTTCAGCTCAGATTTCCTGCTAAACTTCATTATCTCACCCACAGCCAAAACAACAACAAATCTTGATGGTAGGCTCACAACAACCGTTTTTACACATCTCTTAACAGTTATAACACTAACAAAGGCTGGCGCTTTTGGAGGAAAAAAATAAATAATCGGCCTGCATTTTGGAAATTAAAACTAGTAACGTGCTTTAACCAGCCCCAGAGACAGCACCGCTTCCCACCTGCTCCCAATTCCTTCGTCCCCTGCCCTGACCGAGGTGACATCCCCCTGGGACCATGCACCTTTGCCCGAAGCCTACTGAAAGGCAGACCCCTCTCCTCGAGCCCCCCGTGCAGCAGCCTCGTGGCAGGGCAGGTGCTGTCCCAGCTCCGTCTTGCAAAACTTCCAATCCCCTCCTTGCTTATCAGCAAATGGGAATCGCGAGGCCATGTCCCGAGGGATTGTTCTGCTCCCATTAAAGCAAGCGAGAATTTTGACACTGGTTTTAAGCAGCAGCAAGAGCTGGCTGGCGTACACGCCGGTCTGACAGGTTGCATTTTCGTTCCCATTACTATTATGGGCACGAGGATTCATTGCCATTTATCTTTAGCTGGCGTTCGGTCCTGGATTTAAACTGCATCTGTGGTTGCATTGCTGTGAAATGTATCACTGCTTATGACTCACGCTGCAAAGGACACGTTTGTAAACTGACCCACCATTGACAAAATCCTCTCTTTCGTCGTTTGTAGGAGGCGAGATGAGGCATAGGTTCCTCGTCTGATTCATTTCCTGAGGAAATTTTTACTCTCTGCATCTTTTTCAGTCCTTATTCAGTCAGAGGGTAGTGAAGTGATTAATACAAAATCCATGCTTGACACAGGCTGGAAGAAGGATGCAAATTCTTTTAAAATCAGCGCTTAATTAATTGCATTGAAAAACAACCCATTGCCAAAAATGGGGGGTTTTAGGCTTTTTTTTTTTTTTTTTGGCTTCTTTTTTTTTCCAGTTGAGAAAGCTTTTTCAGTGGAGGAAAAAAAAAAAAAAAAAAAAAAAAAACTAATTACAGGCAACGGCACACAGCGAAATGCACGAAGGACAAACCTTTTGAAACGAGCCCCTCGGAAGGAAGAATTAGCAACCTGGATGGAGCTCCAGGCAACTCCAGCTCTCCTGCGGCTGGTGCCCGACCTAATTCACTTCCAGCCAGCTCTGGTCATTCCTCACAACACTGCAGAAATCCTAGGAGAGCTGCGTATCTAACACCTCTGACAAACACAGACAATGACCAGAGAAATTAAAACTGCCAGGAATAAAAGATAGCACAAAGAGAGCCCTGAGGAAAGTGCAGTAAGTTTCTTGACAATTTTTATCTACCTGATTATTCGTATCAAGGCAGTACTAACCAAGTCCAGAGCGGGGTGGGGATGTGAACAGTCCCCGGGGTTTGGAAGGCTGCTCAGAACTTGGCTCTCGGGATCAGGCTCCCTTCTCCATCCTATTAAGGTGGTAAACGCTAGCCTGCGGAATTAGGGAAAAAAACTGAGCATGTCCCTTCCCTTCATTTCTTCTCCCTCTTTCTCTCCACATTCTTCTCCTCTCGTCTTTTTTCCCTGCGAGCACTGAATGATGGGATTTTTGACATCAGAGGAAAGTCATCCTTTCTCCACTCCCCCAGCTCCTCTCGGCTTCCTCCTTACCCACGGCCGATCGTTTGCATGCTCTATCCCCACTCCAAGAACGGCATCAGCTGATCCGACCGCAGCTTCATAGCATCCTAAATCCTGCCCAAAGTCGACCAGACCGACTGGTTCCCTCACCCTGGCACCCACCAGCCTTTAAAGTACATTTTGTGACTGCTACACAGCTGGCAGCAGCTAGAGCAAAGTCATTGTTTAGTCAAGGTAAAGCGACCTCTATTTACTTAGCTCAGCTGCCTACGGGGAATAACTGGATTCGAGATAAGTGAAAATTTGCTGGGAAAGTTTCACTTTGGCCGGGCTGATGCTTACTACAATCAGCTAAATGTTTAGTCAGTTCGTGCCCTTTCTCCTGCAGTTTCTTCAGCCCTTTGATTTATTATCTGTGACTAGACAGCAAATGACCCCATCCAATTTGAGCGAGCCTGTGGTAAGCCAAAGCCAGAGGAGAGACTTGTGTAACCGAGTGTATTTTCTGATCCCAAATAAAAACCCCGTTGATTACCATAAGCTGCCAGGCACCTGCTGTAAGTTGTTTGTTCATCTATTAAAGAACAGCATTAACCAAATCAGGCCCCGTTCTACCTGCAGCATCCCATTTGCCCCTTTGAATTACTCCCAGCATCGGTGCAGGAGCTCAAGTTGGTTCCAGCTGTGCCCTAGGGGCTGGCGACGGGCAGGGGGGCGGCCGGAGGGGCCGAGCACCACCCCAGGAACCGCGCACCACGGGGGTGACTCAGGCGTGACTCTGAGTCACGGCGCTTCTCCTGCTTCCTCCCTGCTCCGGGGGGTGGAGGTAGGAATTTCCTGCTGGCCCCGGCCTTGTAAATCACGACGTCCTGTTGCAGCAACGCCGCCGCCGCCGGGAGGGCCAGCGAGTGGGAGAAGCGGAGCCGCTGTCCAGCCCACCTGCTCCGGAGGGGAAGAGAGGGGACCCGTGACCCCGCTCGGGGACGCAGGCCCGAAACACGCACGGAGACATCGCGGCAGGTCCCTTGGGTCCCCTTGCTCCACGTCGTGGTTCAGTTTGGAGAATAGCCCCGACCCCTGCAGATACCTCGCAATGTGAGAAGCCGTATGCTGTCCAGCCAGCAGCACAAGGACCCAATTGTCCTCTTATAAAAACATGAATTACGCCGATATAACCCAGCTCATTTCTCTGCCCTCATCAGGAAGGCATCATAAGTGAGGACAGAATCAAGTCCAAAATGTCTGCACAGTATCTATCCTATGAATTTGAAGGTGAAAAACAAGACTTTTGGGGGAAGTTCTGGGACAAATCCAACAATTAAACACCACCCTGTGAAAATATTCCCGGTTGTCCTCCAAAAAAGCTGAGTTTACTGACAACTGTGGCTAGAAGGGTTTCCCTATCACAGACAAACCCCAAAACATGGATGAGTTTTGCCGTAATAATGCTTAGAAAAGCCAATGCATAACTGAGAAAACGGGCCGTGTGGAATTAGGAAGGGAGGGGAACTTATTAGCCATGTGAAGCCCCCCTTCTAGACCAGATCTGACCTATTCACTGGTTAAAATCACTCTTTGCAGGAAGAAATTGAATGATGGAAAGGAAAAGAGGGATGCTGACAGAAATACTGAGCAGAATTCCTGGTCATACTCCGGGGATGGTGAGGCAGGACCACTTTCAGCTTGCATCAAATACATGCGCAGGGGAAAAAAAAAAAAGGAAAAAAAAATAAGAAAAAAGGAAAAAAAAAAGAAAAAACAAGCTAAGTACACCGCAGGAGTCCTTCCTTCAGCCTCTACACACACAGAACTGGACTGACAGACGGCACTGATTTACTCCACAGGCTCACCTGGTACACAGACCTGTTGTACAGCGCTTAATTACTTTCTGTAGAGTAACTGTTCGGTACCACACAGGGACAAATAGTATTATACAATAACATTAATAATGCCTACTACAACAGGATTATATCCTTTCAGCTATCCTGGTGTAGCTACGTGACTTGCCACCAAGCGTGGACACAGTGGGATTTTTCAGCCTCTCTGTATATTTTCAATCACGTACCTTCGCTTCAGTTTAATTTCATCCCTTCTAGGGCTAACACTGCTTTAGCTATTGCAGGGAAAAATATTCCAGTTCAGCCAATGGAGACACAAAGACACGCACGCAGGGAAAGCCACACTTGAGAACAGGACTAGTGAAAGCGTTTTGCGTTTCTGATATTGGAGGTGGAGTTTGTGGAGAGTCAGAAAGTAACTGACCAAACAGACCAAAGTTGAGTAAATTTGGGCACTTTCTTCCAAAAGTATGGGTTTTGAGAGAGATCAAACGGTTCCATTCTGACCTTCGCATCTTATCTGGGAGGTGACAGATCCTGAAGCATCTTTTGGAGCATCTCATATCTGGGCATCAAAGACATCTAAAAAAAAAAAATCACGAAAGCTCCTCTGCCCTCAGATAGAAGTATAACCAGATACAACGACAAGGAAATTGAAGCTAAGTAGATTTTGACCAAAAATAAGACACTCATTTTTAACGGCCAGAGGCAATTAACCTAGGAGCGCTTCTGAAGGACAGCGGATGGTTTTCCATCACTCAGTGTTTTTAAACCAAGGATAGATATTTTTTATCTAGACAGATGTGGTCCAGACAAGGCAGCCTTATGGCCAGCCTTACGCAGAAGGTCAGAGCAGACGGGCGAGGATCCTGGCTGCTCCACAACCTGCCCAGCCGCTCACCTACTGACTCCCCGGCGCTGCTCCCGCAGCGCACAGCCTTGTTGTTCACAGTCTGTTTCCCCACGGATGACCAGACCTGACCCTGCTGAGATTACAAAAGCCAAAGGGTTCAGAAGTGAGGAAAACAGGAAATCCAAACAGTGAAAATCTCAGCAATAACGTTTCCTAACAAAGACCTTCAGATCTCACTCTCAGCCAACAGCTGTCTTCGTGACGTCCAAAAAGAGCGATGTTTAGTGTGGTAAAGACCGTCTTTCTGCCACTTATTTTTACCCTGTTTATTTTTCTATACCGTGACATTTTCCTCCTTGTTAAAATCTTGCTCATAAATGAGGGTGCTAGCCCAGACCTAAGAAAACATACACAAACACATGTACTCCATAAGCTGCAAATCCACGGGCTTGCAGGATGCACTTCTCCCTCCAGAAAACCAAACCAAAACCTGTGCACCACTTAAATTCCCCTTTAGGCTACTCCTTTGGAGTACTTCCCCTTTGGAGAACTGAAATGAGATGTGCTGTCGCTTAACTTATTGTACCACGGGGTCAAACACTGCAAAGCAGCTCAAAACATTAGCCGGTGGGGAAGCAAGAGCCAAAGCAGAAGAGTGAGGAAAGCCTAATTTTGAAGAAAAATGTCATGTTTGATTGCATTACTGTTTTTGTATTTTAGATCTTATCCAAATTTCCTGACCTAATACCACATACGTGCAAATCGCACGCGTGGCCGTGACATTCATGTGAGCTCTCTGGGCCAAATCTGGGGGTGGTGTAAATTGGTGTAGCACCTGTGCAACTGGGTCATAAGTGAAGACCTTGTCCTAGGTCTTTGCAGGGAGCATTAAGGGAATTTAAGGTGGCTGAAGTGGTATTTTCTGTTTTAAGGTCTGAAAGTTGCTTTGCACTCAAATTTTAAATTTCATCCACTTTTTAGGTGAAATTTGACTTTTCTCCCCGGCAGTACGGGCAGGGCACGTGTGTGCCATTACACTGCCATCTAGTGATGCGACTTTGCAAGGCAAAACAGTTGGCAAAAGATGGCTGACCACCAGCAAGTGCCAGGGTCCAAGTTGTGAAGGGAAGGGCCAGAATTAAGTTCAAGTAAATGAGACAAAAAAGAATTGCAAAAGGCACAGCCAGTGGTGGCCCCTCAAACACGTACGGGGAAGAATAGGATAAAACGTGTGCAGGAGAGGGGGTTGCAAAGCAGCTCATCCATTATCCAGCTATAACCCATTGCAGGGCTCATCGGGAGAGACAGTTTTGCAACTACAAGTCTCAAAGTCCAGCTTCCCGGCTGATGCTAGCTGGCCTTGCTCTACCAAGCTCATGTTCTGCCAAGCTCATGGTCAAGCAATGCCTGCACAGAAGCTTTTTGCAGCAGTGACCCTCTTTCAAGCACCTAAATCTCTTTGGCCATCTTTCTCCCAGCTTTACGGGGCACGTTTTTCAATATAACTCCCTCCTGAACTCAACGCAGTTGTATCAGGAGATCTGGGCCAAATTTATTCTCTTTGTAATTGATTTCAGTGGTGTCCACCTTGGACTTTGACAGTCTCTACCCACAGCCATTACTACGGTCAATCAGCACCCAAAATTATTTCCTAAGCTGCACATCACACTGCTTATAGACGATCCTCGTCCTCAAGGGTTGGACAGCAAAGCTAAGGCTTAGCACATGAACCTGAAATGAACTGACCTTTATGAGTCAAAATCCCAATCCTAATGTTTTACTCATCTTGAGGATATTTGTCCTCAGTGGTATGTGTGTCAGAGGGCGTGAAAGTGAGAGTGTCTTGAGGCTAACAATTGTTCATACTCATAGTGGATGAATCATATGATAACACCACAGCAACATCCTGTATAATTGTCGGGAGCCTCTATTTCTGGCAGTGCGTCCCTAGGCTGTCTCATGAGTAAATGTTATTTGTGCTTTACTATATAAAACCAAAACCAAACAAAATTATACAACGGGACACTATTCTGCAGGCACCAGCCAAAATCACAAGTGCCTAATTGAGCCTTCAGTAACCCTCTTCAGTGATAAATTGTGTGCTGAAGGTAGTAAGACTGAGATGGATATCTCTGCTCTTCAGCTGATCAGTACATGAGCAACTCTCCACATGGAGTAACAATATTTGTGTTTCCTTAGCCACAATTGAACTCAGTGGGACTATCGCATACGTAAAGAGCTGGGACATCGCTCGCGAGGCAGTGGGTGCTGAGGGAACGAGCGTTGCATTGCATTGCAGCTCAGAAGATTTATGTTTTCCTTCTGGACAGCTACAAGCAAGTTGCTCCCCCCTTTTCTCCCGCCCTGCCGGCTGTTCAGGTCCGCGGGCTCTGCTGCGCCAGGAGCACGCCCAGCCCGCTTCACCAACCCGAGCACGCGCGTACCTGTGGAAAGCAAAATTCAGCACAGCAAGCACGCCACGAGCTGGATTTAAAGCAAACTCCTTGACCTGTAGTAAGAACATTGATTCTATACCACCCTCAACACAAAATGGCACCAATTTGGCGTGCATCCCCTGCGTTAGGGTTTCAGTCATGCACCAGGGCAGCCCAGATAACCTGCTCGGCTCCTCTGGGGTGCCTGCAGGGCAGCCGTCCCGCAGTCCTCCCTTGGGAAGCGCTTCCTCTGGACCCTCCTGTAGGATGCACACTTAGGGCAGAGGCCAGTTCTTGTTTGCCTTTGTAAGGTGATGGCAGGATTTTGGCCGGCGGTTTGTGACTCCGGATCCGAAGCAGTAACGAAACAACGCGCTGGCAAACACAGCGAGCGGTTGTCCCCTGATCGCAGAGGCTTCAAGGGAACCAGGGGTGAAACAGCCTGGGAAAAATCAGGCAAATGGCACAACCACCTCTTCACGTGGAATAAAGCTGTCAATGCTATAAACCTATCCCGTTCAAAAATTTCAGAACAGATGCTGATTTCTCATTAGAGAAAAAACTTCTCATTCTGATGTTTCCTAGCTTTAGTAGAACATTTTCACATCTTCACGAAAAAGCCAAAAACAATGTAGAGTTTTTTCAATCCTTCTATACTGAACACAGACTGTATTTTAAAAATAGAAAATATTATGATGAAATTGTAAATTCTGTTCAAGTGTTTTCGTTTTTTTCCTCAGGGAGGAGAGGGACAGGTAGAGAAAAATCTTCCTGAGAATTTCAAAGTATGGGTCTGTTTCTGAAAACAGCTGAATTCCTTTACAAGGACTATCTTCTCTGTAGCTCTAATAACAACATACTTCTCAAATGCCACCCAAGTTCACTAAAAGATTGCCATTATTTTTTCATTTTCAATGGAAATGCCTACTTTGCGGTGTTTCAGCCACTACTTGCAGTAGAAATTTACCAGATATTCACACCAATAAGACTGAGATTTTAAAACAATCTAAGGGGCCAGCCACACATCTTCCATAAAAATTAAAGTACCCTTGACTGCTTCAGATTACGATGAGATTAATTTTAAGGAAGTCTATTTAATATTAGGGTAGAAGGGCTGATATTAGAGTGGGGGACCTGAAACCCTTTTCATTGTGGTGGGAGCAGATGAGAATTTCTACATGTGCAGCACCCGAAAGGCACTGCCCTGGGTTCGGGAGGGATTTTAAATTATTTAACTTTGTGTCAAAAAGATACAAAATAAATAAATAAAATCCAACAAGAAAATGAGAATATGGGCAAAACAAAGCAGAAACAATTTATGAGGTCACGTTTACTATTTTGCCTTCAAATCTGTGGATTCCTCGCTCGCATTTCACTGCTCCCAGATCCCCGCTCTCCATCCGACCTGCGTCAGACCCCGACCCAACTCAGCCCCCGTCTCCCCAAACCAAAGGTTTCCATAAACCACTCGCCGCAGCGCCGGCCTGAGCATTCTCCTGCTACAAAGTACGAAAAAAAAAAAAAAATTCCAATCAAATTCAAAAAAATATCTCCACTGCTGCCTCCTCATTTCCTGGCGGCAGCCGGGCCCGGAAATAGCTCCATTTCCTGAGCAAGCTGCTCCCCGGGGAGCCGCAGCCCGGCTGCAGCAAGCAGCCACCGCGGCTCAGGGCTGGACTAACTCCTCTCGCTGGGTTGAAGTTTGAGCTGGAATTCCAGCTTTATGGCATTTACGGTTAGCAAGGGACACCTAGGAAGGTAACGCGACTGGGGGTGTAAATAACAAAACAAGACGGGAATAAAATATGTGTTTTGAGGGGGGGAAGTGTTATCAACAGCCATATTTAATACTCAATGAAATTAGGGGCAACTCTGTAGTCCCCACATTTTAAAGGGAGCCTCCTCAGTCTGTACTCTGGATATAGCTTATCAGCTTGGTCCTGATTATTCCAAGCGGCGCCTTCTCCTGCAAAGCAGCCACATTCAGCAAGAAATGCAATTTATTAAGACAAGGCGAAGGCTTGGTTTTAGCTGAGTGGGAAGAGATTTAATAGTCCGGAGGGAGGGGGGAAAGATGGATGAACACAGACTACTTCTGAGAAACTCTGCAAATAGGTGGAGCGATTCACAATCCAATAAGCCCCTTGGGAAAGCCTTATCATTCCTTCCCGCACTGGAAATCCATTCTTCCATGGCTCCTTGTGGCCAGAGATGTCTCTCTAATTAACGAAAAAGGTGTAAAGTGCAGAAGGGTCCGTACACCTCTCAAGCAGTCATATTAGATTGCTCATCAATGGAGAAGCTGAGCTGCATTTCAGAGATTTTGCCACGTTACCTTTGCAGTGCCTGTGGGAAAAGAGTACTCGTGGCTGCAGAGACAGAGAGCCACCTTGGGCACCATCATTTTCCAGCTGTGACCATCTCAAAGTTGGATTTCAATTCTCGTCTAACTGTTTAGGTGCTTTATATCACAAATGAAGAGAGAGAGGCATCCACAGAGGTAAATCAACCAACCCTACAGTGGAGGGAACGATGGACACTATCAGTAACTCTTCTGGGTAGCAGCTTGGATTTTATTTATTTATTGCATTTTATTTATTGGCTTTTATTTATTTATTGTATCTTAGATTTTAGAGTAGATGGCTTGGCCTATAAATTTAGTCAAGAGAAATCTCATTCATACAGGCAATTTAAGGAAAAAATAATAAAACATCATAATAGAAGAGCCTAACTCCCCCTGAAATTAAATAATAACTTCAAAAAGTGGCTGTCAGCGACCTAAGGTCACGCAGTGAGTTTGCAGCTGGGAACCACGGGTTCCTCAGAGCTGGTGTACAAAGAAGCAGGCCTGGACCTGACTTCTGCATCTCCCACACAGTGGATGTCAGTTGATAAATCTGTGCCGAGTTTAATTGTTGAAAATATCACCTCAACCTGACCACTGCGTAACCCAATCAATCTGCTGAGCCTTCACATTTTTTTACCCACAAAACATCTTTGCTTTGGTAATTATCAATCACCCCTATGCAGAAAGGTTCCTCCAATTTTTTAAACTGCTCAATCCTTTGAGAGACAGATGAATTTTAATGATTTAGATTATTAACCTAAAGGTTGATCCAGACTGGGAGGAACAGAATAATTTGTTTAATCATTATTATTATTTATAATTATTTAACATAGGGGAGAAAAATATCACCTTAAATGTCATCATGATGCTTTTTAATTGCCTCAGATGAAATTCAGAATAATCATTGCTCTGCAAATGTATACAGATCTAATTTTAAATACCCTAAGATGCTGGATATTTATCTGAAAAACGCAAAGAACATATATTCATTACTGTATAGGCAGTTACAAAGACGGAAAAAATTGATCAACCATGTATTGAAAATGAATTATTTTCCCAATTCACAACTGGGCTGTAATTTGACTTGAGGCAGGAAAACAAGCTGAGCCAGGTATTTTTGCTTATTCCTTCATTCCAGGACTTTAGTACCTATCCTCTACCAAAAGGTACGTTTTATGGACGCTTAAGAACATAACTATTTGTGACCATAATTTGTAATGGATGTGTTGTGGAGAAGTGTAGTTAACGGTCACAAGGAGGGATGCCCAGCATATGGGGAATTTCAGTAGCCGAGGAATATTGGTACACAGGCGCATATGGGGAGTATGAGTACACAGGAAATACGGGAGACTTGTCAGTTCCAAGGGGAATTTTTGTTTGGAACCTGAGGGAGACGTGCACGCATGCAGACTGGTTCTTGAGATGAAGGACATCTCGATGTAGGGCCAGCATCTCAAGGGAATAAGAAGCATAAAAATGGGATATGGGAAAGGCAGGATGGGATTCCCTGGGGAGGTTCCACACCCGTGCTTGTATGCACACACCACAACTTAGTGGTGATGCACCCAGTGTGATTTACTATCAAATTCAAGCAAAATGGATCCCGTTTATTTCCACATGGGAAAGACATTGTCGTTTAAAAAAAAAAAAAAAAAGCCTTAGAAAATAAACACAAAGAATTAAGCAATCATCTTTTCATGTTTTCAGATAATAGCAAGCTTAGAGCATAAAGACTGTCATGCCAGTTACGCTGAGCTGATGCTCTGGGAGAGAACACAGTTTACTTTGCACCAGGACACGGGACCGTGAAACTGAACTAATTCAGAAATGCTTGGAGCAGCTGAGACAGAAACAAATAACAGTTTGTGTGGAGTTAGAGAAGAACAGCCATCATTAAGTGGGGACGATCCTGAAGTTTCAATGCTAAGGAGCATAAGGCTATGCCAGACAGACAGGGAGATCTTTTGGTTGAAACAATGCTGTACCCTCACCAAACTCTCAGTTCGAGACAAACTCCAGCACCTCAGCAGACGCCATCAGTGTCTGATCCACCAGCCCCGATGCCATCCCTTTGAGTTACCCAGAAAATCTGGTCCATGAGGCCAAACAGCCCTCGAGATCACAGGTCCCCAGGCTATCGTAGCACAGAGGAGGAAGAGCTCCAGACCTGGAGGTCCATCACTAACCGCACCAGCAACAGCCCAAAAGACAGCCCCCAGGGACACGCGGTGGCACCCAGCACCCCTGGAGGCACTGACTACATGGACATGCTTGGCCACAGCATCTCAGCACTGAAGGAATATCCTTCTTTCTGATGGAAAACCTCCAGTAAACAGCAGTTAAAAAACTATGGAAGGAAAGAGCCGTCAGGCTGCCCTGAAAGCTAGCAGAGGATCCAGCAGCCCAGCGCAAGGTGAGAGGGTGCTGGGCCTCACTGCAGATGAGCTCCTGGTTTCGCAGGAGCTCCAGTAGCACCCTACGTTTTGCTCTACCTTATTCGTGCTTCATTTTCCAAAGCCCTTTGTTTTCTAAGCCGAGGCAGATCAAGGCCTCCCCGTTTCCCATCCCATCCATGTCTCCATGCCCCTGCTGCTGCTATCAGAGCTGGGGCACAGGCACTCCAAGTGCCTCGTCTCGGGGAAACATTTGCATTTTCATTGGCACAGGTACAGCATTCAGAATTCTTTCAGGCCAGGCCAATTAAAACAAGCTGAAAACTGCTGAGTGAAGCAGTTTCAGCGAGGATCTGCTTACATTCCCCCTCTGAAAAAAGCAGGGGGCCCACTCTCTGTAACTCTCTCCCTCTCTGCACAGTGTGGGTTTTGCTTTTTTTTTTTTTTTTTTTTTCCTTTTCTTTTTAAGGTGGAATAACTTGTGCCCTTTTACAGAGAGGCTCTAAGAGATGGGTGGCAGGACTTGGGAACGCGGCTTCATTTTAAAAGCGGAGCCCAGTGTCTAATACCAAACTGAAGCATGGGAAAAAAAAAAAAACACCACCACCACCAACAAAACTGGTAACTCTGCACACATTAACACACTTTACCTCCCTCACAAACCTTGCCTGGCATTTTCTTAAAAAGGAAAAGAGCTACATAATTAGCAATCAGTTTAAGCCTAAGGCTTTTCTGCCACCACAGAGACTATTCAGTGCTTACTAGCTCTACTAACACACTCCTATTACCCTAGGTTTCTTTTTGGACAGCCTCTTTCAAACCTCAGCTGCACTGTAAATGCACCCTGACAGGTTAAAAGACACCGTTTTTACTCCCCTGAGGAAAAAAAAAATATCCCATCCTATTAGTGCTGCTTTATTTTAAATGGATAATCCTCAAGCACTGGAAGGCACAAGGTTTTAGGAGCAATGAGCTGCCTCCAGGAGTCCCACAGAAGGAAGGACGTGCTGTGGAGAGCCAGGTTTCTGCACACACACCCTTAGCCCAGGAGCCTGGCAAAAAAACAGCCAAGGGCCTTACCGTAGGCAGCTGTGCTAGTCACGGTGGCCACTCTTCCACACCCCTGCATGCCAGGACCCGTTTTCAGAGTCGGCTGTCCTGGAGAAAACACCTGCAGACGCCCTTGTATCCATCTGGGAAAAAGCAGGCTAAGCCAGCAGAGCAAACCCCAGCACATGGCTTTGCATTTGTTTTCATCTCCCAGAATGAGGCCATGCCAGTCGCAGACGCTGGCTGAATTCATTTGAAACATGTAAGCCAAGCTCGGAGCTGATCTGGGTTTCAAACAACCACGGGATCCGTAGGAATCCAAATAAGTATTTCTTTCTGCTCAGTTTCACTTGAAATGATCTCACCTTGATAAATAAGCAGTGGGTTTATGCAGCAACCTACACGATACCGTTCACACCACTGTCAGTGCACCCAGGAGCTGCTAGGGTTTAGCTGGAAACCAAATCATAATGCAACGCTGACACATAATCTGCTCACCTCATCATCACAGCATTACTAACATGTTAATAAGAGAGGATAAGAGAGACAAAGCAGGTGACAGCTGGAGTAAACAGTGAAAGATCTGAGACAACAGAAATGCCGAATTTCTTCGATCATTCCTGAGAGAGACAATTCTCTTCAGTTCCTCTCTATTTGCTTTCCGAGCCCTGCTCTAGGAACGAGCTGGCCCAAGGGACTCGGAAACTAGGACACTGTGACTATTCTGGATCAAAATCCTTTTCTTTTTCAAAGGCTGCCAGGATGCCCTCTTCAGTGACCTCCAGCAGCAGAACTTGTCACCTGCTACACAGGTGACTAGAGAGGCCATTTATTGATTTAATTAGGGCAGACAAAGGAAAGGCCTAATCAGTCCTTGAACACATGGATCATACAACGAGCGCCCTGTGATCCCAGCTCGGCCCGTTTAGAGAATGTGGGATTATCAATCTTTAAAAGTGCAAGCAGGTCCCCAACTTTAATAACAACAGATAACAGCATCTGACATTCACGTGGCAACTTTTATGCTGAGGTGTCCCAAAGTACTTTACAGCTCCACCTGTACAAGGGCACCTCTTCTCAGATATCCTACAGGCCCGAAACAATCCCCATCCCTCTTATCCAAAACCAGCAACACTTTTTATCTTTCAGAAATCCTTCCTGTTTTCTTTCCCTCACCAGTCAACCTCATTTAGTCTCCATCTTAATCCAGAAAATAATAAAAATAAAACAATAACAAGCAAATATATTCCAATATCCTCCACACAGAGAACTCTTCCAGAGTTCTGCATAAACACAGACTGGGTTGGATGGGTGATCTTTGAGGGAAATCCAGGTACCACAGAGAGCAATGTAAAGAAAATCACCGTGGCCAAGCTGTTTTGGTGGGTCAGGACTGCCACCCACCTGGGACACTTGGCTTTCTAGTGACATTTGCTAAGGGTATCGCCCTTGTTGGGATTCTCCCAGCTGTGTCCTACCAGGCATCCTTTCCTCCTGGCCCACAGGGGAAACAGAAAGAAAAAAAAAAAAAAAAAGAGAGGGGATCAGGAAACACTCACTTGGTTACGTCCTGAGCAATTCCCAAGATGCGAATGAGCCTAGACTTCCTGCTGTCCCCTCAAATATGTTATTTTCCACTCCCACCTTTTTTCCTCCTACTTATCTCCCTCCCCCCTTGCCTTCAGAGGCTGACTGAGTCAACTAGTGCAGATTAGATGCCAAGCAATGCAGTCTCTGTACAAAGATTCAACTCCCACAGACAGGCTGGAGAGATAAAAGCAGTCTAGTCAAACACTGTCCAGAGACAGCACGGGGAGAGCTGGGCTTCCAGGGACTCTCACTGGGTGATGGCTTGAACTGGTGACAGTCCAGCAACTGAACTGCGAGTGCTAGAGGCACACGCGCTTCGTTCCAGTGCCTGTGTTCAAATACAAACAAAATGGGTCACATTTTCCAAAATGACCACTCTTTGGAGATAAGCTCAACTGATGGAAACCCTGATTCACGCTTCAAAGACCTGCTGCTCAGAGGTACAATGAGACAGCTCTCCTCCTCCCAACACTGCTTACTGGGACCTAATGCTCCCAGTTGGGCGATGACAAACACCAGGTACAAGAGCAGCAGGAACACTCGTGTTCCCTCCCTATGGATATGGTAATGTACACACACCTTTAGCCAGTGGCAGCTCCACAAAGCCATTTCCCATGCCACAGAAATGTAAGTAATTTTACAACACAAAATGAAGGCCATTTAACACCACACAGAACTGCTCAGGGTTAATGTTGTTGTAGTTCTTTGAATCCACAAGGAAGTTCGGAAGGTAACGTTCCACGGGGAATGGGAACAGAGCCTACCTCTGCAAAACCTGCCCCAACAGGTAGGCAGTTTGCCCAACTGCAGTTGTGCCACTCAGCCTACCCTTGTAACGCTCTCCTGCCATTTGGAGCATCATTATTTTCCCCTTGAATGATACGCAGAACATCATGGCATTCGGCGAGGTAAACGCTTCAGTGGCAAAGTGCCTGTCCCATCTGCGGGCCTCCAAATGACCCTGAAAGCTTTCCACGTTCATTTGGCCCCTCTCTGCTTACGCGGTAAGAAAGGAAGTTGATGCAGCAATGCAAACATTATTACTGACAGGTAACAGAGGGTGGGCGCAGGTCAGGCCGTAGCATCCAGGGATAGTCACTAACAGTAGCTGTCATATTTATCGCTGGCTTCTTTGGAGCCAGCGTTAGTAGTTGGAGACAGAGCACACAAAAGGACTATTCAGTGCAATCCATGCTCTGAAATAAAACAGATGCGCTGTGGAAGTTTGCAAACTCCCCAGCACAGAAGGTTGGCAGAGCTCCGCTCCGTAACTAGGGCCCATCTCCTTGGCAGCATCGGGAGCCCTTCCACAGCCCTGGTGCCAGGGCTACTGCTCATGCTGCTTAGATGAAGGGCAGTCTAGAGGACAAAGCACTTAGCCTGGCAGTTAAAGGGATGGAGATCAAAACCAAGACTCAGAGCCCACCCGAGCATTTAAACCCTTCCACCTATTTTGGATGGCAAGGTAAGGTTTTCCTTTACTTTTTCCTCATTTCTGGCAAATTACTGAGCAGAATGGGAAAGCACATTGCAGTAAAACCTGGCATCTGTCTTGCTGCTTGCTTTAGTCCATGTAAAAAGAAAACAAGGTCAAGGTGCAAAGAATGTATTTAGAGGTCAGATTTCAGAGACCAGCATGGCATGAAGCTATTTTGATGATCTAGTAAGAGAGAATACAGTAAAGCAGGTATAAGATCAAAGACTGAGTTGAAAAAGGTCAGTTTTCTGTCTGGAAAGCGCAAGAGAAGATTCAAGTGCTCTAAATAGCAGGGGGGAAAGCATTCCAGATTGAAAATAATTTTATACCCATTCTAAGACCAATCCAAAATGCTTCTGTTCGTAGCTGGTATTTCAGGAATGAGTACAACCAAAGGCACCTGGTCTGGTTTTACGGACTGGAACACTTTTGGAAAGCAATCAGATACGATTTGGACAAAAACAATGGAGGCCCAGACACAGAGGCTGCCCTGGGAGAGTATACCAGCTGTCTGCTCAGTTTCAAACCTCTAATCATGTTCTTGGAGAGAAAGCAAGGGGACCTGTTAGGGGCTGCTGAGCTCTGTGCTCGGGGCCAGGTCCAGACGGTGGAGCCAGCGAGCACGAGTCCTGCAGTGCAGAGGCAGCTCCATCGCCTCGGACGTACATTTCTGGCACCAGGACAGCAGCAAACAAGGCCGAGACTCTGAACAGACACTGAGGACTGGGAGAGAGGCAGAGGGATGAAAAACGGTGGCGAGAGCAAAGATGAAATGCTGGAAGTCGGCAGGACAGCGGGAGGAAGCGTGGCACCTGCTGGCACCGGGCAGAGAGCTGCAGGTTGCAGGCTGTAGGGCCCGCCGTCAGCCAGCATAAAGCAGCCCCACTTCTCGCTGACAGCCTGTGCCAAGGCACAACAGCTTCAAGGCCATGCTCCAGCACTGATGGTTTGATCCCCTGTGTGCTGCCTGCATGTCTGTGATGTGCTGGATGGATAGCCAGGGAACCCAGACCAGTGGTACTGCCACAATGCAAAGCAAGCCCTTGGAAATAAATGTGTAAAACTACCACCATGCCCTCCTTCTACTCTTTAGATCCTCTCCCCCACTTGTAAACTACCTGGCAGTGTTTGACGGCTGGCAGGCTGCAAAGCTTCTCCTTCACAACCCATCAAGAGAAGCTGGGATTCTCCCTGCTGATTTACCTGGGCCTTGTCTCGCTGCGAGCTGTGACACGTGTCACACGACGACACCACACCACGGCTCACATCCATCCCAACAAGATGCAGGCAATTACTTGAGGCCCCTTGTTAAGAGTCTGATCATCTTGGGCTTGGCAGAAGATCAGCAGTGCCTCCAAAGCTGATTCTGCCCACCTCATTGACACTAAGGAGAACTTTGTGTGAATAACTTTGGTGCTAAACACCAAAAATTAGGTGGGGTGAGGTAATCCAGGCTAGCGCATCTGTGGTTCCCTACATAGGGCCTTTTGTTGCTGCCACTAAGGAGTAAAATGCCAAACACGGCTCATACCAATTCCACCTCTCTGTAATGTTTTGTCAGCTCACCGTACCCTTACAGAAACCCTCAGGTGCTGGCAGGCACCCTGCTTTCCAGTGAGGCCCAGTCAGACGTTGCAGCCTCACGAGCCTATTCAGTCAAGTTAACGTGCCTCACGCTGTTGCTAGCTTTAAACACACGCACTTGAGATCAGTTTTTCCATTCAGAAGATAACCTCTACAGTTCCCTCCCCTTCTGATAAGCTTCAGAAGAAGAGAAAATGAAGTCATGTCCTCACCACCCCGTATACATGTGGCTTGCATACCAGCTCCACAAGAGCTCCCGCACCAGGACACCCATGCGGAGATCTGGTGGCTTGCTCTGCAGCGTGTTCAAAAGCCTGCAGGGATGCCCCAAATCTGTCCCCTTTCTGCTGTGCCCTGGGCTGTGATCAGCAGGAGAAACGGGCACTTGGAGAGCAATATTCAATCTGCCTAAGGTCTGAGTTGCCTTCTGTGCCACCTTATATCTCTCCAATGACCCAAAGGTTTGCTGGGTGGCTGTGATCCAGGTCACCCAGACACACGCTTAGTGTTAGGACAAATTTACAACCAACAGTTTGCACCTACAGTTTGAGACAATAAAAACTGCATCTGGAGCATCCACACTACGAAATGCTATGCACCTGAAAGGTTTTTGGACTCCAAGTAAGCCACAAACATGAAGTGTGAATGGTTTACGCTGGCACTTGGTCTTCTCAGCAGCTGAAGATGCATAAACCATGTTAAAGTTAACTAAACGAAGCTGTCATAAAACTGAGTCCTGGTTATGGGAACTGTAAGGAACTTAAACTTTGAGCTGGAGTGAGTCAAATCTAGACTGCCAGATTAGGGCGTAACTTCTCCTGAAGCCACCCAAGACACAGGTTGGCACCAACTGGGTATCTGGCCCTATCTGGAACTATTTCAAAGAAAGCAAATTGCATTCAATTTCTTAGGAACTGCACATTACCAGCATCCACAGACAGAAATCAAAGCACAGCATACTTCATGGAGTGAATCAGAGAGCAAAAGAATTCCTGGATTTCTAAGACACCAGGAAAGGTTTTGATAGGCTGCAGTTCATTACCACTATTATAATTATTTATATTTTTCAGAGATCTCACAGTATTCTCAGCACTTGGTCCATCCGAAGTCAAAGTTCACAGCTTTTTCCAAACAAAGTACCCATTAGGGTTAATGCACAAACCTAAAGGCCATCCAAAAGAAAAGCAGAAAATCCAAAGATGGCTCAGTTTGCCTCATTACAGAGCACTTCCTGAGGCAATCCTTTTCACCAACCGTTTCCTTACTAGAAAACGTTTGACCTAAAACAATTTTAAAACTTTTTAAGTCTTACAACAGTGTAAATCCTTTCTGAACCAAGTGATTTTCAATTGTGGGATTTTTTTTATCACTTTTAAAACTGTACGCAGGCCCAGATTTAGTTATCATGGATGCTACTCACAGAGGTCTGAGATTCCCTCCAGGGGAGAAGTTGACTGATAACAATGGTGATATGTGCGAAGCACAGCACTGCTGCTGCCTTTGAGTACGACTTCAACCTCGCCTCGACGATCCCTCCTTTGCGGTGGCATTCCCTTCTTATCCAGCTGCCAAAAGGAGATCTGAAATGAACATAATAAACATTCATCAGCTATGGCTTTTTTTTTCCCCTGCTAAGCATCCAAAAACATATCCGAGATAAACAAACAAAGCAAAACACTTGGCCTGAACCAAATCCTGGCTCCAAACAAATCTGGATAAGAAATTTGTGGTTGAGATCTGTCATATTAAACCCAGCGAAGTAAATCTACTTCAGATGTGTCCATTGCTGTGATATCTGGACCCTGGACTCTTTAGTGTGTTGGTTAACGTCTTTTGGCATCCTTCTGGATGTGGCCCAAGGGTAGGTCTGTGCTGTGGGGTCAGGGACATCCCAGTTGTGTCTGAGGATGGTATTCCAGTCCCAGAAACACTGAGCAGCACAAAGGAAGACATGCTCATGTTGGTTTTACATGAGCAGCCTAGTTTCTGGGTTCAGAGCATCTCTGTGACCTCATGCCATGACTAACTAAAGTCAGGACTAGCTTAGGGAACTATTTCTCCCCATGGACACGTCCTTAAGCCTGGACACATCTGACTTACCTTTAGCAACCTGCCTGAGGTACCTGAGGGAGAGAGACATCCCCGAGGCACTCACACAATCATCAGCAATGGCAGTGCCTTTGGAGATGCCAACCTCTCACCACCAGCCACAAAGCTTTAGGGTAATCCAAGCTGATGGTCTGAGCCAGCTGGTGCCTCAGGTCCAGCTTTCCTTTGTGCTGCCTTATCCTGGCAGCTGTTTGGCTCCTACCCAAATACACAGCACCTTGGGGATCCCGCATCACAACCCAGGCTTTCCAAGCAGCATTATCTACTAAGCCATAAGGACATGTGCATGCTTTCAGTTCTCATGCAGAGCATCTTTCCTTCCCAATGATTTTTCATCTAACTTCCAGAAAACACACGGGATTTGCTGTGACATGTGGGACTCGAGGGCAAGACATCACTAAAATCAAAGAGGGTGAGAGGCTGCAGAGCTCCAAAGGGTCTGCCTTGGCTTTGTAGTTTCCACCGAGTTCAAATTTTGCCTAAAAGGAATTAATTAACATTGGGCAACCCCACGGCGATTCCTCATCTGCTCTGGAGCAGAAGAGCCCATCACTATGGTGATACGACATTAAAGGACTGGGTCCAAAATGTGATTCTGGCAGGAGGACACACGTACCAGGCCAGAATCCAAGCTCCTGGGCGAGCTGGTTGGAACCCTGGTGGAGGTGCTCCAGGCTTACCCTGGGGTCACTGAGACCAGCCCTGGCCTGCAGCCTTTGAGGAGAGCTCCGTCCTGTCGTGCAGATGGCTCGCCTTCTAATTTGGAGGGGCTGAATGACTTTTCAAAACCTTTGATTCCTCGCTGATGTATTCACTTCAGGAGACACAAAAGTACAAAATCTCAGCATGGAGTGACTCCCATGCTTTCTTTTTCCTTCCTTCCCACCCCTGCCCCCCCAACGCTTTGTCTTTTCTTTTCTTCTTTCCCTGGACAGTTTTATAATTTTGGCATGCCGCCAGAACGTCTGTCCTTGTTAGCTTGTGCTGGCTGTGAAACACCTGCAGCCCATTAAAGCAGGGGGATGAAAAAAAAAATATTAAAAAGTCAACTGTCATAGGTAAAGTAATGGCCACTTATTTCTTTGTTTTAGCACGCTAAAAGGACAGTCGAGAGGGGAAAGAAAAATTGACATAGCTTTACCATCACACCTGCCATTGACTGGCCTCAACTGGAGACACCGGGTCATATTTTTATCTGATGAGTGCCTCCAATAAATAAATATTGGAGGCACTCACCTCCATACCACTGAGGATTCCAGTTTATTCAATATGACAAGCACTTGCTGCATTTGAATAGTGCCTTGTGCACCTTTTTTAATTTATATCTTTATTATGAACTAAATAGGCATTAGGAAGAAAATTCCCTCTAGGCAGGTTATAACTAGGCTGCCTACTGCCATATCCCTCTCACACCCCCACTGGTGCTGGCTGCAAACCCCTACAGATCCAGCAGAGCCTCCTTAATGGCAGAGCAAAAGGGGTGCAGGATGGGACAGATGTTTCCCAGCAGCAGAGGAGAGGGCAGCAGGGCGAGGGAGGTGATTGTCCCCCTCTGCTCTGCCCTTGTGAGGCTCCACTTGGAGTCCTGCATCCAGGTCTGGGGCCCCCAGCACCAGAAGGATGTGGGGCTGTCAGAGTGGTCCAGAGGAGGGCCATGAAGCTGATCAGAAGAAGAGGAGGCTCTGGGGACACCTCATTGCAGCAGGGGAGTTCTCCCAGTCCACAGCACTCCATCTGACCCCAAAGACCCACTAGTTCTGCAGGACTACCCATCCACAGAAGAAACGAGCCCAACGCAGGATTACAAAATCCTACCTCAAAAGATGTATTGGTACACAGGGATGGCTGGTACTTTGTAAAGGTACCTGGTGCCTGATGAGATGTCGACAGTAAAGAGATCAAGATATCCTTCAGATCCCCCACTGTGTACAAGTGCCACAAATAAATATATAAATATACCTGGATTGAAGGAAAGGGCACAAGCAGACCTCCTGGCATAGACGCCTAACTAAAGGTGCACACATCCTAGCAGGGGATACGAGAGAGATGGGGTTTGGTAGGACAGCCAGAGGTCTAAATAATTTATCATGCTCTTGAACTTTGACAACAAAGTAGTCTAAATGCAGCTCCAAGAGTTTTGCTACTGACAGCAGGCTCACTCTCTACAGACTAAATGGTATTTCAATCCCAACAGCCCATCCAGTGAAAATGCCACAGCCGTGATGTCAAGAGACCCAGGGTTCCTTCCAAAACTTTGCTGTGTTTTAATCAAACTTCCTTGTCTAGCTGCAAGGCAGTTGAGACATTTACTCCAGCAGCTGATGTTTTCAGTTCCGCATCAAGCGGAGTGCAGCCATTTAAAAAGGAGAAGAAAAATTTGTCACCACATGGGATTCTGTCAAATATTCCCACTGCTGTCCTGGAGCATGGAAACACAATTCTGCTGTTGCACACAGGTCTGACTATTTGCATTTTTAATAATTCAAGAGTTTAATTAGTATCATGGCCTTAATCAGAGGCTGAAAATACAGCTGAAGTCATCAGAGCTTAATTAGTTTGAAAAAAAAAAAAAAATCTGCAGTCTGAAAATGTCTCTACTACCACAAAGGTCTCTCCTTAGCTTGATGATTTAGGGTTCAGATGAGCAGAACTTGTTGATTCTGGTTCCCTGTGTCAGTACACCTCACAGTAAGTCAGAATCCCCAGACAATACAAAGTCAATGCAGGGGTCTTCTCCTGTTATTTTCCCTACAAATTGTTCTACAGCTTTCTTCAAACAGACTTAAAAAACCTGAGCAGATTGAGGAGAACCTCAAACTAACCTGGGTTCATTCCCCAAGCTGCACAGGAATTTCCCCTCCATGGGAAGTGCACCAATCTTAGCAAGAACATCAACAAGTATCACTGGACCTTCTGTCAAGTCAGCAGGAGCACAGTCCTGAGAGCAGTATCTTTGTACGGCCAGAAAATTCACTGGTTAGCGGTGGGACCACAGAAGCTGCCCTACGTGGCAGCTAGCACAGCCCCATTGCAGCTCCAGATGGGTGGTGAAGCACAGGAGGTGTGGTGCTGCTTCCCTGCTTGAGTTCAAGGAATGGATGAGGTCTCGAGAGGAATTATCATTGATTTGGGCCAAGGGAATCTGAAGCCTTGGCAGCAGCCATCCATTTACTCACCGGACAGATTGATAGCATTGTACAGGACATCCTGGATGAACTTTTTCAAACAATATGTGATTTAATGGTGGGATTCATCACCACCCAATGCTGTGGAGGCCAAATATATAAACAGGTTCAAAAATGGATTAGCAAAATTCATGGAGGATAGGTCAATCATAGACAATTAAATATGGTAGTCCGGATGCAACTTCCAGTTCAGGAAGTTAGTCAGTCTCATGCCCTTCCACCTCTGATTTACTTGTAAAAAGGAAGTCAGAAAAATTCTCCCAATGCCAAAACTGTCCCTTGGCTCTGTGCATTAACTCGAATCACAATACATTCTCTTTTTTTGGCAGGGGGAGGGGGTTACATTTTCGTTCAGTAATGATATTACAGCATGCTATTTATCTCCCTCTGCAGCTCCCGAACCTCGGTGTAACCTCCCATCTCCCTGTCCCCCTAGGAATATCACCAATAAATTAGTGAAACCTACTGGAAGGTGATAGCAATCACAGATACTGCTGAATTCCATTTAGCGAGGAATAAGGAAGGCAATCACTTATGTACATAGGAAAGGTCTGATAGCCTCATACTGTAAAAACATTCTGTCCTTGGGAGTACTGGACCAGAGGAAGGTGCTGGAAACTCAAGATGGAAAAATATGAGCTGGTTTGTCCACAAGGAAAGTTCTTAGTAACCCCAGGACAGTTAGCGTTTGATTTATTCCCTGACACATGCATGTACAGGGGCTAATTTTATAGATATAAAATGCACACAGGGTACATTGCATTCTGTGCTGTTTTGTGTCCCCATCCCCTTTGAATCCTGCTCAACTCCTGCAAACTGTTGACCCAAAGAGCAGCCCATGGCACAGGTTATCTGCTCTCTGCCTTCCTACCTGCTTCATTTTTATCCATTGTCTGGTTTTGAGGGTCTTTAGGGGAGTTGCTGAAGAGCAAAGGACAAGATGACAAATGAGCTAACACACAGCAATGGAATGTAAGTGAGTCTCAGCTATTTTTAATTAAGAAGCGATGACAGCTGACTAAATTCCCTGACACTGCAGTTAAAGGCTCCCTGACCCAGACATTATTGGGCACACTCCTAAGACCAATATATATTGGTCCCGACGGTGCTTCTATTATTGTTCCCGCCGTCTCGACAGATGCAGGACTAACAAAATCTATGTCTATTATCAGCATGCAAATAGCGAGATAAACGTGTGAATGCTTATGAGCCAGAGGAGGCAGCAGGTGAGGGGAGGACAACGAAGGTCATTTTCGAGGGAGTGCTGAAAGTGCCGGTGCTTGGCTTCCAATAAACGTTCAAAAGGTTTCGACAAATTTAACTGCCATTTTCATTTTTGGTTGGTTAAACCAATGACAGATTGACCAGGAGAGAGGCAGAGAGACAGAGAGAACAGTTTCTGCTGTAAAGCAGATAAAAGATAAGAGGCAAAGCAGTGTGATCTGTGGACTGAATTCTCTCAGCCCACAGATCACAGGGAGGGCTCCACTGAATTCTTTTCTTCTAATTCCCAGACCAGAGAGCCTGGCAACCTGGGAGGGGAATCAGGATTTTGAAGGCTAGGAATTCACCTGACTTCATATAAGGACAGAGCTGAGAATAGAGTCAAGGTGACCAGCTCCCACTACCACAACACGCTGCCTGCCCTGGAGTGCAACAAAGTGCCACAAAGCTTGCATTAGGCAAAAGGCATTGGCTTTGCCTTGCTTTACCTGTCTTGGAAAGATGTGAGGCAGAAGATACCGATCACAAAAAGGCTATATAAAACTCACTTTCTTCCTCAGGGCTTGCACAAGCAATGAATCCAGCAACAGATCACTTTGCCTTGAGCTCACTCAATCCTTTTAATAGGACAGGCAAAGAAAAGATGCCCTCCTACCCTTCCCTTTCCAACGGATTGTGGAGAGGAGCGGTAAGCTGGCACACGCGGCAAAGTCAAACACATCACGTCCAAACTTGGCGTGAGCGAGACAAATACGTTAAGGAGCATCATCAGGAACTTTCCACGATGGTTGCGTGGAGGGAGGGGGGCCAGTGGCTTTCTGCTGTTGCTAAGACAATTCCCCCACCCTTGCTCTCTCCCAACCCAATCCACGGGCATACTGCTCCCATTGGCTCGCCGGCTGCATCGAATGATCATGACAGGTTTTCCTCCTCCTCGCCCCATTGGCTTCTGCCTATGGCCTATTATCAGGGGAGAGCAAATCAGACACGTAATCGATAGTTTGCGAGAAGGAGCAGGGCTGCGCGATGCTACTTTGCATGAAATCTCTCGCTGCCTATGGCTCTGCATGCAGATAAGCACGGATTAACCGTATCGGCCGCGCTCGCAGAGGTGAGCATGGGTGGCAGGCTGATAGCAAAGCCGTGCTGCAGTGAGCTGTCAGCAAAATGCAGGCACTGCTTGCTCCAGTCCTGAGCTTCAGGCCAGATCACAGAATCACAGAATTGTAGGGGTTGGAAGGGACCTCCAGAGATCATCGGGTCCAAGCCCCCTGCCAAAGCAGGTTCCCTAGAGCAGGCTGCCCAGGTAGGCATCCAGACGGGCCTTGAATATCTCCAGAGAAGGAGACCCCACAACCTCCCTGGGCAGCCTGTTCCAGTGCTCCGTCACCCTCACTGTGAAGAAGTTCTTTCGCATGTTGGTGTGGAACTTCCTGTCCTCCATTTGGTGGCCATTGCCCCTTGTCCTGTCCCCACAAACCACTGAAAAGAGGTTGGCCAAATCCCTCTGTCTCCCACGCTTAAGATATTTGTAAACATTGATAAGATTCCCTCTCAGTCTTCTCATATAAAGATGCTCAGATCCCGGCCTCGTAGGTGAGCCAGCACGGCTCAAGGGCCATCACATCGTGCCTGAGCACCGAGCTAGCTGCACACGGCCAGCTTCTTTTTGGTAGCCCACCTAAACCAGCATCCCCAGCTTGGGTTCTCCTTAGGGCAACCAGCTCTGAAAATAACAAAATGATGTGTAGCAGGGGGAAAATCTTTCCTGCAGTGCCGTAAGTGATGCCCTCTCCAGCAAGCTTGTAGGGCATTACTTGGTCTGAAGGCCACCAGAACTTCTGAGGTGGGCAGTGAGCATGGAAGCACTCCACAAGGCCTCAGAAAGCATCCCTGGCTGAAAATGGGACAGCTACAACAACAGTGCCCCTTGGTCACTGCCGGCCTTCAGAAGCTTGGTTAGAGTGGTTCCTTCACCTTGCAGCATCCCTGCCAGCTTGGCTCTCCCCACCCCTCCAAAAAAACATTATTGGGCAGAAAAACACAGCAGCGGTGGGACAATTTCCCAGTGCCACCACAGAGCAGGTCAAGGCCTGGAACAAGACGTAGAGAAGAAGCAGATGAGTAGCAACAGGTTTCCAACTATAAGTAACATTTTAAAACCAACTTTAAAACCAACTGCAAAATAAAACTTACCAGGGATGGGGACCTCAGACACCAGGGGATAAGCGCATTACCAAATTAAGTGCAATTAACTACTGCATTGACCTGAGGCCTTAAAGCTTTAATTTCCCCAAGAAAAGCAGCTGATGAAATATCCCCAGGCCTGTCGGGACGCTGGTGAAATAGCAAGCCCTTGGCTATTTTCTTTCACCACGCAGGTGACTCAGCATCCGGCCTATGGAAGAAAAACTGGTGTTTCCTTTTCTGTTCAGGACTGCAAGTGACTGGCAGCAGAAGGAGCTCAGGCCAGTTTCTAGCCTGTTCCTAATAGCCATGCGTACAAACTAAAAGAGGTCAATGAACCGAGCAAGCCCATCCACTGCGGTTGGATGTACACACATTCAATGTACACCGTCCTGCAATACTAGATCTTCCTAGCACGGATAGTCCACATGCTCCCTGTCCTTTATGACACACAGGTCCATTTAGAAGAGTTATAACTTAGACTGTTGTAAAATAATACAATTATGAGGCAAGACAGAGGAAAATCTATGGAAATTTCCGCAGCCAACCTATTTGTTTATTTTGGGGGGAGCTGTTGGACACAAAACACTGGGGTGGTTAAAAAAAAATAATCCTAAGTGTCTGACCTGAATCCATTCATATTTCTGACATCCAAAAGGATGGTTTCTTCAATGTAAGATACAGCTTAAAGTTAGAGGAAGGAACTAGAAAAGAGCGTGCATAAAAATCAGGTTCATATCCCTGCTTGGCCTCACTCAGTAAGGACCTTGAATAAGGTCTACAGTTACCTAATTGGCTTCAAGTATTTTGGGATCTCTCTCCAGTTTGTACGCTCTAAGTTTCATCCTAAAGCCGAACAGGAAAAACGTTCTAAGTTTTCAAAAATGTTCATGGCTTTGGACAAACACGTTATACTCAGCTTCAAAACAATTCCGTTCTCTTTTTGATCTTATGTAATAGTCTAGATGTCTGTGTTTTGATTCCTCCCAATTGTGCACTCAAACTGGTACAGAGCTCCATGAAAGAAAATTAATGGACTGGAAGGAAACCTACATTTTATTTTATTTTAATCTCTTCTTAAACCATGTGCTTCCTTTCCAGAGAAGAAAAGCATTTCACAACAACTGAGTTGATAAAAATGAACTCAAATAAGACATCCTATCATAAGTTAAGCCTGCTTCAGCCACTCAAGAAGAGAGAGCCTATGAACGAAGCCTTGTAGATCAATAAAAACCTCTTAAAGAAAATGAGAGCTCTTTCAGACTAATTCAAGAAGCAACCTACAATGGAAAAGATTCTGTCTCTGACAGCCCAGGATCAAACTTCTTTTCTAGTCGCTGTTAGTGCCTACACAACAACATTTATCTGGACCTATTAGATTTGCTGTAGATGGAAAAATAATTAGATTCTTACCATGGACATGTAGAAAATACCCTACACAAAGGCAGAGCTGTTATAACCTGTGCTGCTTTGACTGTTACTGTGGCCAGTTGACTTTTGATTGCTCACTTCCCCACCTAAGTCGGAAGGGGTGCTCCCTTACCTGGAAATACGTTCAGCCCTGAACGGCCACGGTGTACAAGTCCTCAGCAAGAACGGCACAAAGGGTGGGTGAGCACTTCTTCACCTCCAACTCTCAGCAGGCACAACCTGGGGGAACAAGGTAAGGAATATGTGAATATGAGCAATAAAATGATGGGTGATCAGACAGTAAACACCAGGAAGGGAAGGAAAATTACCTCTGTGACTTTCCCAGGGAAATGGGGTGCTCAGACCATTTTCTGCTACCTGTTTGTCCCATAGCAATACTTTGACATTGGACAGATTGAAAGACTGTACAAAGTGGTGTGGGCAAAAGAGACAAAGCTGGAGCTCAAGTAGAAGAAAACTTGTGTTCACATCTATATTTCCACACCCCAATTCTGCTTATCATGATATATCTCAGGGCTTCCAGGTTGCCATTTACCACCAGTCTGGCAGAGCTGATGGAGAACAATGAGTCAAGAAACCCAAGTGCCATTTCTGAGCCAAGAGATTTTGTTCAACTATATTTTCAGACTGTCAGTTTGAAAACTTTTTGTAATTCCCAATGTATCTCTTTTCAGATTTGTCTTGCCTTAAAAATTATCGGAATGTCAGCACTCTTGTGATTTTTGTTGTAGAGAAGAAACTATTTTCCATATGAATTTCAGAATTTTTACAAGAAACAATCCAAGAATATAGCCATCCTTTCTTAGCACATTGTGTAACTGTCCACGAAGGGTTTTAAGTTCTGTCTGTATCTGCTTCTGGTTTGCTTCCCAGCTTCATTTTGTTAATACAATTTCTCAAGGAGTCCATATCATTAATAAAACCAAACCACAGGAATACTTCTCGTAACTGCTCTATTTCTCTGATGCCAAAGGCTAGTAAAAGGTCTCCAAACTTCAATTTCATCTTTTAATAGTTTCACCCAAGGTAACTCGATGTTACTAGTCCCATTTTGCTATTAAACAAAGGCACAGAAGAGTGATAAGAATGGTCCCAGGCCGTAAAACAAGTAGAAAAGGACAACCAAACCCTGAGTCCTGCTCCACAGCCTCCCGCTCTGTCCCAGTGGACAACATTCTTTCCTATGATTACTAAAAATATTGGGGTCTTCTGTGAAACAGAGCAGGATGCTAATTTTTGAGGTGAAATGACCAACCCAGCATGGGAAATCATATAAGTGACTATAATGCTCTCGACTTCCTGAGTTCTTGTACAATAAACAGCTTAACAACTTGTTTCCCACAGAGACACCTGTATTTTAGGAACAAGTAAGTGACGCATGCATATACATAGTTACATTTTCTTTTTTCTAGCTGTATACACACATCTATAACCATATATGCACAAACATAAAATATATGCACACATATATATATGTATATATCAAAGTTATTAAAATTAGAAGGAACTTTGATGTTTGACTCAGCATGGTCTGAAAAAATGCACGTAAGCATAAGAGCCAGAAAATCCTGAGTTCTAACCCAAGATGTGACTCACCAGGTCATCAGGAGCAGCTCAGTACTTCTCACCGCCTCGCTCTCCCCGTCTGCAAAACGCAGCTAATTACACCACAGGGCAGAGGTGGGAACGAACTGCCCGCTCCGTGCACAATGCTTCAGGCACATAAAATGCAAAATCCTGCTCGGCTGAGAGCACAGAGCCAAGACGCTTCCTTCAAGGTGCTTTCTCCCCCGTGCACACCTTGCACCTACCCACAAAGCTGAGCTTCTCAAGTCTCCACTGGGTAAAGTGTTCCCCCCTTTCCTGAGCACGAGCCACCCCACAGCACTCACCACAACACCTGGCTACCTAACCATTACATTTTTATAATTGAAGTGCAGACACATCCAAATAAGCCAGGATGCGATGATTGGATGCCGTTGGTACCAATGCCAGTGGCTCTCATGAATGCTGACTCTTAAAGCAGGAAAAAAAAAAGAGACAAAAAAAAAAAGAATAAGCAAACTAACAAGTTTTCTAGACTCGCTTGTTTAGAATGACAGATTGACAAACATAGTATTTTTTATTTTTTATTTTTTATTTTTTTTACAAACAGCTTTTTATAACTCCTAACCCAAAATAAGCCCTGACCCAGCTGCACTGCCATGTTAAACAGTAATTACTCTATATAAGGCTTACCGAATGGGAATATTTGTGGGCCAGTGGAATGAAATTATTTTAGGACTTACACAAACTTTCTTGGGAGTGGTGAGACTGGCTGTGGGTAATGTGGTGTACCTAAGAAACAAGCAGACACAGGAGGGTTTTTTTCTTCTTCTTCCAGGCCTCCATTAAAACTTACTAGCTGACATTAAATGACTTTCCCAACTTCTGCTCAGGGAAAAAAGATTTTTTTAAAAAAAAAGTAGAAGTGAGATTTGTTTACCCCTCTAAAAAACAGGCTTCACTATGTCACCACACACACTTCGTGATTCTCCCTCAACCTGGCTACCTCCCTGCCCAGTACAACACCCCCAGACATATGGCAGCGCTCAAGTAAGTGACGGTGCAAAGCAAGATTCTTGTAATATTTCATTACAGTGGGGGCTGGAGGGGGAATCAAGCCTCACCTCCAGCTCTTACCATTTAGATTGCTTTATCATGAGCTACTGTGTAACCGTAGCTCCTCAGCCACTGAAATGTTCATCAGCAGGCATTTTCCTGGCTGGGACTGTAACAAGAACCCCCCCTTCCAACCTATCCCACAAGCACCAGGGATGGTTCCTGGCCACCTCGTTGCCACAAATGCCAACCCTTCGTGGAGACCAGCCTCATGGCAAATTGGACTTTTTCACTTAACCTTTGCTTGAAATGGTACAAAACTACATCAAGCACATTGCACGGTATTTTTTTGCCCCATCAGCATTAAGGGTTGTGGACTTTTGGCGATGTTTGGGCCCACTGAATCCATATTGCTGGGTCTTAGAGAGGAAGAACCCATTAATCCCAACTCCCTCGCCCTCCCAGGTACTCGATGCGTGATTTCAAAGTGCCTGGTTTTGAAGCAGGTGAGACAGCACAGCCTGCAGAGAAAGGAACAAAACTCCCCTACCCTGGGGCACGTCCCGTCTTGTAGGAAGGTGGGGATCTCGGCGGGGAATCCTAGAAGAAGAGGCTGACAGAGCTCGCAGAGCGGCAACGCTCGGTTCAAAAAAACTGCAAAAATTAGTGGCATGCCATTCTGGTGCAAGTGGCAGTTTTCCAGTTTCCAAAATATCCCTCCTCCTTATGTCACGGTAAAACAGTGCAAAAATGGAAAGTGGTTTAGCAAGTAGGAACATTACAATTCAAAATAGAATCAGAGAGGATTAAAGCAAATACCCAGACTGTTCTAACCTGTGTTTACGGCCCAAATACTGTACCAATTCCTGTTATTTTCAGGGGTTTCTTCCTGTGTTATAACATTCTCTCTGGGATTAAACTTGGCCCGTGCAACGTATGACTCATCTGGCTGCAAGTCCCTGGGCATGTGCAGCAGGTTTTGCAGATGCTCATCACTCACAACCCATCCTACAACCCCAGAGCCCAGTGCAACACATCACATGTGGGTTTTTGCTGGAGGGGTAGGAAGAAAATGACAGCATCTGCCTAACGCTAAATTTTCATGCTTAATTAGGGACTTCAAAAATAAGTCAATTTTCTGAGCAGGATGGTGGGTGGAAAATAAAATAAAGCTAGTTTTTTTTAATGATTTCAGAGAAACACAAGTCCATTTTCTAGTTAACACGCACCCTTGCAGCCAGGAATTTCAAGTTAGAAATTCGTTGCTATGGAACTCGCGTTATCTGCGGCACCAAGCGCTGGCGATGGCCAAGCTAATCCCAGGTGGCACTCCTCTGCCTCCACTGATGTAAAACAGATTCCCTGTTTTCAGGTTTGCCTTTCATTCTACCTGACTTTCTGCATTCCAGGAGATAACTTCTTTTTATGTTTCTGTCTCTGATTAGTTCTTTGAGTTACCTCCCCGTTACATGATTATTCAGCGCTGAGTCCACCCTGCCATTCTTCATTCTATTTCCATTACCTGCACCAGTGGCAGCACCCCACGTACACTCAGAGACATAGTGGTGCCTTCTGGTACAGTGTGAAATTCACAGGTGAGATCGATTTTAGCTGCAACAAATCATAAGATGTAGCGAGAGCTAATCGAAAAAATAAAAATTCAAAGAATAGAAACAGAGAAAGAGAGAGAAAAGAGATAGCTATCCAGAAGTGATGGACCTGTGAGCCTAGCAACAGGCTATGAAGTTTCCTAGTTCTTAATTATCAGCTCAGTTCACAATTAGTAAGGGTCTTCCAATAGAAATAAAAACCTAACCACTTTTGTTGAGTGAATGCTCAACGTCTCACCTATAAACAGCTCCTCCTTAGGATGTTTGCTCTTTGGGAAGCGTGACCATGAACTGGGGTCAGCAGCTTCCATTGTCCAGTTCACAGAAGGAACTTCACCAGTATTGGTAGATCCTAAAAGAGAAGGAAATTCACACTCAGTAGTGGAATTAGATGCAACCTCCACAATTTACTGAGCCACTGACTGCTGGAGATCTGAACGTTTGATATATTCCTAAAAAGAGTAGTGCGTCCAGGCCCAGAGAATGCAGGTATTTCAGTACATTGGCAAACATATGCCAAGTCCAGCTGAGCTCAGTGGACTTCCCTGTCAGTACAAAGTTAATCAAGAGCCACAGATTTTTGCTGAAACAACGCCTGAAGTCAGTGCAGGCTGTGCTCCCTTCTCCAGGGTTTGTCTACTGAAATCAGCAGTGGTACCTTGGCAGAAGGTGCATAGCTCAAGGTACTTGTCCAGCTCCAGGCATTTACCTCGCCTGTAGGGAAGCAAAGCTTCCTACGCAGAAGCTGTGAGCCATCACCTCGAGGTTCTGCCGACTGCCAGGAGAGCCGGACTCCTACCTTCAGAGCCCTGGATTCACTCCCTTGGTGCTCTGCTGACTGAGCACAGCTCCACGTTTACACTTCTACTTTCATTGTCTCAGACCAGACTCACATGAATATCACTCTCCATCTCTCACATTTTAGAGCTATGAATCCGTAGCCATCCTTTAGAAACAAGGTAATTATGACACAGAAATTGCACTATAGCTGAACAGAATTATGGAAAGCAAATACACGTACCCTTTGTTCAGCTGGGATGCTGTAAAACGCTCTGGTTTGTTCCGTCTCTCTCAGTCACCAACCTTTAGCTACATGGGAGAAAATGAATTTAAAATAAACTCAAATTTTATATCTAGTCGGTTACTAACACTTTCTACACAGTGCTAAACCCTTTAGATAGCTTGTTTGTGCTATAGCCCCAACCTATAGGGCCAACAGAGCTACAACTAACAGCTGGGCTGTGCTCTGAATTAAAATATAGGAAATAAGTAATATAATGCAGCAAAAAAAAGGCTGAATTCTGCAAAAAGTTGCTTAACTCCCTAAGGCCAAAGTGTCCCTTTCAGTCTACATCTTTGTGAGCTACGTGTGTGGCAGATGGCAGCTCCTGCAGGACAAGTAATGCACCACATTCTTACAGCACCTTTGTACAAATATTGCACGGACCCATACAAATATTCCTCACTTGATTTCCACAATAACTGTCTTAGGTAGGCGGATCATTAACACTACCCCTCATTTTACAGATAAGTAGGCTGAGACAGAAGGGTGGAGAGGGTTGTCTACAGTGAATAAGTAACAATGAGAACTGCAAAGGCTCCTCCCAGCTCTGAGTCCAGGCAGGGTTTGTTTTCAATTAAAAAAAAAATAATCTTAGGCATAGTTTGACCCGATGCCAGCTGAAGTTTGCAGATTTGAAAACAAAATAATCAATAGACTTCAGCTTGCACCCCAGGCTCATAGCTAAGGACGTGTTCATGTTACACGAAAAATGTGGCTTAGCTCAAGTATCCATTTTTAACCATCAACTGAAGTGAAAACATTAATTCATGCAAATCAATATTCCCTAAACAATATTTTGCCTCCAGAACATTTCTTCTGCTTTAACGTAAACTCTTATCTAACATAACCCATTTAAAGTATCATATCTGCAGAGTTTGGCAATTAGCTCCGTAAACTGTTTTCCTTGAATGCACAGAAGGTTACGTTACATAGCGAAGTATAAAGTGCACACTGTGGTGTATGAAAATCTTTGAACAATGATTATCTTTCAAAAAGGCTGGGATAAGGGCCAGACGACCAAAACGAATTCAAGCCAGCTATTAGAGGTCTACTTGTACATCCAAAGCCCCCTCTTATTTCACGTAAGTATCCACTTTCAGTGCATCTTAAGGGTTTTTTTTAAATGCAATTGTTTAGATGTGATAGCCACAGACTGTGTTTTCCTGAAAATACAGCCAGAAAAATCCAGTCTGAGTATAAACAGAAAAGCAAATAGGCCATGGGTGCAAAGGGTGGCACAGGAAGAAAGAAAGGACAGTACATAAAACAATCAAGTGAAGGCAGGACATGGCATGGGGGGCACTTCAGATCCTACCAAAAGTGAGGACAAGGATGGAAAAGCAGCACCTTTCTGCCAGTTAATCCACAACAAACTCATGAGTGACAGAGAGCTGCAGAAGAACAGTATTTTGCGTGGAGGTTGTAAAAGATTGCTGGAAGTCATCTAAGCCACCCATCCACTCATCACAGTGCTAACCTCAAAGCTGAACCTGGCATCATTCATTGAGCTCTGGAAATCCCTGGGGGTGGAGATCCCTCAGCCCCACTGGGTACCTGCTGCAGGGCAGCACCATTCCCCGTTTTCTTGTTTCCCCAGTATTAGCAACAGAGCCACGAATACAATACAGGAGCCCAAAGTCATCCTCTGTGCTACCCTTTAGACCAAGCAGCCTTTGGTGATGCCCCGGAGGGGAAAATAAGAAGGAAATGTTTGCTTAGGCTCCTTTCTACCTCTATGCAGAGCACCATGTGGGGCAAGAGTGCACATCCAAATCCACGAGCTCCAAAATCCATGAGCCTTCAGCGTGGCTGTGCCGATTTCCATCAGTTGACGATGTGACCTACATAACGAAAACTAGCTTGAAGCAACGGAGGAATATAACCCTGATTTATTCCAAATACATTATATTTAACGCTGTCACTTAGCTTTTACATGCCAACATGCAAGCTCAGGAGACAGACACGTTTGGATACTCTCAGCTGGGAACCGTGTTCTTGCAAGGCTCCTAGATGATGCACATACTGTCTCTATTTGTGTTCACCCTTTCCGATGGCATGGTGCCCACAAAAGAAGCTGATTAGCACTTGCCCTGGGCTATCAAGGCAAGGCAATGGTATGTTTAGATCAGCAAACTGCATAACAATATAAATGTCATCTATTCTATGAGAAGCTTTGGCAGTATTTGCATCTCGTCCTTCATTGCATGCATGCACCAGAAAAGAAACTCAAAGCCTTGCAGAAGGACAGGCAGGGGATTCACAAGCCCTCCCAGTTGCCAAACCATGCTGTACGGCACTGGGTGCCTCATTAATCCCCAAAGACCATCTACGGGGTGTCAGATGGGACGTACCATGAACATAACTGGTACATACATATATATATGTAGCCTTTTTTGTTCAGCCAGGCTCACAGGCAGAATACGAACCGCAGCGTGCCTGGCACAGCCCGAGACATGATCTGTACACTTGCCCAGAACTGATGGCACCCAGCCTAAACAGAATAGCCCTGGGTGGTCACTGGCTGGTTGTGCAACGTCTCTGCTGACGGGGCAAACTGTGGCAATACCTAGCAGATACAATGGATAATGGGCTGAGGACACCGAGCTGGGGACACTCGCTGGAGAGCACGCCAGGCCTCTAATGGCCTGGCACTCATTAGCGTCTGATTGTTACTGGAGACCTATAGGACATGAAATGATGGGCTCACTCCAATTCCTGGTGGGCAAATGTCAGCACCATTATCACAGCGAGCATCCATCTTAGTGGCCTTCCCAAAGAAGCCAAGGGCTGAACGGGAAGAAAGGCTGATCTATGTCTCATTGTCAGCGCAGGGGACTTTCCAGGACAGCCGGGGTGAAGCAGCAGGGTTCAGAACTGCTGCCTGTACAAGTTCTGCTTAATTCACTAACAGAGGGATGTAAAAACAGCAGATGTAAAGCAATAAAGATGTACCAAAAGAGAGAGAACGCTGTCAGACAAAGGTAGGAAAGGCAATTGTGCAGGTAAGCAGAAAAACACGAGAGAACGACGTGCTAAATGGGTGGTGGAATAATGCACTCAGATCACCAGAAATTGCACTGTAAGTACATAACTCACCAACGCTGGAGCAAATTCAAGGAATGGTTACTAAATTTCACAGGTCTTTCTCTATAGTTTCCATTCCGTTCATAGAGCAGGAAGCAATGGTGGTGTTAAAGGTAACCCCAAAACCTTTCGGTGCCAATTAACCCAACAGCTGGGGTCTTCCAACAGTTTCCTCCTCCAGCACACCCAAGAGCTTTCTGCGAAATTTCTATAAATTGACCAAATCTTGACCATTGATGACTGTTATTTGCTTTATCAAAGTTTTATTTTCAGGGTAAACATGCAAACCCCTCGAACTGACTGATGTTCCAACCCCTGTTTAGGAGCTGGGCATCCTTCCCTCAGGCATTCCCTTTGTGTTGGGTATAACCACTTTGAATTTCGGTCTCGTTACACAAGTCTTGGGCCAACGCTAGAACCGCAGCACACAGTAAGACTGCAGAGTGACTCCTAAGGAGATTATGCAAAGTGTCACTTAGCATTAAATCTCTACTTGAAAATGAAAGTTTTTCATCCTTAGTTATGCAAATGATAAACAGAAAAGATACTTTGGATTTCTAATATTAAAGCGGAGCCCTTAACTTTCTGAGAATCTTATGTCGTTGCACATCCCTGATAAATTCATATTTACACTACTTTATGTTAACTCCTCCTATTTCTAAAAACAGGAATCTGTCTGAAATCCTTCATTCAGTAAGCAGTGCCCAGATGCATTAAACTTATATTGCATAAGAGGACTTCGTACTGAAGTTTATGGGAGAGAGATATTTAAAAGATTATGAAATATTGTTGTAGGGGGGAAAAAAAAGGATGCTGGAACATATCCATCAATATTTCAGTATAAATTGTTGCAGCACCAGAATTACACGCTGCAATTATCTTTCCGAATGTATAGCTCCTAGCACTGATCTTTATGTTTAAAAGAAAAAACGGTTTAATACTTTGTAAATGAATGCTAATTAAGATGTTGGGAAAAGCTCTGTCATCTCATCATTGGGAAAGGAAGCTAATGCACCTTGTGCACTTGCTTAAAAATTCTCTTCTGCTCTGACCATATCGAGCATAAGTGGCCTTTTATGTGATGCACTTGCCAACACAAATCTTTACACAAATTCTGATTCTTTCTGTCTATTGACCAAAGATCAGCTTCAGATTCGCACATCAAGCAGTGCCGTGCTCTACATGGACTCCTAACCACGTCAGTGGTACTAAGATGAGCAAGACTGGAGTCGAGATACAAGAAAACATTCTGTAAAATGACTAGGATTTCTCTCAAGAGTATTTTTGTCTTTTTTCTTTTAACAGAGAATTATGTTAATATGCCAGTCAGCCATTTTCGGTTTGGGTTGTGTTTTTTTTCGCCATTGCATTGGACCTTTGCACAGAAATAGTTCCCAGTTGCCCACCCGTTCATCTACCTGATTCCACAGTGTTTGATAAATCATCTGGGGGTTGATCACACACTGCGTCAATACTAGGTCTATTTATGGCATGTATATTTAAGATGATAAACAGGGCAGGTTTTGCAATGGTAATGCGGAACGTAAGAAGAGCCCAAACAAAGAATGTCATTGACATCGCTGTGTTTTGGATCAGGCCCACTGTGAAGCTGAGGATGGAATAAGAAGCAGGATGGCTATTCCCTTCCCGTAAATATGCAAAGTTCTCTTCTCACATACAATGGAAACAGTCCTACACTGATGTAGATCATGGTCCATGGATAATCAGCCCACTATTCACTTCCCCAGCTTTGCGGAAGCGTAATCAGGAAAGCATTATGAAGAAAAACCTGCCCTGCAGGGATAGACTTGCTTTAATAATGTTTATGACTTGTCCATATTGTATTTATGTCTGGAAGTTGATTTCTTGGGTTTTCCCACCCTTCCCCCAACTCTCAGCCCTGAAGACAATTTGCAAGCTGAACCCTTCACTGGGATAAATGGGGAAAGCTTGAGTGACTCCGACGGACACTACTCTGCTCTCTGCAAGCTCAAGACCAGATCCAGAAATGATGCTTGATTTTATTTAACAGACAGGCCAGAGCTCACCTTTCCCTGAAGTGACTGGCCCAAAAACAAGCCTGTGCTTCGCAAATTAACAGATCTGACCAAAAGTGCAACACTTACTTTGGTCAACTGCTGGCTGCCTGTCGCACTTGTCTTGAAAATAGTCCAGAGCCAGGCCACAAATAGCAATAATAAATGAAAATGATTGAAGACTTTCCTGGTACCTGCCAGGCTCACAATTTTTATTGAGCCTTACAAATGTGTCATCAGTACTAGTTCTTCTATAGCCATCAATCTTAGTCACCCAAATCCATCAGAGAAAACAAACCCCGGAGAGGAACCAATCTGCGAAGCAATTGCAGAAAGACAGGCTGTGGGAAAACCACGCAGAAATTTGCTTCAGCTGTGTGCTCGCAGACAGAAATCTGCTGGGCTTGCTCTTGCTCTGCTATTCCACTCTGATTTCACTGCTCTCTTTTGCAAAACCTGCCTCAAACTTCCCAATTTCCTGACGCTCTCAAAAGTCACCAAACTTCCAAGCTTTATTTGTGCGGCTGTTAAAATTTGATGTCATTCAGAGGCGTACTTTGAGATGAAATTTCAAGGGAAGAAGGTGTATCTGATAGGCATTTCTTGGGCGTGGGGTTGGGTTGGTGTTTTGGTGGTGGTGTTGCATTTCACTGCTGTAAAAACACTTTGACTAACTTGGTGTATAGCTCTGAAGATTCCCAGGTACCACAAACCTTCTGGTTATCTCTTTGTTTCGACTCAAAGCTGACCGTGTCCAGCGATGGCTGAAGTCATCGCACAAAACCTTTCACTCTCCTGGACTCTGCATGAAGATGGAGCCGTAGCAGTCTCTTGTAATGCCTCTGATGTCCTCTACTTGGCATCAGGCGTGTGCACACAACCTAGGGCAGGCGTGGGGAGCATCTACTGCTCTTGTGCCCCACACCTACATGGGACTTAGATCTCTGCTCCATATTACAACACTAAGCTTCATCTAGAAGACATCAGATACACAGAGAAGTCATGTTTTCACTCTCCTGTGCTCTGCTCAGCACCCGTATTTGTCTACAAGAGCAGCCCCTGAAAGCCACAAGGTTTCTTTTTTATTTACCTCTTTCATCTTTGCTTATTTTCTGCGAAGAAAAGTAACCCAACCTTGGATTAGTATAAACCTAGCCAGAAACAAAAACCCTCTTGAATTCCTCTTCATTATAAATGGATTGTCAATGTGTTAAATAAATCAGTGAAAATGGAAATCCAAAAATAAATAGCCATCCTGCTGTTGCTATGACAACTCAAATTTTTTACCTGGCCAGAGATTTTCTGTTTCACAGTTAGCAATCGCCGAGAAGGAGGGGCACATTTCTCGAATCCTGGTGCCCTTCACCACCTACCCCCAGTATAATAAAAGAGATTCTTGGGGGTTACTTTTTAGCAAATGAGGGAAGATCAAAGAGGAGCTGGTTCTCATCCCCGACAGGAGAGGCTACGTACACACACGGTTCACAACAACACGGCTTGTAGCCGCGACTCAGCCCAGAAAGGACAGAGAGCAGAAAACGTGCCAGCAGCACCACAAAGGCTTTAATCTGGCCCCGCTATGCTAAACGCAGGGCATGTACAGAATACGATTAACATACTTTAAAACCGTATTTTGGCTCGTAGGGGAAGGCAATTTTATTTCAGCAAAAAGCAACAACATCTCGGAACATCAGCAGGAAGCGAATATTTTGCAACCTGTGCTGTCACGCGTGCCCGAATGACCCAAAGCTGCCTCGTCCTTCGGAGGGCAGAAACCAGCCCGGCTCCTCGCAAAGCCATGGCCAGGAAGGCCCAAAGAAGTGAAGATCGGGGCCGTGCATTACAGGGAATTAACTTCTGGGTTGTATCTGCCACGTTCGGTGGGGAAAAGTGCTCTCTTGTCATCTAGGATGGCAGAACAGGGAGAGTTGGTGGAGGGGAGAGCTGCTGCAGGGACCTCTGGTGCTGCAGAGCTCGGAGCTGGGATCCCTGGGGATCCTTTGGCCAGCCCAGGAAAGTCCCTCAGTGCTCTGGGACTTCATTTTACCTGCCGTAAATGCTCGACTTAGTGCCCCCACAGCTGAAAGCTGGACTCGGTAAGAAACAGGTCAGGCCAGAGAACTCCTTCACCTCTGAGCAGGTAAACGTGTCTGCAAACCAGCCTTTCCTTCACCCCAAAAAGCGACAGAAAAGCCAAAACCTCTGAAAAGTTCCAAATTTCAAAAAGAAGTTAAAAGAAAAAAAAAATTCTCCTGAAAATAGTGTCACTTTGGTATGTTTCCATTGGCCAATTTCTTTGTAAAATGTTTACAGTAATAAGACGAATTCTCAAAACAACATTGTCTTGACCAAAATATTTTCTGCAGTTTGAAACTTTGCAACTCGCTCCCAAAAAAACCATGCAGAACTGGGAGCAGAGGGGGAGCAGCACAAAACCAAACCGCTTCGTCTGAAAACTCCCCATAAACCAGCATTTTCCACCAAAAATACCTTCTGTCAGAAAAATGCCCTGACCAGCTTAATTAACCCCATTAGAAATGGAATTGTAACAAAACGCTAAATGCTCCCCAAAACAGACAGAATAATGCTGGCAGTGAAGTGCTAACTTTGCACGGAATCATACACAATATACCTGGCCACCTGAGGTATTTTTGTTATGATGTTTGTGCAGTTTTCTAACTAATGCCTGTCCGGAGTAGCCCAGGTCTGCATCCAGCTACCCGTACTTTATATAGGTGCGTATAGCCACAGACGCACACATCGCGATTGTGAAAGTGCTCTGAACAAACATGGGTGTTTGCATCCCGACTTGCCCGAAAAGCAAAGCAGACTGTTCAAGCAGCAGCCGGTGAAAGCAAGCATTCAATTCTGCTCGGAGGCTCGTTTTCCTCTAAATGGGCCTCTCAGACTCAGTGACAACTCTTAGCTGCCTGAGAAAAAACACTGGAATAGAAAAAAAAAAAAAAAAAGGAACCTATTTTCCAGTGCAAAGTAATCCCTGTTCCATTGCCATGGCACCAGACATCCGTCTCTTTCTTTCATTGACCAGACGAGGTCCTCCTCAGCCCCTCGCTTCTTTAATTTTTTTTTTTGTTCGTGTGTGTGTGTGTGTGTGTGTGCCTGAATTTGTTTCCTTGGTAGGAAAAGGAGTCATTAAAGTATTAGTTTAGGTTGATTGATTCTTCGGGGACAGAAGAGGGTTGTGGGGCTTTGTAATCTCTGACATGATCTGAAAACAGAGGCTCTTCAGCATGATACAATATTGAAATAATAAAAGGAAGATGCAGCCTGCCTCCCGGATGGCCAGAGAGCACGGTTTGCAGGCTGGGAGTCTCTCCCATAAACTTTGTGATTTCTTCTGAGTATGGTGAATATTCATGAAACGAAGGAGGAGCATAATGCAATCTCTTTCTTTTTGCTTTAGAGCAGTTTGTGTACATGGAGTGATCCTGAAATGCCCTTTGCCGTGGCAACAGCTGAGAACCTGGCTGTAGACTGCAGCAAAATGTCTAACAAGAAAACCAAAAACCAACAAGGGAGTCAGGTTAAAATCAAAAAGGAAGAGAAATAGCAGAGTGCCGAAAAGCACACAAACACTGCTGAGGTTACCAGACCCACCTTAGCTCTGCCCATACTTTTTTGGATGCCCTCTTGTCCCCTGTGTCCCCAGCCCCTTCCCGAGGTAAGGAACCTGCCTGGCTGCCAGCCTCCTTGGGAGCCCCCTGAAAGTGCCCGGTCACGGCTCAGCATCCCCGGCTTTGTTCAGTCCATTACTGGATTGCTTCCTTTTAAAAGATATGTCTCAGTTCATCCCAGTGATTCTAGCAAGCTGCAATTCTCCCCGTGTGCGGGGGATGCTGCAGGTGCTCAGCTTTCTCCGGACCGATTCAGCACCTTGGCAGGATCTGGCTCCTGGGTGGCACGGCCAGAAAACCCCCGTGCAGCTGAAGCTGCTGTTTGTGCCGAATTTTCTGCAAAGGGGGGAGAACCTGTGCTTACCGATGGTTTTTGTAGGAAAAACAAAAGAGCATTTCCCTCTCCCAGAAGGATGTGTTTCTGGCTGAAACCTACGTGGCTCTTTCTTAATGAATAATTCTGTGTAACCACCCTGTGCGCTTTCCCTCCAACAAGCGTCCTGACAAGACAGATGGCTCACAATTGCCTAATGCCATGGTTCACCTTTTTTATTTCATAAAAAAAAAAAAATAAAAAAAAAAATCAATTTTCTGTGGCATCCGCAGGCCGGTGCAGGAGGAGGCAGAGAAAGGGAGCAAATGTGCATGCAGCGCACACACGGGCTGCGCTGCCGACAGCGCATGCGCCGGCACACACACACACACCGAATTGATTCCCCGTGGCTCCTGCAGTCTGATCAATTTTGCATTCAGCGCAGACCTAGAGTGAATTTACTACTCTTCGGAAACTTTCTAGCAGGAAGGGAGATGGATCCATTACGGCAAAGCCCGGGGTTTCCATCAGACAACCCCTGCAGTCCCCCTGCAGTTTGCAGCCCTCGGCCCTTTCCGCGGTGCTCCCCCAGGAGGGAAGAGGGCACCTGATTTAAGCCCAGCGGGTTCCATCTGAAGGGTCACCCCAGTGTTACCGGCACTGTGGCATTTCCCAGGGGCACTGTTTGGCACGGAGGCCCCGTTACGCCACATGGACTTGGATATTTAGATTGCCAGGCACGGCGAGAGGGAAGGCAAAGGGAGGAACAGGTGAGGGGACTTAAAACCCGCAGCATCATCAGCAACAAAACCAAGACCCTGAGCCCAAACCACTTAACCCAAAGCCCTTCGTCACCCCCTTCTACCCAAGCCAAGAGGATCCTTGGACACAGCACGAAGTCACCTTGCCATGGTCTGGATGCTTTGGCATTGACGTCCCCCAGGAATTCTCTCCCACTCCGGTAAGGACAACACACACCTCCCCCAGCTGACAGATCCGTGAAGCTAACGTGTCGCACTTCCACGTGCAACAGGAGCCAGAAGAAAGCTTCTGCCACGGCAGGGCTCCGTTTCAGGGTCAGGGTGGGAGAGGCCCTAGGAAATAAGGATATTTTCCTGTTCCAGGAGAATCCGGGCTCCAGGAAGATTCTCCAGCTCCTTTTGTACACCACAGTGGGTCCTACGTCCATGTCCCAAGCCCTTTGGCCACGTGCAGCCAGAAATTGCAGAGAAAAGAGCCCAGGAGGAAGGAACAGGGAAAGAAAACTGTTCACCTCGTTGCTCTCCCTGGCAAGGATGGATGGCAGTAAGGGAATGCTGCTGCCTTAAGCTGGGGGGCATTACGAGCTCTCTCTTCGCCTTCAGCTCTCTCAATTTAAAGCCAGTTTGTAATTCAATACCTTCCTCAGAATATTTTCCTGCCTCCTTTAAAACGTCTGGGTAGAGGTTATGAACTCGAATGTGATTACTGCAGCAAAAGAAAGAGGAATATGACAGAGCAAGATGGCAGATATTAGACAATTAGTCAGGAACATGTCTTTAGCTCAATGACCTTTATGATTAGATTCAGTTTCTGGAAGATGAAGCTGAGATATGGATATAATGTTGGCTGCTTGCCCCTACCTCTGCTTTGAGCCAAACAAAATCTCTGTACCTACACCCAGAAAAACACTGCAGTACTCCCAGCCCAGAAGTTTCAATCCTCAGCTCCCATTTCGTCTTCTCCCCCGCCACGTACCGTGATGGATTTGCTGTTAGCTAACGACACCGGCCACGCCAGACGGATCAGGCACCTGATCTGCACTTTTTTGCCTGCTGCCTGGTGGTGCCTCGCACGTCCCTCTGAAGGATGCTCTGATTTTTACCTAGACAAACAAAACTCGAAGCACCATGGAAGCAGAACGGCAGCGTTTCGCACCTCAGCTTCTCGTAGGCACAAACGCATCCACCGCCAGGTGCCAGGCAGGGGAGCACCAGCCTCCCCCGTTGTCAGCCCTGCAGGAACCAAGAACCAAAACCAGAGCCCCACCGAGCAGAGCTGAGCTGCGCCCGGCCGCAGGGCTCCCTCGCACAGTGCAAATTTACACCAGCAAACGGGTTACACGGGGCCAATCTGATAGCCAGCACAATTACAGCCTGCTGTATGATGCCAGGAGGGCCTTTCAGCAGGATGATGAGAAGGACACCACTGCAAGCAGCTTTGCCAAAGTCCCATTGTCTGCGCTAGCCTGCAACGCTTCCCTCCGTGGCCAATTCCGCAGGCTACCAGAAGAGGGGGATCACAGACAGGACTGACCAAAAGGTGAGATTACCACCAGAATCAGTTTTCCTTGCACAGATATATATATATATTTTTTAGATATAAATTTCATCTTGCCCTTTCCCCTTCCAACTCCCGCTGGCAGAAGCAGTAAGAAAAAAGCCCTCTTTTCCAGGAGCCCCCGTGCCACGGGAACAAAGCTGCAGTCAGTGGGGTAAGGCGATAACATCGCCATGTGGGGTCAGTCGAAATGGAGTGGTCTTAAATGAAACCGTGCTAAATTCAACAAAATTAGAAATGCTTAGTTCCCGAGACAAAGTACTAATGGAAGAAAAAGGAATGGCAATGAAAAATAACGGGCCTCTGAGCGGCTTTTATGGACCTGCTTCGGGTGCTGTGCACAAAGTTGCAAGGAAGAAGGACAATGCTGGGAAGCAGGGCCTGGCCACAGTAAGCTGAGGCAGAAATCAGCGATATTGATCTTCTTCTTCATCTCTTGGAGAGAAAAGCAATTCAGCACGTGGACGGCACTGAGCAGAAACGTTACCAGCACTCCCCAAAGTGGGGCAGAGCCCTGTCCCTGGGCTGGCCCTGACCTCGCGTACCCCACAAGCAGCTGGTACCCAAGGAAAACCCCTGGACTCTGTGAGAAGCCACCAGCAACAAAGAATTGGTCAGCTTTTCCTCCCCCAGGCTGCAGGTTCATGAGCTTCAAGGTACTCCCATGTCCTAAAGGCACCCGAGGAATTGCAGTCGTGCTGACAGAGAGGGTTTTCACATTGGTTTACAGGAATGTAACCTTTTTGATTTGAAGAGCAGAAATGCCTCATCTAGGGGACCCTGGCGTAAGAGAGGAGTGGGTCAGGCCCCCAAATCCTGTAGGATGCCTTGCAAATTCCTGTCATACTCCTCAACTCCTTCCCCATCCCTTCCAGCAGGGCAATGCTGCTCTTTAGGCATCACGGGCCAGATTCCCTGCTGATGCAAATGAGAACCAAGGAGGGATGGATGCTGATTTATTCAAGGTGAAGCCCAGGTGCTTCCCCCCCCAAAAAAAAAAAAAAACCCTACCCAAACCTATTTTCACTGGCTTACTTTCACAAGAAGCCGGTTTCAGAAATGACCCAGGCAGAGCCTTGGGGAGGAGGGGGAGAGAGCTGAGGCGAGGGGGCTCCCGCTGGCTCCCGGCAGCCGCAGCACAGGCAGGGGGACCGGGGACCGGAGGGGGCAACCCCGCCAACCCCCAAACAATCGGATGAGCAATCTTTGTCAAGAACAAAAGACATCTGCTGAGTAAACCAGGAATTGACTCAGAGCAAGGACAAAGCCAGGCGGTGTCACATGGCGCGCCAGTCTGCTCCAGCAAGATGCCAGGGTCAACGGCATCTAATGCGCCCAATAAGTCAAGAGGAATCAATAATGCTAAACAAGCCGGTGTCTTCGACTTGAAGCAAATCAGCGCAAATGCAGTTAAAACTGCACACGGCAGGCTGAAATCCGATTGAAGTCCCTGTGACACGGAGGCACCGGCGGCCTGAGGTTCCCACCGCCATAAAATGTCTCTTGGAGCTCGGTGCACGCACAAGGCAGGTCTGAGTGGGGATGTTTGCTATCGGTCTTTTTTTAGAGACCTAAAACGGGAGGCACCGGGTTTTTAGAGACACACGTGTGTTACCCACGCAAAGAGGCTGTTTAATAACAAACCCTGCTTCCAAACCACCCCCTCACCATCGAACTACATTCCGGCTCCTAAATGCTGTCTGTGCTTTGGGACGTGCACATCACACAGATGCACACGAGGAATACGTGCCCACCCAAAGCAGCTGGCTATACAGATGCTGAAAGCAGAGACAAATACACCATGGGGAAGATCTGGGCATCAGCTCTGGAAGGGTCCTCATTCAAGTCCCTAAAACTCTGCCTAGCTTTGGGTCAGGTCACTCGGCCCCTCCGTGCCTCAGTTTCCCATTTGCAGGAGCTGCATTCCGCGTGGGATGCCGTGAGGATAATGCTCAGAGAACTAGGACGCACCCCGGTGTCACGGTAATATAGGGCAGGCAGAACCTACATTTCCATGGGAATTATTGTATGGTTTAACCCAATTCTTAACAAATCCTTTACTCAGAGTTAGCTACAGCTCCCGAAAGTAGCAACTTGATCCTCGCCAGGAATTCAACAGGTCCTCTTCCCATGGCAGGTTTGGCACGCAGGTGATGCTGCATCACCGTTACACACGATGGCTCACTTGGTTCAACCTCACATGCTGAATTGGCAGGAGGTATCCAACTAATGGCCTCAGAGCCAAGAACAAATATCCCTTCCTTCCTCTGGATTCAAGCTCAGATCATACCCCTCAGGGAAGCAAGCTCAGTCCTCCCTTAGTAGTGACTTCTCCGACCGCTTATAGTTCAGCACAATGAGTCCACTTCTGTATATTGAAAAAAATTAACACTGATCTTCCCTTACTAAGTCTCACAAAGCTGTGGAACAATCACATGTCCCTTGGAAACATTCTAAAAATTCCAAAATTTATCCAGTTTCATATTTGGGAATTTTTTTAAACCAGATTTTCCTTCCAAATAACTTTTGATACAGACAAGAAAATGACAAAGAACAACATATTTAAAAGGTTCAGTTTCTATTTTTAACAGCTCTTTTTCTGTCACTAAAGCCCACAATGTGCATCTTTCTGGACATATTCGACTGTTCCTGGAACTATAATGTGAATTTTATTGTTCATTTCCTTTTATAAATTCCACTAAGACAATACAAGTGAGACTACTTGAGCCTAGTATCGCTCCCAGAAACTTTCTGGGCTCCAGGACAGCAAGAGGGTAGGAGGTTAGATGGCACAGCCCAGTAGGGAAAACCACAATCCAAAATACACCATTGAACCCTAAAATCAAACCCAGAGATACAGGAAAGGGAGGCAGGGCACAAGGCGGCAATCCACATCTAAGAAAGTAACTGAACAGAAATAATCCGAATCAAAGAGTAACAAAAGAGCAGCCCAGCACACGTTATCGCTGTCTCTGGCATCTCACAGTCGTCTGAATGGTTCATTTAACCTGGCCCTGAGTGCCACCGGGGAACAGGATGCAAATTTTTATGCAAGTCAAAATGACTCATCACGTAAATAGCAGGCTCTCGGGCCGAGTCAGCAAAGAAGCAAAAAGTAAAATTGCTAACTTAGATAAGCGGCAAAGCCGCGAGCAAAGAGGAGTGCACATCAAAGCACGGCACGGAAAATCCTTCCCAACTGTGTGACGGCGTGCCAGAAAGTCGTGTCTTGGCCTGAAGAAACGTACAGCCCCGCACACAGGCCTGCTACCAGCCGAGACAGAGAGCAGATTTCTGCAACCTGCAGCCAGCAGCTTCCTGCGGCGGAGTGCTGCTGTCGAGAGGAAGAGGCAGGACACGATGAGATTTCCCCCATTTGGTTCCCCCTTTCCCCGTCAGTTCCACTCTCAAATATCGCAAAGCATCGCTGGCCTTGACCGTTCACACACGTTCCTCTATCCCAAAATTCGGGACGTGCAGGTAGAGGAGGGCGGGTGAATGCCTCTCGGCACTCCAGACATAAAGCACAAAACGCTGCTTAGAGGCCTTCATACAGCAGGAGGAGGGAAGGAATTAGGAAAGCTAATACCAAAGAGGCCCCAGCGCTACTCCCAGCCCTGTAAAGCCACTGGGTGAAGCATTTCAGGATGAACAGGACGAAGCCGGGATACTATTGTTATTATTTATTATATAACATCCCATATTGCAGCATTTTCAGTTCCCCCACAGCCACCTCCTGCAGCACTTACACTGTCACTCCGTTCTTATGCTGCCCTAGTTTTCCAGCTTTCTTCTGTCTAGGTAAATATACATGCCCCATCTCTGAAGCAGCTGAGTACCTATTATATCCTGCTGTTTCTCCCTCGCACTTATCCTATTATGCTATTACAGCTGGTGCAGGGTCGGGTGTTTTCTATTTTGTGACATAATATTGTGGGCCCAATTCCACCACCACTAATACACTATATAATAAGGGTGAGACGCGCAGGAGTGCTGGTAAGAGCACTTCATGTGGCAGGAGTCAGGGCTACAAATGGTTAGGCTGCTGTCACTCGGCAGGATCCAGGATCTGCTCATTCCCACAGACACTGCTGTGCCTCCCGTTTTGCTATAAATGACCATTTTATATATATAAAGACAGCACCAACCTAAAATAACAACCATAGCAAATACAGCCGGTTAATATGTGCAAATAGACACGACCTGGACGTGTATCAGACTGAATACCCACTCCCTGTCTGTCTGCCCTTTGAGCAGAGGAAATGTTGTTCCAGGAGCCCTGTACCCAGCCCCTTCCACCTCCTGCAGCTGGAGGTACGGGGCCAGCAAGGCAAAGTGAGCAGTGCCAGTGGTACATGGGGTCCTTCTCTCCTCCCAGGCATTGTGCAGGGGAAATTCTCTGATTTTTTGTCCTTAAAATCTGCATTGACGTTTTTGTTGTTGGAAAAAATTCACAGCACCCCTCTGGGATGCTCTGCAGTGGTCACTGGGTCCAGCAGGAGTTTGTTGAGCAATAGCATGTCTGTTAGGACACATGCAGAAGGTAACAAGCAAGGATGAGTGTTAACTTACTAAACTCAGTACCAACAAAGAATACAAGTCTCTGAAAGTAATGGGAATTAACTGCCTGTAATTAAAACCAGCTTCTGAGCTAAAGCATATGTTATTTTTTAAGAACAAAGGAGGTTCCTAAATCTCTTTTTCAAAATGCTGCTTCCAGGGATTCGCCTACAGGCCCAGAGGAAAGCCACTGCAGTGCTACCACACCCAGATCTCAACTCCCAGAGCCCTGGGAATGAGAGCAAAGGTCCTGGACCAAGACTGACATCATGGAAAAGGAATAATGAGCACATTTGCATCCTATTTAAAACTATAAGATGATTGCAAAATAGCATAATTATCTATTAGTTAAGGCCTTTTGTCAAAATCCTCATTTTTTAATAGGGAATATAATGAGAATATAAATCATATTATAAATGTCGCATTCATATCTCCTGCTGTGGCTATAGTTAAAGTCCTGCTTATCAGAGAAAAAGAAGAGATGCAAGCTGATGAAGAGTGAATTCTGCTTTTGGGCTCCTTCTCCATCTCTGACTTTTCAAGAGGCTGCTCTAATCAGTCTCCAGTGCTACTGCAACAGGGAAATAAAGCACTGTGTCTAGTCCTTAATTCTGAAGAACAAGGAAGCTACCAAGCCAAAGGGGACCAGGAGAGCACTAGAAGACATTGCGTAGGGGAAGGAGGGGTATTTGTGGTACTCATGGGCTTTTGCTCAAATCAGCACCATCCCTGAGCTCGGGGGATTATCTGCACTGAGATTATTCTGACAACTAAATAAGAAAGTCACTTGTAATTTTGGTTAAGTGCTAAGTGAATTAGCCACCTCCTGTCTGGACCAGAGCAGCCCAGGGAGCAGGCTGAGGAATTCCTGTATCTCTTCCTGTGAATGGTCCGGAGGACGAAGCTGCAATGTGGCTCGGCTCTCTAGGAAAATGCAGAAGCTAATGAATGCTGCTGACCTGGCAATGACTTCCCTGACATAGCTGAAATAGGCTCCCTGACTAACAGCGATGTGAAATGCAGCATCAGTTCACGGAGAACTAGTCCAAAGAGCCCGGTGGGTTTTAAAATAATGAGATTACCACAGTGACTCATTTTTGTCATCTACTGTGCCATTTGGTGGCTGATTCCAGCCAGCAGCTTCTTGTTTAGAGGGGAGAAAACCCCACTGTAAATACGGGATAATCCACACATGAGGAAAAGCTTGATCCAAAGTCCAGCGGAGGTCCCTGAAAGCCTCCTACCAGCCTGCAGGCTGTTGAATCAGCTTCCAGGAAGGGAAAGCCCCTCAATTAAGACTCTTCAAGAAGGATTTTCTTTTATTTGTTTCCTGAAGTGAGCATTGCCTGTTACTAGGCACACCAGATTTGACCAAGGTTTGACTGGTGTAAGAGATTCTAAACCCCATCAGCTGTTATTTTATCCAGAGCAGTCCAGCAGCAGCAACATGTATAAAAGTAGTCATTTCCTTCAATCACCCCGCAAACCAGATTGCCAGCAGAGTTCAGCCATGACTTCACCACCCATGCTGGGTGAGGATCCAGCCCAACCCCTCTTACAGTGTAACGGGGCTGATTTTTTGCCACAAACTGTGCCATCCCATCAAAACATCATGGCTTTGCAAATGGCACCTTACAGAGATCTTGGCGTAACTTTCCTTTTCCTTATATTTAGTCTGCACTTCTTGCCGGTGTCAGCTGATCTTTTATTAAAGCCCAAATCAGTTCCCAACAAACACACTAAGCTCGGGACTGCACTGAAACCCGTCCCGCAGACTCCAAGATGACACTCGTAACTTAGGGCAATTTCCTAACTTGAGCATCTTATGTTTTGTTCAACAGCTCTTGTGGCAAGCATAGCCATGCAAACCGAAGAGCAAAATCTGAACTGCCTTTTAGGTGAAGGACTCGGTAACAGCACAGTGAAGAATGCAATTATAAAACTCTTCCTGGTTGAAATAGCACAAATTTAAAACTTACTGTCTTAGGCAAATACCAGTTTGTACAACTATCTCCACTCTGATTCTCGTTATATTCCAGTTCCCTACAACATTCACAGGATTTGAACGGGGAGGTGGGGTGCCACTGTGATCTTCTTTCCCAAATACCGCATATTCCATTGCAACCAGTCTAATCCTTGTTTTATGGCCTGTAATGGAGAATGCCACAGGATTGAAATGATGTTACAATGAGAAAAAGCAGTGAGAGATGAGAACCAGGTTTACTACTTCTACTGCTCTCGTAGTAAAAGCAGGTAGAATCAGTGCCCATCTTTATGGTGGATTAGCTCATGAATATATCTGAAGTCACCTCTTTTCTTCTTACAGTCAGCCTGGAATGTCACAGAAATAAAATTATATTCATAGTTCATAAGCTTTTTATCTACAAATGTGCAGCCCAGGAGTTTTTAGCTTGGTAGCTCGTCATACCTACCTTGTCCAGCTATCCTGGGACTGCACTTAGGACCTCCAAAGGTAAACCACCAATTCTGTACAGCCTGGTCTGGGGGGTCAAAGACGGAGAGCCAAGACAGACCCAGTTCTTTTGAGATTTGGGCACTCAAGGGATGCACGATGCACACTGACCAACACAATGTACCCTTCTCTGAACAGTGGGGACTGGCCTGGGGCATCACAGCTGACCTTCTACTAACTGTGATGATTCTAACATTGGACAGAACTCACAAGTAATTATAGCATGACCTAGAGATGGGGGAACTTGGGTAAGTCTCCACTAGCAGCACCGTGTCACATATCTGAGCTAACTCCAGAAGACCTATTATGCCTATAAACCAGCTCCAGGGAGAGAGATCAGCTCAGGTCCCCACAAATACAAAGCCACGTTAACCTGGCACAATTGGCCTCTGCAGCAGCCAGACCGGTCCTGCTTCAAGTATCCCAACTGACCTGTCTGCAGTTAGTTCTCTGTACACTACAGATACCCACCGAGTGGAAGAGCCAGCTGGTGAGTTCAGGGGCCAGATCCAGTTCATGAGGCAGAAAATCTGGTCCCGGGGGAGACTGGCTGATCAACAGGCCAGCCAGACTAGGATTTCTGTGTGCCTGCTTAAGTGCGTGAAAGGGCAAGACACAGGTCAGCAGCACTTATTAAGTTGCCAGTAAATCGGGTCATACATCAGACACATACCAGTGGGTTACACAAACACATGTTTACAGAGCTCGACTCGTGTAATTTCAGCAACTTCAAGCTGGACCATTCACACGAGCACAGCCACATGCGTGCGGAAAGATCTTCTGTAGGATTACAGACTAGTTGTGCACATTGCCTGCCCCCATATGATCTGTACGTTAAGGGAAAGATTAGCATTTGACGTCTGTTTCAAATTGTAAGCAGCCCTGCTGCAATTAATCACAGCTCGGTTGATAAAGCATACTGCACTGAAACGACAACACGCGTTCTGGGAAACTAACACTGTCATCTTTAGCCACAACAAGTTTATTTTAAACCTCAGAACAATGAAGGTTTGTCACCGGGTCCCCTGTCTGATCCACTCATGAATGCAGCTTTTTGAACAAGGAAGCAGCAGATGGCCCAAAAGATCACTTACCAAGGTTTAGGTTTTGCTAGCTCCTTCTGGAAGGAGGCTTCCAAACCAAGGATGTGTCCTCAAAGCAGATACGGTGTCTTAATGGCTGAAACTATCAGGCCAATATACAACCTTATAACCAATACATAGCCAACATAACCATTAAAACTCGTATCAGCACTCAGGGCAGACGGTACGCACTATGTGATGTGTTAGCTTTACATGCATATTTAATTGATGAACACTCACAACATGACATGATGAACTAGTTAATTAAACTAACTACCGGATTAATTCCTGCCTTTGAACCAATGCTGGCATTTCTTCAGTTCTCTCTCCCCATTCAAATTCTCTTTTTATAAAATTTTACCCACTTTACCTACAATAGTCACCTCCATCCTGGAAAGTATACAAAGCTCTGTAACCACCTTAAAATGGGTGAAGTGAGATTTACATCTTTCTTATCTTATTTAATATAAAAGATTACCACAACTGAATTATTTCTCCCTTTCTTTGTAAGTCATAACAGAAAATCCATCCCAGGATTTAGCACATTAACTTCCTATGAAGTTCAATATAAAAAGGTGTTATTGAAAAACTCTTGATGATTTTTTGCTTCAAATGAAGGCCTTAGTCTTTATCACCCTCTGATAACAAATCCACTGCTAAAAACTGGTAAATCATTTCCTCATTTCTCCTTTCAGACACTTTCTTCAGGTGTTAAAAGAAAAGGTACAACTGTATGTCAGTGCAGCTATAACAATGCAGAAATGTTTCATGATTCAGACCTATTTCCTAAAACCCATCTTTTCATCATAAATGCCAGCTTTGTACAGGTGAATTCTCCCTGAAAGCTAAATCCAGAAGCTTTGCTCCGCAAGCACAGGCCAATTGTGAAAGAGAGACTGAGCCATGTGAGTTATAGGGCCTGTCACAACTCAAAAAATAAATTTAAAAAAAGTCAGCCTGACACATCCAGTCTTCCTGTGACCCCCTTCATCCTCCCCATCACCTGGTTTGTCATGTGGAACACGATGAAGACTAGCAGCATGGGACTGCCACTACGTTGTATGGAGAGGAGGCAGCTGTACCACCAGCCACTGATGCACGGGCAGAAGGCAGCTTCTGCAGCTCCAGCTATTGGAAATTTAGTAGGTATGGCTAAAATAAATCATGTAAGAGCAAGACAGAAGTATCTTTTTTGAGGAGCCATGAACCTACATCTTGTCCTACAGGATTTGTAATAGATCCTAAGATATTTAATGTTTGGTACGCTGTTTGTTTTACCAGATGTTAACATGTTGCCTGATCATTCAAACAGGGAACAGGTGTAGGAACTAAAAAGAATCCTAATAAAATACAAAATATACAAATAGAAATATATATATATTCATCAAATAAGTAGATAGGGGCAGTGTGACATTTGCACCCAAGGCAGATTTCAGAACCTTCAGATATGAGAATTTTGTCCAAAGAGAAAAAAAGAATTTTTTGGGGTGGGCATGTTACCCCACCCAAGGTTCTATGTTCTCTGCCCTTGTTGGCTTGGCCTTGACCTATCTCCACAGCTCTTGCCCCAGCCAGCCTCCCAGAACAGAGCCCGCGATTGCACTACCTGGTCTCCCACCTACCATGACCACCAGCCCGGAGCCTAACAAAGGCCTCCATGACTCGGCCTCCCCACAGCTGGTACGGCTGCGGTGGACCCTCCGTCCAGACCCAACGCCAGCACACATCAGCAGTTGGCATGTATTGGGATTGGTGTCTCAAACCAGAGACAAGGCTGGTTCTGGGGGATTTCCCTATCAGCATGCACAGCAGTAACGAGCCGCCAGGGAACGTGGAAAACATCCATGTTCAGTGCACACAAGGAAATACCCCTGGCTTCTTTAAGAAGCCACATTTCAGAAACCTGCTCCTTCCACTGCCCTGACTTACCAGCTTTCAATGCTCACCATTTCCCAGTAACAGGCCTCCTGTATCCCCCATGGGACAGTTCAGGTCAGACGGGACCTCAGGAGGTCTCTAGTCCAACCTCCCACTCAACGCACGATCAGCTTTGAGACCAAGCCAAGTTACTCAGGACTCCACGCAGTTCCTCATGCACCCTCCTGTTTTCAGCAAGACAGGACCTCCTCTGGTAATCATCAGCACTGTTTGATTTCCATTGCTCATCGAGTGTTGCTGAATTTTAATGACAGCTGGGCATTTTTCTGAGCTGCAGCTCGTACCTGATTTATTTTTTTTCTTTTACCACTCACCCATTATTTATACAGAATTCAAAATCTATAACAAGGGTAAACAAAATCGCTTGACATGATGTCCTAACTCAAGCAGTTTATCGGCTTATTTCTCAACAAACCAAGCAAAACAAGAAAGTTGAGGGAATGAGGGAAGAAGAACCGCTGTTACAGTGAAAATACCATGGCAGGTTGCTTATATATATGCCCACTTCCAGCTAATCTATCTAAAGCCTTGCAAAACATGCAGATATACTAGGAAAAAAAATATTTTTGTGGTCAATACTGAAGAAGCGAGGTTTTAGGGGGGAATTTCATGTTGAAAAGGTGATGACTTGGGAAAGACTGGGAGTATTTCCCATGCGCTATAGGCAGGACTATGAACCAGAGGTGGATATCAAGGCAGGTGTCATCAGCAGAATGGAGGAAGATGTAAGCAGAAACAAAGCCTGAAGTAAATTCTGTAGAAACAACATGAGTTGCAACTGACTTATTGCACACTCTGTATTTAAACTTAATACTTGCCAATTTCTTAGATACTTGGAGCCAGATTGCATTTGTGTCCAGTGTCCTCTCAGCTGATCACATCTTCTCCCTGCACATCGTGTTATGTAGTCTCTAAATCTCATTTCCTTATCCATTGGCCAACTAACGCAGGTTAAAGCTGGGCAAGACAATGAAAACTTGTGAAGGACAGGAAACCTGCAGGGGTTTATTTTTGCATTTATAAAAGATTGGAACAGGCCCCTGAACCTTACAGAGATGGCTGCGCGTTCTGTAGCAACAGAAAAAATAGACCAGGACCTACAAGATGACAAGCATCTGCCATTAGACTTCAGTCCCTTCTCAGTCCCTTCTCAAACCATGGACAAAACATATTGAAAAAACAAAGGAACAAGTGGCAGGTAGAAGCACAATCTGTGCATTGTCCTTTTACAACCTAAAACTCACACCCAGACTAAGTCCTCCAGCAAGATAACTTGTCAAAGTCAATGTAAAGAAACAAAATAATTGTCCGTGATTTTCAGCACAGGCATAATATTTCCACAATGACTACCTCAGTTCAGAAAAATCTATTCACATAAATAGAAGTGGGAATTCCACACCATGGAAGGAGTAAGCAGTTGACTAGATTTCAAGCATATAAATAAAATTGAAGCTATACCACAAATAATTTTCTTTTTGAAATCACCTTGTGGCAAAATGATTTCCTGCAAAGCTGAAATGATGTTTGGAAATCTGAATTAAGACGGATATTTGAGCATATGAGGCACTTCTGACACAATATCAAGATACAGCAATTGACCTGAGTTAAAATGAAAGCAACAATTATTAAAAAACTCTTCTCCTTGTCTTGCCAATATTGTCACATGAAAGTTTTCTCTTGTGCTAACAGAGTAACGGCTTTCAAAGTCCTGTTTTTGTTAAACCACATCACATGTTTTGAGTAAGGAAGAATGAAATCCGCCAGTACAAAGCTCTCAGCCCCAGGGAAGACCAGAGCAAGCAGGACAGAGGCCCTGACTGTTTTACGCAGGAACCTCAAGCTGCCTTGCATCCTGCAGTTGAAGCACATCTCCAACCGGTGTTGGACACTGTGACAGTTTTCACCTGATGAGGGTCTGTCCCCTTACGCTCTGTGTATTCAGAATTGTCTCAACAGACATAGTTAACCACAGATTTGAACTGATTTACTGGAAACCAACATAATCTTACCCATTAGCAGAATAATTGTCTGGCTAGGCTTTAACTCCATGCTTCTCTCCTAGCTTCCCATGGCTAAATGAGTCCCTCCAAGCGGGCTTTTCCCAGTGGAAGTTAGTGTATTCTTCCATGTCCTTTTTTAGAAGCTTCCCCCTTCAATAAGGTGTAACCATCCTATTTTTCTACCTACTAAACTGAAATCACTGTGCTCCTACTGAACAATACCTAATACTATAATCCAGTTTATGGAAGACTGTGACATTACCTAAGGAAGATGCTGCCCATGACAGGTGAAGTCTACACAGAATGGAACATAAAATTCATGGCAATGACTTGTACAACTCAAAAGGCTGGCAAGTGCAGTGGGTTGTCTAATCAGTGAATTGAAGTGAAATTGCTCTACCTATGTACGTCTCAGGTGGTAACAGGACATGGATTTGGAAGTAGCACAAGGTTAGTTATCCAGTGGCTCAGTTATTCCTGACATGACTTCTCAAGGGCAGCTCTCCTGGCATTTTGGACTACAGAAACCTGCCATACCCATGAGCACGTAATGCCACGCAGGGCAGTGGCTGGGTGTGACCGAATACATCAGAGTAGGAGAGCTGCCCTCTGATTCACCACCAAATTTCACTGACAAAAGGCATATGGGTGAGAAGAGCAAGCACTTCTAAGGACCCCCTAAGTGAAGGTCCAACCAGAGAAGAGCCTGAACCTCAGTGTAGGAACCTGAACCTTACCTGAACATGGGTATAGGACAGGGTCTCTGGAGACGAGGCAGCGGGTGAGATTCTCTTCTCACGTAGGTCTTTCAAGGGACTTTTGGCTCTGACTCCTGCCTTCAGAAGAATCCAGGTGACCCTTTCCCCTTCTTGCTTATGAGGAATTCCCACTGAAGTCATCAAGGCACTCCTATAGGAAAAACAGGCATATATATTTCTGTGTAGAGCGGAACTATAAGGATTGTGTTTCACTCAAATTCAAATCCCCCATGGAAAAGTTAAAAGGTGCCTGGGTCTTGAGCTGATGCTCTGCCCACAGAACATTTCAACCTCAGATTATAGAATGGGCCTGTGACAAAACAAACAAACAAACAAACAAAAAAACACTTATATATATATTAAAAGCAGCAGGAACACAAGATACCTTGATAAATAAGGAGATAAAATTCATTTTAAAAGTTAAGTACATAGCCAAGCTTTTCCTCCTCTACCCAAAGCAGGTCGCTCAGCCTTTACCCCAAGGCCGTATCAGCCCTCACCCCAAGGCCGTATCAGCCCTCCAGACACTTCCTGAATCACTTTTTTTTTATTATTATTATTTTCTGTGGTGCCAAACGTTGCTGCTTTTGCTCTGGATAAACTTACTTTTACTCCCAGGTAGGTCTAACATCTCAGACGTCAACAGTTCCCACTGACACTCTGGAAAGTCCAGAAACTCAGAATTCCACCCCAGTTCTTTGCACAGGACAATATTTCCCTACCCAGACTTATCTAAAGAAAAAAAATCAACTAATTCAAATATTTGTTGCTAGACAGGGAAGGCCAGACTCTGATCTCGCTTCCACAAGCATGAGTGTGGAGTAGAGACTGAAGTTCAGGCTTTACACCCCTGTGTTTACGGTCAGCATCACGTCACTCGGTGGGCATCCGCCAGCAGAAGTGTAAAAGGAGAGCTTTGCGTAAGATAAGCCCACCGCCTCAAAAAGCAAAGAACCGAGCCAGGCCTGATTCTGCTGCTGCATCAGTATTCAGCAGAGGTTTCAGCGGGACGGGTCGGTATTTACACTGGAGTAAGGAAAGTCGGGATTAGGCACCATCTGTCTCAAAGAGCCAGGCGGCCAGAATTGCTCTACACATCTGAATCCTCCTCCCCGTATCTTTAATCTCCCGCACGCTCCAGGTTTTCCATTCAGCTCCGGTGACAAAAGATTTTACAAAATGACAGTCCAGATTGAGAGAACAGAAATGACAACCTCTGACAAAAGAGATACCAAACTTTTATCAACGGTAAGAGCTCCTTCCACGCAGACACCGGTCTGCGGTGGCAAATATAAGGCAGATGTCAAATGGAAATTAAACATTGTGCTCTCGGGGTGGCCTCAGCCGCTTTCAGAGCTTGATTTAAAACAAGGCCAGAGTGCTTTCATCATTTCTTCAAAAAGTTTCAATTCTAAAGATATTCCAAACAGACACACACTTGACCTAGAACTTGGCGATGCAGGACAATGCACGTGTGGAAAAGGACGAATACAGAGAATAAAAGGCGAGTTGGCTGTACGACGGACTGGGAGAATTTCTTCACATCACTCGTACATTCAGCATTCAGGGAGTTAAAAGTGAATTCAGGTGCAGTATCTTTTCCCCTTTCTTTCAAAGTAAATTCGCAGCAATCGTTCATCATTTGGGGGGCTCGGACACGGGGTGTTCTGAAACACAACCCAAAGAGGAGCCGAACTGCCCGGCAGCTTTCCGAGCATTTCTCTGCAAGCCTCCGTAAGACTTAGACCGTATTTACATCTGTGAAAGCACTCTGCCTGCTGTTATTAGGCAGAATAAACCAGTACCAGACATTTGCAATGACTGCGATATTCAGACTCAAGGAACACAGATCTGAATGGTCTGAAGGGTTTGCCTTTTATAATTTCTGGTAATATAACAGCTCTGTCAGCGTAATGTAATCACGGACTTTTAAAAATGAAATCCCAAGACTACTAAATATACTCTAGTTAGGAGAATAAGCAGAAATTTAGGCACTGAAAAGATGCTCGTATTTACAAAACCAGTTAACAGCATAAACTAAATAGCATTTGCTTCTCCTCTACTGTGTTAGATTTTTGAGACAAAAGATACCTAAAGTGAAATTACTGCATTATTTACGATTTGAATATGTAAATATGCTTGTACTCTTCTTGGAAGCCATATTTTAGAAATATTTTCTATTTCTAAGCAATTTAATATCAAACGGAGTAAAACAAAAAACTTTTGAGGCCACGACTTTGTAACCTCCCTAAAGTTTGGGAGTAAAGCTGGCCTGTTCACACAAGACAATCAAACGCACGCTTAAATGGCAAGTAAAGTCCTGGATACATTCCCCCCCCCCCTCCTCATGAAAGGAAGAAATTGTGACAAGATTTTACTTTTAGATGACCTGACAAAGCAGCACTTTGTGGCACAAGCAGGACAGTCGTTCGCCCTTTATTTCCCAGTACGAGATTTAATCACCTGAAACACAAACCTCATCCTACACTGAGATATTTCCAAATAAAACCAACTTGCAAGCAGTCTCTCTGGCCTTTTTAACAATAATTTTCAATTGCTTTAAAACATAAAATATAGATGGATGGATGAACGGATGGACAGCTAGAGAAATGCTCTCAGTCATGCTTCCTCCCCCCCCACCCCTTAAAATTGAAAAGCATCAGTATCCAAATAGCAACAGGAAATTTTTACCTTGTGGCTAAATAGCTCACTGTTCACTTTGCAGCTGCCTCTATTTTTTGCTGGGCAAAACACCAATACAAAAGTCTTTCCTAAGAAACCAAGCTTTTGACATAAGGGCAGCGACAAACGCAAACCTACAAAGAATTTTTCCCCCGTCCCGCCGTTATAATTCCTAATTTTGTGGGATGTATTGCTGGGCTGTTTATCATAACAGTGTGCAATAAAAAGGACGACTAACTCTTGCAATTTTCTCCCTACTCCTCCCCTTGACAGGGGCCACTGATAGGGAAAGAGGCTCGGAAAAGCAGAGCAGTGAAAGGCTAAGAAACAATAGGCAACCATGGCTTTGACAATGCAGCCCTGAACCCTTTTTGCTCCCGCTGTGACACTTGCATTCAAGAGCAAGGGCGGCTGCCATCATAAGAATGGACAATGGCATGAGGAATACAAGGGAGAGGGGGGATAAAAAAAAAAAAAAAAAAAAAAAAAAAAGGAAATCAGATGAATTCAGAGCTAAGATGGCAGAGCTCTCACCTTTTCCGCTTTTTTCGAGTAATCTGGATGGAGACGTCCCGCAGAGAAGAGATAAAAAGGGTGTGCTGAACTGTTGGATGGTTCTGAAGACTTCTGCATTTGCAAACGCATTTTAGAACTATTTGTAGGGGTATATATGCTGCATGCCATCTCTCTGTCTCTGTCTCTCTCTCTCTCTGTGTCTCTCTCTCTTCTGTTTTATGTCCTGCTATCTCCATCACACACCTCTAATAGTATGAAGACTTTCTGCCCGTGTAAGTAAGTGAGAGTGTGTGTTCCTTAATGTTTGAATCAAGACACACGTCTGCATGCATTTCTAATCTAAGGAGCCTATAGCAGTTACTACAACTATCAATTAGTCAGCAATAGCTTGAGATCCCCATGTGTCTGGGTGAACAAAGGTGAGAAACACATGCAAATAGTACTACAGCACCTGGGTCACGTACAGTAACTTAGCTAGCTACAAATAATTGCATCTGTTTCTGCCTTTTCGATGCTTCTTGCTCATTGTTATGTAAAGTTACAGGTTATTAATGTGAATAGTAACACAATTAGGCATGGCATTGTATATTTTCATTTGAGCAACACAATAAAAGGAAATTAAGCTTAACTAGATGGAAATAAATGGTGACTTAAAGGCTTTAAACTAAAAGATTCTCTGATCTGTAGCAGTGCTTCCAGTTTTTGATCAATTGTTCTTGAGTTAAAGATGCAAATGAAGTAGATGTATTTGGACATTTCATATATATTAGATAAGAAACTGATTATTCCAGAGGAGACAGAGAGGATGCCTGATTTCCTGAAGTTAAGTCCATAAAGAGGGTAAAGTAATCTGTTACTATCTTTTTTAATTAAGCGAATTTTACTTTTAAGAACATTTAAAGGGTGTTTTTTCTGATGTTTTAGACTTAAGCCAAACAATTAAGAAGAAAGATACGGTACCTTTTACTGTCTCCTTCTTCTTAATCTCAAAAAAATGAGCCTTACCTTTAAAAACTGTCAGAGGTAAAACGGACTAAAAAAAAAAAAAAAAAAACTGAATGAAACGAAAAGCAATAAAATAAAAAAAGCTCCAAAATCCAGCAGCACCCTGACTCCGCCACAAGACGAGACGGAGAGAGGCTGCTCTCCAGGAGCAGACAGCATTTCAGAGGGGACAATGTATTCTGTGGACAACGGTATTTACACGGAGCTGATGAGAGCGACAACGGCTCCCAACTGTAATTTAATTTGCAGAAATTATGCCCCGCATTTTGAAGCGTGGGGAAGCCTAAAAATTAAGCAGTTTGACGGAAAGAGTTTGTTGCATTTTTTCCTCTCGTTTAACAAGCTCACGGTCCTGCAAGGACGCACGCTGTCGGACCCTCTCTCGTTAGCTCCCTTTCTACTGATAGCAGCGTCCTTGGGAGGCTGGTTAGTGACACCAAAGGCAAAGCATTCTTCCCAACCTGGGGTTCTGAGGAACTGACAAGTTTATTCGGATTTAGATGGCATACGGAAAAATAAAATAAATAAATCTGAAAATGAAAATAGCAATACCTCCTTAAAGAAATCACCCCCCAGCTCCCTCACCTTTGCAGAGCAGGCTGGTGGCTACCAGAGCGCAGCCGGCCACTGCTAACCACGTAGCAGGTGCTCACAAAGAGGCAAGGTTAAAGAAAAGCTGCGGTAAAACAATGGCTGTGCCCACTGAAGCCCTGAGAGCGAGCGTCCCAGAGCCGACCGTACGGCGGTGCCGGGCTCTCAAAGACACGGGCGCTGTGCTGAGCCACCATGCAGCTTCAGCTCAAACCTCAGCTGCTGGGAGCTGCAGGCGCTATGGAGACGGCAAGATTTCCAACGTGCCCAGAGCAGAGCTTATCGCAGGCTTTTTGCTCTCTGAAAGAAAGCCACCGCCGAGAGGACCCGGCGCGAGGCGGGCAGCGGTGGCCGCGTTGCAGCTCCACCAGCAGCAGCGACCCACGCGCGGTGCCTCTGCCCGAGGTCCCATCAGGCAGACAAAAGCATAACAAAAACTACCAAATCTCGCCCTTCGCTGAACAATGAGACCTTAAAATATACGTGCGCCGGGGTATTACATGCAGAACAGGCAGGGGGAGGGGCGGGGGGGGGCGAGAACCACATTTCCCATCGATGCATTTTTATTTCTCGGCATCTGCAAAAGGCAGCTCCTGCTTTAACGTGAATTACCCATCTCTTTCACCGGGCCAGGCTGGTGCCTGCAAACATCCATCTCAGGTGAAAAGGAGCGTTCGTTGAGGAGCTCGGACGCAAACTAATTGCTCAATACTTATCTGGGGTTGGAAAACAGTGAAATGGGGACAGCAAAATACTGCGAGCGGTCCGGTGGCTGCGAGCAATCTTTAGCGAGGCAGCTAAGGGAGGAAGGCAGCTACAGCAGAGAGCTGCGGGTTTTCACCACCCTATTTTATGCCCAATTCCTCCAGCTCCTAGCCTGAGTCCTGGCACCGGCACTCCTTCAAACACACCAAATTCTGATAAAAGACGACAGTTTTCTTTTCAAAAGGAATCAGTTGAATAGACATCGCAAATTAGATGTAATGTAATCGAACGCTCTTCTTCATCTAATCTGTCTCCCTGTGTAATCTAGCTCTTCCACCAGCACCAGCGTTTGTAATAGCCATGACATCGATTCAGATCTCCCATAATGTTATTTCAGTTCTCCTATAATGTTATTTCGGTATTTTATTCTCAAACGAGACTACGAGTTGGGTGGCTACTTTGCATTCAAAACTCTCCATCAACTCTGTGAACGATTCCGAGGGTAAAGCCAAGCCGACCTGCACCTCTCTGCCACGTTTTAATTGCTACATTTCATAATCCTGCAGACAATTCCTAGAGCACAGCACAGCTTTTGAAACCCACAAAAGACCAACGGGAATTTAACACCAGAGCTGCCCAGGATCAACAATGAAAAATGAAAACCACAAAGGTATCAGATAGGATCTGCCTTCAGACACAGGCTGGAGAGAGATGCAATCTTGTCAGCACACAATGCTGATACATTTTTGTGTTTGCTGAAACGCAGAATGATTTCCTTAAAAACAGGCGTTTGAACAGCATCCACTCAGGTTTTCCCCACAGAAAAAGAAAAAGAAACCTCTCGTATTTTGCAGGACAAGCAGGACTCTCAGATTAGCGGACAAATCGGTCTGCCAGGTAAATGACAGCAGCTGAAAAAAAACAAACCCTCCCATACAAACAAATACATTTGAACGTAATAAAAACGTTGACAACAGTTACGTGATTAAAGCAGTTGTTTTTTTCATTTAAGGCCTCACCATTGGAATAATTTAAAATTAAGTGAGAAACATCAGCCCCTTGGGTTTTGCAGAAGAGATTTAATTTGTAGAAATAGTGGTGTGGGTTTTTTTTAAATGTAGCTATTTTCAACGTTGCAAGATAAAGCTCTCCTTTTTTTCTAATTTTATTTTAAGAATAGACCCCATTTAGGATTTCACATTGTAAATCTCCCTATGTCTGAATGCTGTTACAAGGTTTGACAATGAAAGAATAATTCATGTCAGACAAAAAGAGCCCTTCAATCAGCTTCATGCAGCTTTTCTCCTGCAGGGCTATGCCAAAACGAATGTGGAATCCTGAACTGAACCATCCATCACATTTCCCGAGTCTTTCAATTAATGACACTGCAATCAGATCGATGGCGTGTAATAAGAAAAGAGCTTTGCATTTCTATACCTATTAATTCGCTGAGTAACTTCAGTGGTAAAACGTGACCAGAAAGGGAAAAGAAAAGAAAAATTCATCCTCCTAGCAAGATTTTGGGGGATGTTTAAGCCACTCTGCACAAGCCTCAATTCCCCATTCCTGTCTCACCCCAAGTCCTGAGTGCTCAAAGGAAAAAAATCACATGAGCTTTTTTTTTTTTTTCTTTTTGGTCTAAAAGCAGGTCAGTTTCCTTTCCAGCCAGGTATTTTTTCTGCTGCTGCTGCTCAGCGTGTGAACGAGGACCCCATTTTTCTTTCAGGCTCCTGTTAGCCAGAAACGCCCTCGGTGCGAGCCGAGCCGTGGAGCAGCGCCGGCACTCGCAGGGCAGGACTCCACAGACTCCTTCTCCTGTGCGAAGGCAGTAATTAGCGACAAAATTTCCAGATCACAGAACATGCCAAGGATGGAGTTACCTCACGCGGTGATTAACCTCCAACAAAACGAGGTGGGGGAGAGAGCTGGGCAGGGGGTGAGGGCAGACGGGACAAAAAAAAAAGTCTACCAGCGACCACGGGATGAAATTAGAGTGACCTCACGTCAGAGAGCTGGCATAAGATTTGGATCGATGACAAAAATTATCAGGGCTTTGCAGAATGGAGCTGCCAAGCACATTTCAATCCCCTTCCAGCAAACGTCGTGGGTATTGTTTGGAGGAGCCGAACACTACAGGAAAGAGAAAACCGCAATTAACCAGAACATTGCGTTTATTAAAGGGATTTAATTCAGAATTGTCTTTTCTTTTACAAGGTGGCTTTTTGGCCTTAAAATGCCTGACGTAGAGAATACCCTGGTTTTGAATATTATTGCTTAAAAAGCTGCCCAAGGCCTCCTTGCTGGGCCACGCGGGGATGCAAGAGCACCCACCCAAAGGCCCCACCACCTTGGGGTGGACGAGCAGCCGAGAAGAAAGGAGCCAGAGGGTCCCCCAGGAGACCAGGACACATCTCGCCCATGGAAGAGATCCTCTTGTGTTGGCTTGGACAGGAAACTGGATGTGAACTGCCCCAACAACGTGAAGCCCTACCTCTGGATCAGACGAAGCCTTCGAGCTCCAGCACTGACGCTTATTTCAGCAGCTTTGGCTTTGCCTCAAAGGAAAGGAGCTGCAGCTGTAATAGGAGATGGACCCAGGTCAAAGCCTGCAGAAAGGCTTTCTTTTGGGAGCAATAGACTTTCGGTGAGGTTATGTATTTTGGAAGTCTTCAGAAAGGGAAAATAAGTCCTTATGTGAGAAAACGAGAAACGGGATGACGGTAAACAAGTCAGGCTTTTCAGGTTCACTTCACCAAGCCTTTCAAACATCAAAGCAGGCTTTTAAGGGATCGCTTTTGGCTTTCCCTCTGAGCATCTTTTACGGTAAATTTCAGCCATTTCAGGTTTCAGCAGCCCCTCCCCAGAGCCCCTTGGAAACGCTGGCCCTGACCGTGCCCGTCCGCGCCACCCGGGGAGCCAGACGCAGCCCTGGGGCCTGCAGGCCCGGGAGGGGAAAGGGCAACACTCAGTGAGACAGGGTGATGGCCATGGGCTGACGGGCAAAGGAACTCCTACTAAGCACAGCAAGAGGTGCCCGCTCACTGGCAGTCAAACAATAAATAGGTAAATCAGCAAGAAGCGAAGAGTTCATCTACAGATAAAACATGGGAGTTGGACGCAGGCTAAGGGAAAACAAACCCAGGAAGAGAAACCCGTGAAACAGAAAGGGAACTTGGATGAGGAAGCAAAACACAAAGGGTTAATGTGGCTCGGGCCTGCCTTCCCCTCTCCCTATGGATGGCATCAACGCAGACAGCTGAGGGCGTCTCAGGATGCCACCACGTGTCAGAGGAGCTCAGCACACCTAACTTATGGTCCCCGAGGGGCACCCGGTCACCCGGGCTGGAAGCCAGCCCCGATCACCTCTCCTGACTTACAGGGCACGCCGCATCGACAGCAACCCCAACTAATTTTTGTGTGCATCAGACAGGGTGGCGCCTATAAGCCCATGCAGGCTGTGGGAGCTGGGGGGGGGGATATTTCTCCCATTACACCAGCTTCTCACAGGGAATATGGGACTTGCAGCCCCATACGAGATTCACAGCCCCACACAGACCCCCGCACCGGCCAGTCACAAAGCACAGAGTGTGCCCCACGGCTTAATAGCGTACCGACGTCTTGTCTGCTGGCAGGTCAGGGAGAGGGGGGAAAGGGGTGCTGCCTCAAGCCATTATTCCAGCACTGGCTGCCTTCCAGGAGCTTCAGAAGGCACAGGCAGGCTTGCTTACATCTGCTACCCTCTGCTGTAGCTGCAGACAGACTTATGGACTGGTGGTTTTTTTTTTTTCGCTTTTTTCTTTTGTTTAAATGAGCTCAGACGTGCTTGCAGTAGGTATTCGCAGGATTCTTTTCCCTTTCTCTCTCAAAGGAGCTTTGGGAGAAACCACTGTAAATGAATTTGATGAAGAGAAGGCGTCTATAATTGTTTGCCTTGCTCAGTGGCAGTGGCAGCATCTGGCCTCGCAGTAATGCATCTGTCTGCAAAAAGCTTGGAAGCCTCTGGCATCCCCTGCCAACAGAAAAAAAAACATCTACCCGCTTGGTTGTGGTACAGAGAGGCTCACAAAATCCACCCAGACTGTTCGAAGTCACGGCCAAATCTAAGCTTTGGGAATCAGCCCTCGTCCCTCGGGGTGGGACGTGTTTCTGGAAGTTTAGCTACAGGAACACGGAGCTACAGCTAGCAAGGTCCTGGGTTCAATCCCTGCTGATCATAACATTTAAATAATGCCATTATTCAATTTCCTTCTTTCTACTGAAATAGTAACTAAAAAGACACCTTCACAATGCTCCTGGTGCTCCAGCACATGATTAATACTACAATTAAATCTCATCATTAAAACAATCAATTCAACAAGGACACAGCTAGGCAGCCACCACCTATAAAAAACTCCCTCGTGTCTCCTCCTCGGCTAGGAATCCCATCCTTGGCATTCTCCAAATCCCCCATCACGCTGCAGCTCCGCAGCTCCTCCTTTCCACTGAAGTAAAGGTACGTTTATTCAAAAATAATTACCTGACAACACAATGCTAGTAAAAGGTATACATGAAAATTGAAGGAAAACTGAAGGTACGTGCAATGAGAATAAGAATCTACTACAAAAAGAATAGCAATCAATCTTTACTTTAAAAAATGGCCTTCAGACTTTAGGACTTGAGCAATCTAACAGTTTGCAGACAGAAAGGAACAAATTCCCTGGCTTTCCTGCAACTGCCCATTTAGAAAACCCAAATCTGCTTTAGAGACAAACACACTTGGCTCAAGATTCAGCTCCTTTATCTGAGATTGCTATTCTAAATCTAGAAGAGCAATTTCCATGTTTCCAGTAGAAACAAGCTTGATTTTAACTCTTCAATAGTATAACTCCATTAATGTTGGACTCATGATGTCCAAGTTAGGTCTGACTACCCCATACAAGGCACCACCTGGTAAGTGTCTCTCAATATCCTTAAACTTTAATTGAGGACAGCAATATACCAACCTTTGCAAAGTGGGACCTTGCTGAAATTCCACCTCAAAAACTAAAATTCACCACCCACTCTTTTTAATCACCAACAAGCTGCACCAGCTAAAATAAAAGTCAGGGATGGGTGTAATGCCTGCCTAAATAGATGCACTTTTTAATATGTGCAGCTAAACTTTGAATTGTATCAATGATTACTCTACTAAAACACCACCCATACTCCCACTATAAAGCCAACCACATCGTTCAGGGAAGAAAAAATTTTTGTGGGAATCAACACTCAGAGTACTGATAGCCAAAGGAGTAGCCAGCACAAGCGTATGGGCTGATATCTTCCTGGAAAAAAAACGAATACAGCATCCCCAGTGTTTTCTGGTGAGCCACAACTTTTTTGGAAAAAGAAGCTCTGCTGCCATGGAAGGATTCTTCTAAACCAAAGTCTGGTTGTATATAATAGTGCAAAATAATGTAAATGCTGCTGTCATCTGAGCACTATGCCTGCACCATCATTGCTGTACCTGACCATAAATCTCATCAGGATGCATGTGAAAAGCATGGGGGGCACTAGCATTAGTAACAGAAATACTGTACATCGAAGTCAAGGCTTCTGTACATCCAGGTGTACAGAACAAGAAGATACTACCCAAACTATGTTCCAACCACAGCTGATGTAAAACAACTCAATTTAAGAAGTCATCTCCCTCCTAAGCTCTAGATCCCTTTTTTCCCCATTCACCTTGTTGGAGACCCAGCACAGCACCTCCAAGCCCTCCTCGCTCATTTGTGGATGCAGCCTCATGACTCCATCCCTGCGAAACAGAGCAGAGCAGGTGGGCAAGTGGCCACCCACCACATGCGGGTCACTCAGCCACGGACTGATCCCCACCTTCCCACTCTCCATTCAGTCAGCATCAACCCAAGTCACACAGGACATCCCCTCCTTCCCCAGTGGAACGCAAGGGACCTGCACAGCTCATTACAGCCTGCGGAGGTTCATTAGGATGAGAAACTGTGAGAAGTGCCTGGCTGCTGGGAGAGACGAATTAAGGTGAACAGCAAGGTCTGGAGGATGACAAGAGGTAGATGGAAGGAGGTCCATTAATCAGCATCTCATGGTCCTAACAAACTGGGGTCCCCATCAGGTTGCTGGGAGACAAGCAGTGGTCTAGCCAGGCAGCTACCCTATCACCCACCCTCATCCCGTTATGTTTCTATATAAAAAAAGACAGCACTGCATGCAGTGATCGCCATCAGGAGCTGGCCGGGGCCACGATAACCATGCTGCACCACTGCAAGCTAAAGCTGCTTCCTCCTCCTCCCATCTTTTTGGAAAAGAGCAGAAAACCATCACCACCCTTCCCACATACTTGGAAGGTGCTGAAACGTTCTGAGGATGCGTACGGGACGACAAGGCTGGAAGAGGTCAGACCTGGTTTAACTTCTCAAGGGTGGGGATTTCCAAAAGAGGCAGGGATGTATACGGGGACAATTCTGCATTTCCTAGGCACATAAGTGAGCCAGAGAGACACAGGGACCTTTTGAAAAGGCAGTGCTTTGCTGCTGGAACTAAAAAAAGATTGAGGAGCATTGGGTTAGGAATCATAAAGATCGCTGCAGGGTGAGGTGGGGTGTGGGTGATCCCAGCCTCCCATCCCTCATGATGCCATGGAATAAAAGAGAGCACTTAGTTGTGTTCTGGGCTCTCTCCCCCAGCTGATCTCATCCTCAGATAAAACAATAGAATCACATATCCAAATATTGGCAGCACTCAGCCTTGTTTTTCACTGCGAGCCCAAAGGGCATGCGGCAGTGAAATTGCAAGCTCTTCTGAGCATGCCTAATCAGTTCTGCCTGCCAGATTTCCAATCTCTGGTGGCCAGTTCTGTTCCCAATTTATACAAAAATGCAGCTTCTAGTACGCGTGGTGTTCTGAGGACAAGCTCCGGTCCTCGGGCCCATCTGAAACAGGAGAAGAACACACACGGAGGGAGCAGGCACAGAAAGTTCATTAGCTGGCCTCTTGATCTCCCTGCTGGGATCTCTCCTCAGAACCAGGGGGCTGGGCAAGGACAGCTCGCCAACTGTTGAGCTTTTACGCTGTGCCTGCTGGAGGTGCAGCACTGGAGGTGGAAGACTTAAACCACATCAGGACTCCCAGCCCCTCCAAAGGTCAGCAAAATTTGGAGGATGCTCTACATCAGGGTGCGAGAAGCACCCTACACGCCCGTCAGTCCCACCCAGCTCAGAAAGGATGGACAACAGTCCATCGTCACCCAGACAGGTGCAATTAGCTCTCCTTCCTTCATCGGGGTGTTCTGTTTACTCAGTCATTTCATCAACATCAATATTTCAACTTGCTTTTAAAGGACCTCTTTTTTTTTCTTCCTTTTTCAAGAGTTATGTAAGTGCCTACAGATGCTATGAAGATTTTCAGAAATTTCCAATAAATGGGCGCCATTCCAAAATAAAAATAAAAAGCAAAAGCGCTGCACCTTTATCTGCATCTTTCAACATCTAAACAGTTCTTAAAATACCATCATTATGCATTAAGGGCTGGCACTACTCACATAGCTTCTGACACCAAAAATCAGTTCACATCATCTCCCTTGACAAAGAATAGGAAGAGTAACACCTCCAATCAACAATTCACTTCTTCCTAATCCAGGATCTAATAGCTAACACCATTCACCAGCTGAACGTGCCTCCTTCCCTCCATCGGTTAGAAAGGGAGCCTGTCCAGCATAGCCTTAAACTACTAAATTTTAGGCATTTAAAATTAGCCAGTATTAATCCTCTCCAGAGCATCTAGTTCTCGTGTAACATCGGGATTTCCTGCAGGGATGCAGCAGCCTAAAATTGATACAACCCATGAAAATTCTACCTCATTTGAGAATGACACATTGCAGAAACCACTTGTTGGTATCTCAGCTGTCCCACGACTTCTTGACGAAAACCCATCTCTCTCATACCTTCCTTTAACATCTCAGGAGTGGAAGCTTGTAAGAAAGAGGTTGTGGACAATGTAATTTACGGTCTTGAAGCAAACCCCATCTTAAGTGCCTAATCCTTTCCTTGTGCCTAATCCTTTCCTTGCATCTCTTACCTTGGTTCTCACCTTCTTAGTGTTCTTTGATCTCACACATACTTGTGTATGTGCATACACACACACACACTTGGTCTTGACAGATGTGGAGATAACTCCTACAAAAAGGAGCTTAATTTTAAATAATGCCAGGATATCCAAAAAAAAATCTATTTTAAAAAAAATCTATTTTAAAAAATCTATTAAAAAAATCTATTTTAAAAAAATCTGTGTGCTGACAAGTAAGTCTTATTGACTCAAGAGCTGAGAAGCGGGATAACGTGAGGTACTACCAGATGAGTATCAGATTTATGCCGATGGTTAGTGAGCCTGAACTGCAAACACAGATGTAGCGGCATTCCTGTAAGTCGGCTGCTGCGTGTTTAAAAGGGAAGTCACTTCTGCTCCGGGAGTACATTAGTCACATGCAAACTGTTGAACCTGGAGAAATAAAACTTTCCTGATGGTCACAGTAGTCGCCTTATGGAAGACTTTATTACCCTTGTATTAGCCTGTAAAATTACAATTATTATTGAGCTCACAACTAACCGCTGGTGGTTCGACTCAGCAGCCTTCTGCAGCAGAGTACAGCAGGCTGACCGTGCGCTGTGGACATGATTCATACCTTCGAAGGCAGAACGTGAGGATTACATACCGCCTCGGCTCGTGGGAGGATGTGTGTGAGTTTTAATACCTGCGCGTCAGAGCTCAAGAGAAACAGATCCTTGGTTCCCCCTGACTATTCAGAGACCGACTCTCTCGGGTCTGAAGAGGATTTATTGGAACTATATATTCTAATGCAAATTTGATTAAACTGAAATCTTCTAAACGGATCAGAAGGGGTGACCCTACAGAACAAACACGGGCAGTCTGAACCCTTCGGTTCACTGCAGGCCCTTACACAAAGGGAGAGGCCAACGACGCTGGAGGAGGTTGACACAGCTCCACCATTTGTTTCCTGGACACTTGCTGCTATTTATACAGTCACTAAAATTGGATACCAGGTCACTGTATGGTTTTCTACGCTTTACAGTCCGGTTTCTTTCAGTAATTTGCTTTCAGGAAGTGTGTTGAGATGAGAACGTAAAACCTTCACCAGTTCTGGCATTACCTAGTGAGCTTGCTCAGCCCTCAAAGAAAAAGCCAGGAGGAGCCCCAGCAAGCCACGGTGAGCCTGGTAAAATACGTGTGGTTTCACCAACAGAACAGAGCTTTTGGCCCATTTTTTCAGCTAAAAAGCTGGTACAATGAAGCCTACAGAACTGAAAAAAACATATACAAACCGTGATCGGAGACTTAGGTTTCTAAACCGTATTGAGGTTGCAAAAACAAATTGACATCAACATATGGGGAAAGTCTGAAGTTGCAGCAAACATTCGCATATGTGAGAAACTTTGGCATGTACGAGTCCCCATTAAATTCAAATATACAATGCACAAGATTAAAGTTATTCAGAGGCATTAGTGTTTGCAAGATCAGGCCCTGAGATTTCTCTGTGTAGTAACAGTTACTTTAGGTTTAATCTGTTATTGCATTAATATCTATAAAGAGCATATATAAATACAAATCAGATGGCAGCTGCAGTCTCACTGAGGAAAAACAAAAAGATTGGGGGGGGGCCAGGGGGACTCACATTTCCATGATGTCTTTAAAATGCCATGTATTTTAGGATTATCATCCTGCTCAAATTGCAGCTATTTTTTCCGTACACAATACACACATTTCTATCTATATATATATATTTGAGACCGAAAAAGGCAAAAGAAATGAATTTCAGAAAGAAGAGGCAGACAATGCTGATGGGAATAAATTGCTTCGAAACGGACAGATTGCCCCTGCACAGAGGAGCAAGTGATAGTCTTAAGTACGGCAACCCCCCTCAGGTTTCTGTGAAAAGCCTGATGTGCTCTGCTTAACACTTAAGAAAATTCACTCGGGAATAATGACCTTTAATTTATTTTGGCTACAGTGATCTTCATCTGTGCTTCTGTTAATCTCACTCTGAAGATTTCAGGGTACTTTTTAACTAGGGACTGACTCATTCTCTAGCTGCCTAGTAGTTAATCTGCTCAGTTATTTCCCCAAATAACCATCTGCTCTACCTTGTATTTGTCTCACTCTCCGACTATCTTAGTTCTTGGTCTGTCCTGCTGGCTCATTCAGCACTCTTTAAGTTTCTCCTCTGGCCTTATGTCTGGTTGCTTATGTTTTGGACAGACAATAGAGGTGATACAGGCCATTATTCATGAGAAGCTTCAAGTGTAACGTGAGAAACATCTCATCTCCTGACCCCTGTTAGCATAAGAATTGCTGATAAAATTCTGGACTGAAAGAGAAGAATCTTCTGGGAAAAATATAGGCAAAAGTTTCACTTGAGAGATGTGTTTTGTAAGAAGAATCCAGATGAGTTTTCTGCCTAAGGACCAGACCTAACTCCCAGTGCACTTGCTGGAAATCCAGAGATGCAGGGAGGGAGGGACCCTACACGCCTGGGAAATTTTAAGGAGAAGGCTGCTCTTTGCCACTCCTCCAGCTCTGTGCTCTTGCATTTTATTTTTTAATCCAAGGACCACGAAGTGATTTGCACACTTCAGCGAATTAAGCCTCACAACAGTCCTGGAGAGGGTGTAAATGTAGTTCCATTGATCCCACACCAGGATCACCTAAGTTAAAGACTGAATAGATCTCCTTGGATCATGTGTTTTTACATATCATCAAGTTAAGGAGTTTTAAGCAATTTCAGCGGATTTTAAGGAGTTAAAACCGAAAGAAGTGGCAGTGATGTGGTAGAAAAATCACATATACTGAAAATAAAGTCTCTGTCAAAGGATCACCAGGTACTAAACCAAGTGCATCTGATTGTGGAAAGTGAATTTTGGTAACACCAGAGCACATAACGCAATTAGGAAGCAGAGGCAGGAGCTGACCCGCTCAGCTCTCCTCTGACACACCTATGGAAAACCAAAAGATAGCAGACAGACAGGCAGACAAATAAAATACAGACAGAGGTCTGCAGACAGTACAGCGTGTCATAGCACACGGGGCAGCGAGGTGCTCTGTCTGTCACTTCACACCCTCATCTTTAGCTACCCAAACCAGCCCTGAGAGGGTTTGTGCTGGCTTGCCACCTGATAACAGGCAGCAGGATGTGTGCGTGGACCCCGCCGAAGCTCTTTAGATGAGCACTTGTCAGTCTGAGCACAGCCCTGCAAACCGGTTCTGTCCTCCACAGGTACTTAAGGGTTGGTCAAGCGTCCCAGCTCAACAGGGTAAGCCCTGGCACAAATGTAAGAGATGCTAATGAGCCAGAGAAACTTGCAGCAGATGGTCCCCCTGCGGCTTAGTGGAGCCCAAAGGGTTTGCCATCCAGCCGCAGAGCCACGCTCGGGGTTCAGGTGCACTCCCAGGGGAGCCCCCGTGCTCCCACTGCACGATCCCGGAGATGAACCTGGGCTGATACGGGCTCAAATCTGAGGTATGGGCCAACAACAGAAGGGGATGGCTACCACAAATAAGCCAAATGCTGATGTAAATTAAAACTGGGGGGTGGATTCCACAGGCATTTTCCCACCCCAAGAAGAAGATGCTACAGACCTGGGAGAAGCTTCTTGCCTACACCCTGAAATGTTTCTAGACAGTGTTGTAATTTGCAGCATTAAAAGGTTTCTTTATTTTACTCCCTCATGCTGCCACATCATGCCCCTGCTAATGGCACAGGACTTTCATCCAAAGTAGTTGAGAGCTCCTTGGATCACCAGCACTCAGTCACTTCTGGGATGCCAGACACCAGCCCTGTAGCTGCACATAGCAGTGCCACACACAGCCAAGGGTTGGGACTCATTCAGCAGGAAGTTAAACAGTTGAGTTGACAAAGGGGAAGATTTGCAAATGCATCGGAGCCCAATTTAACGGCTCAACAGCATGAAAATGCAAAAAATACTTTGAGAATCTATTAAAAAAACCACCTCTGAAATGTACCAAACTCCATGAATAAAATGCAAGCACCACAATCTTAATATCACATTGTACCCGCACTAGTCACATCTTAACACGTTCCTGAGGGGGAGGTGTTCCTGCCACCCTTTTACAGTTGAGTGAAATGAGATGCAGAGGCACATAAATTGACCCAGGGTATAAATCATGTCTGTGTCAGTCACAGACCACAACAGTTCTCCGTTTCCAGGAGAGTTTTCAGTGCAGTAGCTCTCCCTGGCTTTCACTAGCGTACTGGGTTTAGCACAAACTATACCAACACCGCTCTGAAGGAAAAAGTATTTTAAAAAAATGGCAAACGGCAAAGCAAATGAGCAATTAATATTCTTGGATGGATTAAAGGAGAAATCTCCATGTACATATTCAAAGTCCACCAAAACAAAATCTAAACATACTGAGAAATGTTTATAGATGTTCAAACTGCTAAAGGCGTGCAAGAAGCTTCTATTTCAAATATCATAGGTCAACGAAAAGGAATATGTGAATTTCCAAATGTTCTTTGCTTGGCTGATCCATCAATATGATAACTAATACATACTTAAACTCCTCGATGCACTCCCTGAAATTAAAACAACCAGATAGCACAGAAAGAGCTTAAATAACCATTATCAATGGATTTCGGATAAAAATCAAGAAATAATTTCAGAAAGATCGCCCAACACAATCAAATGAAATAGCTTTCGAAATGGGACAGGGAAGTGTGAGCTGACAACCAATTACACTTCTCAGGCACAGGCAACAGACACAGAAAGTCTCTCCAGATTAAAAGCTTGACCAAGTTGGTTCACGCTATCCTCTCCTCTAGGTGATGGGGGAAAAGACTTCAAGAGCTCGAAGTTAACAACTTTCCCCTTATCGATAGCATTCACAACGCATCGATGCTTGCTCAGAGGCAGGGCTTAGGCAGAGGCTGCACCTCTTCTTCTCTCCCTGTTTTGGGGAAATGAAGAAGGCCCCAGCCCATGCTACCAGCCCCGTGCTCCCACTGCCTCCCACCCGGACACACTCAGCTCCTCGCCCCATAACACATCCCCAGAAAGCGGCAGCACGCGGGGCAGGACTGCAGGGCATCTCTGTGCCAGGAGCTCAGGGTGCCTGCAGAGTTGTGTTGCCTGCACGCCCAGCACAGCAGTGGCACTCCTGACGTGGGATGTCTTGACATACACCTTGAGTTCACAAAGCTGGCTACCTCTGCATTAAGGCTTAAGGGAAAAAATAGAAAAAGCCTGGAACGCTTACATAGGTTTGCAAGTGTCCAGCACTCTAAATGCAGGTAGGGTTCTAAAGGATAGCGGTAGGAACCTCCCTGGATTTTCAGCAGCACTGAAACACTAAATTCCCATGTGTTTCAGGGCACACTGGTCACTAAGTTGTTCCTTTCTTGTCTGTTTTTATCTCGTTTTCAGCCTACCTCTGTCCTTGTCAACTGAACAGTTTTCAGATCCTGACCCTTATGCACTTTTTCTTAAACAAGGCCGAGGAGCCCAAGTCATTTAGATGCTTTTGCAAACGCCAGCCTGCTCTCGGCACTGTAAGAGAAGAGTCCTAGGAGACTACGGGATGGAAAAGAAACTCAGAGAAATGAAGGAACACCATCAAGGAACATTATCTGCACGGCAACAGATTGCAGGGTTCACATGTGGAAATGCAGAAAGAAACAATTCAATTTTACTTGTTCTTTTAATTGTAGTATCAGCCAGAGGTTCCAACTGGAATTAGGGTCCCGTGATGCTGCTGACACTCCTGTCACTCCACAATCCAGGTCCTTAAGGAAAATCTCAAACCACCCCAATTCACCCCAGAAGCACGCAAGTTGGGAGCAGTGGCAGAGCAGCCTCACCGACTAGCTCAGGGGAGGGCATTTCAAAACAAGGCAATTCAAAGCACGGGTCAAGGTTAGCACTGAATTCGCACACACCAAGTTGGAGAGGAAAAAACTGCTTCTCCCTGGGCGTCTCTTCCTGTTAATCCTGTTTCAGCGCTGGCCGGCCCGGCCGCCCCTCGCGCTCTCCTCTCTCCTGGGCGGAACCCTGCAGCTCTTTGATTTCCTTTCATATTCGCAGCTATGTCATTTCTGGCTGACCCTTCCCAAACCTCTGGATGTTTTTCTCTCGGAGCTTTATGTACGCTTATCAAGAGACCCGCCTGGGAGCTGGGCCGGCCTTAAGGTTTTGAGGGTCTTCAGCAACTGTTGGACAGTTCTGAGAGGCTGGGGAAAGAGGGAAGCTGGGAACCATTTTCCCCATAATTTGAGCCTTTGTTTTGCTGTCCCCCCACGTGCACCCAGAAGGATACCACCGCATATTTTTCTGGCTATAGAGCCTTTACTTTCTTGTGTAATGGGCCAGTTGCTCACAAACACCAGTTACTGGAAATCGCGCACAAAATTGTCCCATCTCCACTTCCTGCGCTTCTCCCCCCCCCCACACCGAGCCTCTTCTAAAAAAGAGCACAAATGACTATCATTAGAGATGAAGCTTGTGGCTGGTGAAGTTTTGGCTGCTTTAAAAATCAGGCAGAACAAGTCAGCTCAGGCCAGCTTAAAATACAGAATCACAGGAGATGGCCAGGCCACCCCGGGCTTTTCGACAGAGGAGCCCAAGCCACACATTTGAGCTACAGTTTGAAATCTTGGGGTTTCGTTTAGGGTTGTTCAGACCCAGACTATATGGCTTAGCCTCCTCTCCACATGAGATTTGACTGCTATAAGGGTGCAGCACTGTGGGCTAATGGGAGCTATTGGGATACAGTCCGGTTATCAGGTGAGAACCCCCCAATAATTAGTATTCCCACAGGATGCTTCACATCCTTCCCAATTCCCAGCACGTCAGAAATACCTTACAGCTTCTCCTGAAGCATCACAGCAACCCACTTTGCCCGTGCTGGGCTGCACAAGAGTACCAGGTCACCGCACACCAGAAGACAGGCCACGCACAAACCCAGAAACGCCACCCATAAAAGCCTAGAACAGCCTCATTTCATAAAAAAAAACAGCATTAAATGCTCTTTGTTAATGTTAATCATCGAGATCTTCCTCAGGAGCCTAGCAATACAATGCAAACCCAGCACTTTTAGGTGTTAGCTTCTTTGATGGGGCTGAAGCAACATAAATTAGTCCTACGCATCTTGGATTTTCTGAGGAGAAATATTTCCATGAACAAAACGAGGAAAACAGACACCCAGGGCCCCTCATAAATTCTGGCACAGAAAGGCACGTGCTTCCACTGAGTGTTTCAGAACAGTATTTCCTGAGGCATTTCTGAACGCTATTGATTTACATGCAAAAGATTGTGCTTGCAGCCATGCAAAAGGACCGGACGACAAAGATGGAAGAACAATGCATCAAGAAGCAAGCATAGACCTTTTCTCTTCAAGTTAATTAAAAGAAATGAGTCCTGATTCCCTCTGTGGGACACCAGGAGGGTACCATTCACTGCTCTGGAGCTAATCCTGATTTACTGCAGGGAACCAGAGCGACAGCGCTCAGCATCCGAGCCATTCCAAGTTGTAATCAGAGACTTCAGCATAAAGCTTCCCACACGGGCAACAAACTCGGATCAAATTTTACTAATCACCTCTCTTTTCAATCCATTACCTTGACCATTAAGATAATCATATGAATTTGTAAGTCTGAGATGGGAGCCATGCGAGCCTCCGTGGCCGTGTTTCTATGGAAACAATTCCCCGGGCATCCTCGGCCCACATTCGGTATTCCTGTCTGTCTGTCTCGCTCGCACACTCAAAATCCCCCTCTTCCAAGCACGCACTTCAGGAGGGCTCCAATCTCTTCTTCTTCATCCATTGAGCTGGACATCAGAGGGCTGCTGAGGTGTCTGACAGGTCACTGCCACAGTCCTGACCCAGAGAAATCAGGACAAAAAGGGCAGCACGCTCTCCACCGGCTCTTCTACCACTTGGCCTTTTTGGAGCAACTGGCAAGACTGAAAATGAGTCCTAATTATCTTTTAGTGGTTTGGCCTCTTTCATCCCTCCGTCAAGAACACAAATGAATTGCAATGGGAATTGATTGATATCTGTAGCAACATCCATCCAGAAGCTACGGCACCCTGATCTGCTTCCTTCGCTCCCTGGCAGCACCTCCGAAAAGCAACCCCTGTGTGGAACGTGGCAGCTCTCGAGGTCCACGTGCAGCCAAGTCACATCCCGCTTGGGCCCAGGGACAGGGTAATTCCTTACCCTAATGGAACAGGGAGCTTGCGAGGCAGCCAGAAATTAACTTCTTGGTTCAAACTTGGCCATAATGCTTCAATTAGCGCTGCATCCTTATGAAGAGTACCACGTCCCAGGCAACTGGACCTCCATCCCTTCCCTTCTGAGACTGTTTCACAGAACAATGGGCTTCACACTTAATTTTCCTCAGAGTCAGCCCATGTTTTTAATTGCTCAGTCTCACTGTAAGTCAGTCTCCCTGGGCCACCAGGAACTGGGCCACCAGGAACCTGGGCCACCAGGTTCCTTGTGCCTGCAGCGTGGCCACTGCTCCGAGCAGCTCAGCAAGGGCTTGAGTTGGGGTTTCTAAGGCTGAGAAGAGAAGCTGCTATGCCCTCTTCCAACAAGCTATGATCTCTGATTGTCTACACACAGCCTGCTCCTTGGTGTAACTGTCGCACAGCATTTACTACCATTCCCTTGTGCCGTTATACCTGCAGCTTCTCCAAACTTCTCATGGCAATGTCCCTCCATTTTCTGTCTGTATTAAGCTTTCCTCTGCTGGCTTCAAAGCTCCTTGTATTTCTGCAAGAGCAGGTGAAGAAAAAAGGTAGCAGACGTGTCTTTTCGGGCCATCCTTTTGCTGACATTCAGATAGCATTTTTAAAAAAATAAACTTTTTGGTACCGGCTCTGTTTGGTAGCACTCATGCCCACAGCAGGCATCAGTAAAGGCAGAGGTACTACAAAAAGACGTCAGACTAATTTCTGCATTTCAACACTTTATTCTGAATATTCCAGGAATTAACTTGCAGCATTTGAAGCTCCAGTTGCCTCCCTAAGCTGCTGCTTCCACTCCTGGTTTTGCCAGTTTGAAAGCAGCGTAGGGGCCGCATTTTTAGACAGTATAATTTGGCACAGGTCCCTCGGCTCCATTGTTTTCACTGGAGCTGTGGTAAGCTACACCAGATGAGGATATTGCTCTAAAAAGCTTTTGCTTTAAAACAAACACACAAACAAAAACAGGTTTAGACAAGACCGGGGATTTCGAAGCTGCATTCCTGTCTCCAGAAACTTCCAACAACTTGCAGTAGTCTTTGCTTAACCAAGCCACAAATTTGTAATGCCTTTAATCTTCCCATGTAAGTCAGTTCCTCTGCTCCCTTAATCGTTTTTGTTGCTCTTCTCTGAATTCTGTCCAATTTACCACACAGCACAGACTACATTACATCTGAAAGGCCAGAAGTATGGTGTACAGAAGCTCATTTTCAAATTCCATGACCTCAATTCTTGGGAGGATTTCAGAGACCAGACACCAGGCTATAAATGAAGAATGTGTGCCCGTATAGCTGGTAATTTAAATGCATTTTCTGTGAATAAATCTACTCGGTACTTTCTTGATCTCTACAATCTTCTGCCATAGGGGCCTAACATAAAAATACTTCAAAGGCTCGAACAAATTCCCTCAAGATGTGATCTTCAGCATTTCAAAAGCTGAAAGACATAGACAAGGTTTAAAGTGATCATGATATATTTTCAAGGTAACACTCTTCAGCAACTCCTGTTCACCCGTTTCTTGAAAGTGAAATTATCTCACCTCTCTCCTTATGTATCTTTTTAACTTATTGTCTATCTTATGAGCGATGCGAAGATGAAGTGAATTTGACTTCTGGTTAGGGTTTACTATACCTCATTATCTTTAAACGAAGCACGGCAACGCTTCCTTCCCTCACATGCCTACTAGACGGTCCCAAATGGAAATCCTGCAGCCACAGACCCTCACCACTTCCCTTCCCTCTGCAGCACTAAGGAAGTTTAGGTTTGGATTCAAGTTTCAGCCGCGATCTCTCTCCCCACGCTGCACTGAAACAAGACCCTGCGTAGCAACACTTCTGTGAAAGATTATTGTTGTGTTACACCTCAGTCCCATCTCTGATATCAATTATTCAGTTCGAGTTTTCAGCCAAAAGATATTTTGAAACCGATGCTCTTGGCTGAAACCAGGATTCCTCGTGTTGCCCAAGTAGTTTTATAACAAACTCTCCTAGGCTGCGGCATATTTAATGAGAATGCAGATGATCAATTGCAGCCCGCCTTGCACGGTTAACTCAATCAACAAACTACTAATGACTCCAGCATGTTACAGTTTTTTTGGCTAATGAGAACCGTATTGACCAGATTTTTCCCGTTCTCCCAGGATCAAACGCCAATGTGGAAAGAGTTCTGGTACCACTGTAGCATTACCCTGCGAGCAAAACGCTGCCCAGCGACAGCAGGACACGGCCTGAGTGTCATTAGGGAGCAAAAGATCTCCCGGGCTCACAAACCAGCCTTTCCAAACCCTTCCGGAGTAGGTGTCTGCCTGGTGAAACCAAAGCCCCGAGGAACACAAAGCTGCAGCACGAGCACAGAGCCTCCATATCGGTACGCCTCATTTCGAGACAGAGAAGGCTTTTGTGGCTCCCACCTCTCCTCCTCCTCCTCGCTGCCTTCTGCTGCAGGATAATTTGCAGCAGGTGAGAGGCAAAGACACTCCGCTTCCCCGTTCCTTCTCTTCTGGGCTGCCTCTTGCTGCAATTTCCCCTGTCCTCCGTTTCTTCTACTTCCCTCCCTCTTCAAATAGAAGCTGATTGACCATTTTGTGCACAGACATCTACCAGCTGACCGTACACTAAGTGAAGAGTGGCATTTATTGCCTGAGGGCTTATCTATATACGAGTCTGAGGGCTGAGATGGGGAATGGCTCGCCAGGCATTATCTTGCCTGTTACCAGCCACTGTTAAATAAAGATTTGCTCCCATGGAAAGCAACGGAAAGAATTCCAGTGACTTCAGTCATCCTTGGATCAGGGCTTTGTTTCTTCACAAAATAACCTTCCCTTTCCAGTACGTTCTGATTTCTAAAATGACCCATTTCTGAAACAGACTTTCCATGCCGTACCCTGGAGAAAATGCTCCAGTCTGACCAATTTCTCTCCATCGAGAGGAGACCTTGGTTCCATTTTCATCCCCACCACCATCTAGCTGGGTGATCTGAGCCATGCCAGTTCCTTCCTCCAGTCCTTCACTTCCCTCTGTCAAACAGGGACAACATGGAATGCTTTGTCCTCCAACAAGCAAAATTGCTAAAGAAAGAATAATAATAATACTAAAGGTATTGTTTTGCTTTTGATCAGCTTCAATCTGCGCCACCTGATAGCCACACACTCTGCCATCCTTGTCCTTCCCTGCCTGCAGCCAAACCAAAACAGAAAGAAAAAAAAACCCTCACTGGGTAAAAAAGGGAGATAGAAGTACTAATTAGCACTTGTGAATCAGCTGGAAATGGTCAATTCTCCAAAGCTTCTTTTCAGACTCAGCTAATTTGCTAGTATCATTTTGAACAGAGATCGCGAAAGCGTGCACAGTTCATCAATAGGGATTGTGTCCCTTCTTCCTTAAGAGGTGCTCCTACACAGCTCTCTCCACTTTGAAAGGCTTAAATATTAAATATCATTCAGCCAAGACATAGTGGGGGTCCACGCTTGACTTCATTCCTCTCTTAACAATGTCCTCAGGCCAGCCACCAGGAATTCAGACAATTAATGACTTCCCTGGGCTGAGAACTCCTCATCGCGGGCATGCCTTCCTCTTATCTACAGCGGGAAATGTTCCCGTGCATTTCATGGGCTGCTCTGACCACAGCACTCCTTGCTTCGCTGACTTTCTCCTGCATTATTCTCCGGGTTCAGACTTCCTAGGCTCACCTGCAGGTCCAGGCACAGCCCTGTTCTGGTAGCTTCTTACTGCCTCTTAACGCAGCTTAGCTTTCAGCCTGCAAGCCCTATGCCCCTCACTCCTACCCTTGCTTCTGCACCATCACTTTCTCTCCTAGACCTCCACAAAGATTTAGGACTCTACTAGAGTGACCGCTTCTGATAAAGGATTTTTCACCCACCCTTCCATTTTTAACGCTGGAAGGCCTTGTTTCACAGCCCTATTTCTGTCACCCTCTTCTCATGCACATTCAGCCTGCAAGAGCAAATCCGGTCACTTGTGAGCAGAAGCCGGAGCTCCACATTTGCACACCGGTACCCGCGGTCCAAGCTGATGCCTGCTCTTCCCTCCGAGCCTGCTGGGAGGTCCTGCCCAAACACCCATCGTGCTGCTGTCCTCCAAACACCTCGCGCTCTCCTTTCCAGCCTCCTTTTTTCTAAAGGACACAAGCCAGCAAGCTAGAAACGGCCACTGGAAATCTGCTTTCACTGATTTATTCAGCTTTCATCTCTTTCCTCCCCTTGCCCTGTACAAAAAGTTTACAAAGAAAAACCCAGAGCTGGGTCCAACACCATGTGCTTTAAGCTGATTCTTGTCCACTAATAGCAAACAGAAGCCATTCCCTAACAGCAAGGCTTAGGAAACATCCAAGTCCCCCTTGGCTTTATTCTTGGGGCCATCAAGAAGCCAGTTCTTGAAATACCCAGCTGGTAAATCCTGGCAGTAACTTCATTAAAATTACAGTAAAAAACTAACTTTGCCACTGCTTTGGGTTTTCTTTTGTAAATGGAGCAGGGCATTAGCAGAACAACCCCTGTACTGCACAGCTCCTTCCTCAGATTACTTAGGAAGGGAATGGTAACATTTAACATATTGGTGCAGGACAAGAAGGATGAAGTAAGCCATCGATCTCGTACTCCAGCTCAGGGAGAGCCAGGTCCAAGGAGTCCAAGATCACCACCTGTATCTCATGTCCAGGACAAGTCCTCCCCTTGCCCCACGCCTCAGTTTCCCTGCTCAGATGAAGACGATGCTATGCGCGAAGTTGTACTCCATTATATTTGACAGAGCCATTAAAATCTACAATCCTGCACTCTTTTTTCCCATGAGCAAATCCGTGGAGACAGTGCTATCAAGTAACAAACTGCTACACAAAGTATGTCTCTAGGATACGTATGAAAGAACCAGCACGCAGGCATCAGATAGTCCTACAGTGATTGCACTAGCTGAGCCCTTGAGGTGTTTTGTTCTGTTACTGATGCTGCCACAGACTGCCTGCATGACCCTGGGCAAACCATTAAATCTTTCCCCATCTGCACAACAGCACAACAATCCATCCATCCTTCTTTTCTCCTTCCTCTCAGGGCTACTGGCAGAGCAAGCTCTCAGGGCCAGAAAGTGACTCCTTCTGGATGCATCTGCAAAACAAATAGCGAAGCAGCAATGTTTGTAGTATTGGAGAGGCCCAGACTTACAGGCAAACCCAAGGAAAGTGCTTACCTAGAATGGATTGTGACTTCTGAAGCAAACATGAGAAAACTATGGGATTTTCTGCCTGCTTTTTGCCTTTTTTTTTTGCCTTCAAACAGTGGAAAGGAATGACTAGGAGGTTCTCTGGACAAATCAATGAAACTAACACCAAACAAATGACCCTTCCTGTGTCTTATAAGTACCTGTCAACCTCAGGAGTGCTACCACAATTGAATGGAGAGATTTAAAGCCAAACTATTCATTAGAGAACAAACTATTATTCTTGAGACTTAAATGAATTGGCTGGTGGCCAGCCTTCCTTACAGCCTAGGTACCACTAGTAAAATGGAAAGTGGCTGCTATTTGGGTTTGCACAAAAGTGAAGAAGAGAAAAGTCTTTTAAGAAGAACAAGAGCTAGGCTGTTCAACAGATGAAGGCCTGACGCCCTCACAAGATGCCATGAAGGCTAAGCAGATATACAGCATAGTCAGGGGACCATGAAAACAAGCACAAGTCTGTAAACACCAGAGATAGCCTCTATTTTATGGCATCACTAACAATCAGCCGACTAACCACACTATAATGAACGCATTCTTGGAATAAAGAGGCTGGGGGGTGTCTCAGTAACTCCCATTTTCTGTTATACAGTAGATACTAGCGACTTGCAATATGCAGGTCTCAATTCAAAGCCAAATTATCTCCTCTGATATCGCTCACATTTGCATTGAACACCAACATTTCAAAGTAGGAGTTACAAACCTCACCGTTAATCATCTGTTTTGTATCAAGTGATAAGTCACCTTTATCTCCCCAGAGCCCTTTCCTCAGGATAACCTCCTTCTCAAGTTCCTCTCCTAAAACTGTTATTTATGATGACTGGGACAAAAGTAAAGGGGACCAACATGAACTCTGCCATATGATGCACGTCTCTATGCGCTACAGCTGGGAATGGCACCTCAGCTAGTGGGGAACAAGCCAGCCCCTGAACAACAACAGCACAGCAGCATTGGTTCTTCATCAAACCCAAGTTAATTAACATTGCTAATAATATTCTGTTGAAACAAAGTTGTTATTATTATACTACTAAAGGAACTTCGAGATTAAAAGTTTACTATGCAGAACAAACAGCAAAATTGCTGCAGCAGAAGCAACTAGCCCCACACCACACTCTTCCAATTCCCCATCCATGCTTTGCACCTTCCTCTGGTGTGAGCAGCTAGAAACGCCTGCGATGGCAACACTGAATTTTGCTTACTCTGCTGAGTTAGTTCAGGGTTACTCTGCAAATAGGCCAGAATCTTACAAGATTACTTTCTTCAGTCTCACCATGAAGGCAGCAAATAAACCCTGTGCGAGGCAGGATTTTCTCAAAAAACGCCAAACGACGTGGCAGACATCGTTGTGTTTGTTAGTGCTAACACACAACAGTGGCACATCATTTTCTGTTTCATTAAAGCTGGCTCTGACACTTGCTAGCAGCCCTCAGTGACATATTTTAACAGAGCCTCCATAACTTCCAACACATACCTGGTTAAGAGTTGCCCTGCTACTGCCCAGTAAGTTGAAGCACCATCCTGCTGGGCACAAGATGCAAGGGCATTTCAGCCAGAGTATTTGCACAAGCTCATCTCCAAACTACACTGGTGTCTGTGATGATCATCAGCTTGATCAGGTCTTGTGGCTCTCATCTACAGGAACAGTATGTTGAATCCTCAGGCTCCTGGAAGACTCAGACATGAGCCTCCTTTTGCAGAAGGTGAGGTTTCAAAGATGAAGGAGATGCCATTACAACGTTACCGTATCTCTCTACCGAGCTCGTTCAGACCTTCAGAAGCACTGCACGGGTTTACTAAAACGTGCCCAAGCTGTTCCTGCTGCTATGCACACAAGTGGCCCAGTTTGCATTAAAACACAAAGGCACAGTTGCCTACCTCTCCACACCACACTTCTTATCCAGCGACACGCAAACTGCTGTAAGGCAGCTTGATGCTTCTACCACCCTCCCCTTCCTTCCCCGCACGGCAAGATTTTGCAGATCACAAAGCAAATACCACTTTCCACGTCCCGTTCCTAATGTCTTTGAGAAGTGTGTGCTTCATGTCCTGCCCTCCTTATTTAACATGCCTGGCTCTCCTGCTCTCAGGCTGGGCTATCTCTGCACAGGTGTTTTCCAGTTCAATTGGCTGGGGAAGAGGCACTTACGTTGATAAGATCTCTGACGAATGTCATCTTCCCCTTTGTTCCAAGAGGTTTCTGCTACCACATTCCTGCCACGCTTTTATTTACTCACCAGTCCGTTTGAAAATTTACTGCTCTCCAGCGCATTAGCGGAAGCTCGTGGTTGCTTGTGGTTTGCAAAAAGGAAGGGTGCATTTCAGATGACACGCAGTAAAACAGTCAGACCATGTGTAAAAATAAGATTATGCCACCCGGGCCAAGGTTCCAAGTAGTCCAGTTTAGGCACAGATAAGGCAGTCTGAGGAGGCTTAGGATGCAAACTGAGTGTTTTTTTCTTCAAAAACTAGCCAGCTGCCCAAGGTGCAAAAGGCAGGCTTTTAGGATAAGCTTTATGGTCCAATTTGTTTCTATCAAATTCTGCTTATGATGCTTTAGCTGAGTGAATCCAGAATCTGTTACAGTAAAACAGGTCAAAGAGGATATGGGAAAAGATATTTCCATTCTTCAAAGGAAGGAAAACAATTTTTCATCTTTTCTGACTGGATACAGTTAAAGAAGATTACGGCTGGTATGACTGCTCTCAGCAGCCTGGCGTTTGACCTATAATTCCCTAAAAATATAACTCACCTTTCATATATTGACTGTCAAGAATTTTTCCCCACATGCTCTTTGTTCTTCTCAGCCTACTTTACATGGAAATGGTACCGTGTTGTAGGTGTGCAGATGAAGACTCCTTGGGCTTATTTCATGATCAGAGTAGATTAAACTGAACAGAGCATAGCCATAGCTCAAAATATATCTGGTCATCCTAACAACCCAAGAGAGAGCCTTCAAAACAAACGAGGTAAGGAGAGGATGAGGAAGGAAGGCTGGTGTCTCTTCTTTGGGTCCAGGCAGCTGAACGAGCACTTCGGGGGCCTGTTTGTCGTAAGATACCCAACAGCAGCAACTCTGCAGAACTGCACCACACGTTCACCACTCCCCAACATCAAACCACATTGTAGGAACGTAAATGTGGAGGCAACAAATCAATCTGCCCGCTCTGTCCTCCGACAGAGGACGGCACTGCTGCTCGAGCAGCAGCACCCCGGCACGATGCACGACAGCACCCCATTACAGAGCCGTCTCCTTTACACACGGACTTTGAAGCCGAGGGAAACATTTGTGCAGAAGCCTAACCTTGTGTGAACGTGTTGACAAAGCCCGGAGGAAACAGCCATGCAGCACAGAGACTTCTCTCTCCCACTGCAACAAAAGAGGGACCAAAAAAAAAAAAAAAATGCAGACTCTGGAAGCTGTTTCCCAGCACTGCTCTTTGTGTAACTGTAGCAGCTCTTACAGAAGTATCTGGGCAAGCACAGAAAGGTAAATTAACTCCTCTTTGTCTGTGAAAGAAGTAAGAGTAGATACAAGTTCAAAGTTAGCCTTACACGTGACACCAGGTGCAGGCTGCGGTTTAGGGAGTCCCTACAGCACAGATTTCCAGGAGGTGGGCAGATAGATAACCCCACGTCTCTAGGTGCTGCTCACTACCACTTCGGTAGGTGCTTGGCACTACTGCTGACAAGGCACAGCTGGTGTCACGGTCCCTGTCCTACCACTGCCATCGGCACCGAGGCACGGAGCAGCTGCTCATAGCATCCCCCGGTGCCAAATGCAGACTGTCCCAATGGAAGTGAAGCTCTCCGAGCACATGGCCTGCAGCGGGTCCAAAACAGTCCAGGGAGAGAGATCCCTGCCTTCTCCTTGCCAGGTACAAATCCCCTGCTCTCCTCAGGAAGCCTTCAGCCTCAGCTTGGCCAGCTCGTCAGAGCTGGAGGGAGCTCACGACCACCCGGCAGACAGGGATTGCCTCGTGCTTTTTGGTGGCGTGTTGGTGGTGGCCACGATCTTGGCACAGGACGGAAAAGCGAGGTTAAGGCAGCTCAGCACTACACAGGCCCTACACATCTCCTTGCCTGCCACTTTAAGTTTAACTTTCTCTGTTTACTTTTTAATTTAATGTATTCTTTTGATCTTTCTTTCTCTCCTTTCTCTTGTCTCCCTGAGTTTGCTGACACAGTCGAAGCATGACAAGCTCAGACAAGCTAACCTACTTTTTCTTTTTCTCTTGTACATGTTAACGCTCCCACTCTTCTACCTAGCATATGAAAGCGCATTGCAAGTATCATTATAATGATACTTCCAATCCCCCTGTGAAGTAATTCCCCCAGCTGACAGGTGAAGAAACCGAGACGCACGGAGCTCTTAAATTACTTGCCCCTCAAGCTTACAGAGCAAGCCAGCGACACAAGTGGAAATGAAACCCAACAGACTTCTGTTTTTCTGGGTCCCCATCTCTATAAAATTATTATACTTCCACCCATCACAGCTCTGTCAGATGCCTCCATTTCTAAATACAGGAGTAAAAGCAAAACTTTAGCTACCCATTACAGACGTACACATTTCTGTAATTTAACTGCAGCCAAGAAACACTCGTTGTTGTATCCTCTGTGCCTTCAGCCTGCACTGCAGCCCGAGAGCTCAGGTCCAAAGGGTCCACGCTGCCTCAGAAAAACTAAAGCTCAAGGTACGTGTTACTGGGAAGGGGCTACAACATACCTGCTTTCTCTAGCCCCACATCTGTATATCGCATGGAGCAAGGTTTCCTTACACTAAACTATGTAACGTGCTCCATTTTTCCTTTTAGCCTCAGCTTCCAAAAAAAAATCCAGATACTGTAAGAAGCAAATTATAAATGCAAAAGCAAACTTTGGACAAGCCACGAATCAAGTTTCCATGAAAAGAAATCACTTTCATGGTGAGCAGGAGTGACCACAAAGGGGTTGAGCACGGTTTAACTGGTGCATGGTAAGCAGGCATCATTAGGTCAATGTGAATTAACTTCTGTCTGCTCCAGTGTAGGCAAGCCCATGGTTCTTACATCTGTATGTGCAATAATACTCTCTTTGTCTCATCAGCTTGAACGGTGAGCTCTGTGGAGCAATTACACTGAACACACAGCACATACCACACTTAGGTCCTGATCCCTTGGGAGTCGGATACACGCAGCTCCCACATACGAGCAGCAAGACTGCTCTGTGAGCCACGTTACTTGCACGCATACCTGCAGGGCTGGGTACAAGAAGAGATGACCTGAAGCCAGCTGGCATCACGAGGAAGGCATTCTCACATCTGCGCGGCTTATATCCACAGGTTTCACCCAGAGTCTCTCACACTGAAACACCAGGGTGGATCTGTACGTGTGCACTTCAGTTCTAATGTTTAATTATCCTGAACACAGAGATATCCACGCTGCTCTAGAAAGAAATCAATTCTCCCTTTGCTCTGAGCTACGAATGCATGTATTCCATAATCAGCCTAAGAGACCAGGCGTAGGGGAGTCGTACATCTGGGAAGCACATGAGAGGCCTTCTCATAGCAAATCAGTTTGCAAAGCATCTCAGACCCAGCTTCAGGTGTCTTTCCTTCATTTGCACGCTGGAAAACTTGACTGATGTTTTCAGTTTTTAAGATATTAAATAATAACCACCCAGCTACATTACTTGAATTCTTTTCATGCCTAAAATCTCCCACTACACCTTATACGTCTTGTCTGCAGGGTTTCTTTGACATCCTAATACCGCTCCTGCCATTAGTCCTGGGACTCGGTTCTCCCACCGCTGACATGAGGCAGCCTCGGGGGTTACGCTGGGCACACAAACACCTTCCTAGGACAGAAAGTGAAGGAGAACACTTAGCTGAAAAACCCCAAGACATCCAGACCAGCAACCATGAACTGGATTCAGACATGTTTTCAGTGCTGAGACAGCTCTGAGGCTTTCTCGAGGCTTCTGAAACCTGTGGTTTTACTCACATCCAAAGAGGAGAATTCCCCCTGTGAAGCAGCTCCTCAGCACGGCACTGCCACCACCAGTGACCCCAAGAAGACAGCAGGCACGATCCTACAGCAAACCCACAGCAGCCCGCACAGCTGCAAGGCTGCCTGGTGACGGACTCCAAGACGATGGTGGTCCACAGAGAACCAAAAAAGCTCAGCATCTGCCCACCTAAGATCCATTTTCCCTTCCTCACCCCACTGGCAACAAAACACTGCAGATCTGGCACCCTGGGTGAGTCTTTGCAAAGAGGCATTAATAACAGTTCTCTTTTGTCTCCTCCTGACTGCTGTCTTCTGGCTTGTGGACTTCAACTGAGTACATCCAACACAACGCATTGAGGCATTAAATTCAACTGAGGCTCTTCAGCACTGTAATTATTATATTCCTCCTTTTGAATTTCCAGACCTGATCATTAGGTGCTATCCCACGTGGCAGTGAGAAAATACAAATGAAATGGAAGGCCATAACGATACTGAGATGAAACTGAGCGTCAGAAAAAGCCAAACTATCCCAAACAGAAACCCTCACCCTATCCCCTCTGCAGTGAAAACTGAAGACCTTTGCCAAGACATGAGTTTCGTGCAAACAGACATAAAATTATCACTCTGCACACCGTGATTTACACCTGAAACATAAAAACACTTTCAGTCAAACCTCACATTTCGACTGTGGCAACACAAGCATGGAAGAAACACTGAAATGTTGGGGTTTCTCTTGTGTGTTATAAACTACCCAATATTATTCCTTGTTGATTAAAAATGCAACTCTTGGGTGGAAAAAAAAATGGGGAAATAAGACTTTGGGCAACTTTTTTTCCAGTGATTTGCTGCAAAATACCATGAGGTGGGGTCTAGCCAGGGTTAGCGTCGGAATCTGTTCCCAGCAAGAGATAAATTAGGCCCTAAGGCACCCTGCTAAATCACAAGGACGGCTGCTACCACGGTTCAGTTTAGCATTTGTGTTTCTCCTTCTCTTTCAGGTTTTACCAGGAGGTACAAAAAAAAAAAAAAAAAGATTTACAGGAGCACAAGGTCTTTTCTGTGCTGGAAACGTCTTTCTTTTCCTCCCTCCCTCTGTTTTAGGAGGGTGGCGATGGTATGAAAAGACCGGATCTTGTTTTACTTTACTGCCATTAGGGGCAAAGTAAAAAGAGAGAGACCTATAAACACAAAGATGCCAAGATACAAGGAGCCTACATGCTTGAATGCCCAGCCCTGGCTGCTTTGTTCCATGAGTAATAACCGGTGTGGTGACAGAGGTCATATGTGTACATTTGCCACAATGGAGAAAGAGGAGGTGCAAAGAGATGCACTTTATGCCAACAGCCCACTTCGTTTCCTGTGGCACAGCTTCCCTTTGTACCTTGCACAAAGCCCAAACCTTTTTATTCGCATTTCTCCACCGGATGGACACCTTCTGTTCCACTTTTCCACTCCAAAGCAGTAGGTGCTATAGAAATGCTTCTGAGCGATTCAGTGCGGAAAGTGTTTGGGGCGACAAAACCAAACATTTGCACCTGAGTGCCACAAACCCACTCGGAACCCAAATCGCATGGCCAGTAACAAGATTTAACTATGAACTTTGAATCCAGGCCAGGGCGGTTGAAGTTTCACTAAATTCAGTTATCCCAGGCTCATTTCGTGCCTTCTGGGTCAGTGGCTCCCAGCACAGCACCTGGAAATCTCATACGCTGCGATTCCGGAGCGTTTTGCATTCCTCTGAAGCTTGACCTTCCCAGCTGGCCCCGCTGCCCTGACCCACAGCAGTAACCCCTGGCCAGGTACCTCTGGGTTAACTGTTGTGAACTACGAGCTCTGAAATTTCCAAGGAAGGCAGTAACTTTGCTTTATGTGAAGCTTATGTTTTGATACAGCTCCTTCAAATTGCCTCTCTCTGCTGAAGAGCACAATGAGCTCAGTTCCCAACACCAAGCGTTGGGTTGAATTGCAGTTTCAAGGAGATAGTCCAGGAAATCATTCAATACCATCACATTCCAGATCCAGGGTTCTCTCCTTTCTGTCCCCAATTTCACAGCTTGGTGGCTGTGGATATAAAAACCAAGCAAGGTGGGAGGAAGGGATGTGTAAAGCACCACATGCCCTATCCTCGCATACATCCCCACAGCACGGTACCAAAGTTTTCCATCCAAGTTTTCCACAGCCCACCGCAGGACACGCTGCTCAGCCTTTCTGTGGGGGACCTTGGAAGCAATAAGCTTGCCCTATAGAAATCCTGGACTATTGATGAACTGCATGGGGCAGGGGGGAAAGCCTGCAGCTACACAGTCAGGTCATGAGAGCAAAAACCACTTATTTCAATAGAATAATGAGAGCGGCCAGGTGCTTAATCTCAGTATTTGTGGAGAGTTTCGGCTTACTTGCTTACACATCATTTAAGTTTCACATTACTGTCCACCAAAAAAAAATGAACAGGAAAGAAAATAATAAAGTGCAAAGTAAAAAAACAAAAATTTTAAAAAATAACCACCACCAGCACTGTAGTCCAAAATGAGTTTTCAACACAAAAACAAAGGCTTTGTCCTTCCACATTCCACAATAGAAACCTCAAAACATTTAAGCAACAACACTCAGATCCAAAACACTTCCAGGCCATCAAGGTGAGACTTTTGATAAACATAAACTCAGACATGGCTGAAAAAGGTTTAGAAACCTAGCAAAATTTTAATATCCATTCCAGCCTGTGTGACCAAAGGGATTATCCCAGAATGGCTCACCTGATTAGTTATACAAATGCCTTTCTTTTTTTTTTTTCCCCCTTTTAATCCAAGACCGTGCAGAATGCCAAATGGGAGAATGGAGCGGGCTGTGTACTGGAATGTCTGAAGGCTGCAGACTTGGGATTTATATTCCATGTTGAATTCATTGTTCTCTCTCCTACCCCCGCTGCCCTCTGAAAAATGCTGCAGCCATGACAGAAATAAATTAGCCCGAGGTACAGGTCACACCTTCAAGGGCAGTAAGCGTTCTGGGTAAAATCAATAGAGAAGATGGGAGTCTCTAGCAGCTGAAGCAGAAAGAATGACACATTGATAGCTTTACATATACCCAAACAAAGGCACTTTGGAACAACCCCAGTCCCTGCTGCCTTGTGAACACAAAGCTGGTTTTTTTTCAACCACCTGAACCCCAACAGCAAGACAGAGGCCATTGAGAAAGGCGCCCGTTTCTGTGGGGAATTTGCATATCGATGTAGAAAAAATCTGCTTGTTTGCATCCCTGCCCAGGACAGGGCTCCAGAATTCTGGAGCCAGGTTGCAGCTCCCACAAACTTTCACAGAGACCAGAATCCGCACACAACTTCGGCTGGAGTTCTGTGGCCCTGCGCAGCCCCTCAAGTGGCTGGAGCTGAAGCCTCAAACAAAAACTCCCACGAACTTCGGTGAACACAGAAATGAGGCCAGGAACCACCACCACCAGACACTAACGCTACGTGTTGCATTCGTTATTTTCACTCGTGATTTTAAAGCAATGAATAATTTATTCCAAATCACCTACATTCTTTCAGAACCTTAAGCTCGAGCTCTGGTACTTACGACTCACAGTTGGCCTGAAATAAGGTGATTTAAGTTTCACAAGGATATGGAATATATGAAGATCCACGCAGAAGTCTAGTGGCTTTTACTAACACCTCCATGGTGAGTTCAGTATTAACTCTCAGAGCGAGACACGTAACCTTTTCAGACACTTCATACCTCCCGCGGGGCTCCAACCTGCATTTTCAGGTTCCTAAAAGCTTTAAAGCCCGATCTGAGCTCCCACAATATTTCTAAAAATAGGACACAGGCTCCTCGGTCCCTCGGGAGTTTCTGAAATTGCTGCCCAGGAGATTTCTCAACAGGCAGAGCTAAAAGCTCTTCTCTTCTGTCCCTCCCAGACTTCCCCCGAGACAACTCCAGCCCAAGATCAGCGGGATCTAAAAGCAAACGAACCCTGATTTCATGCAACGCCAGCAAGGGAATGCCAAATACGTAACTTTCCCCTCGCCTCCTTGTTTGTTTGCTTTTCCTAAACCCACATAACATTAACATGTGCATTGTTCTTTGATCATTAGACTCCCACTTCTGCCTGTGTTGAAATACTGTGCAGTTTTGAGCTATATTTGTACTTACATTTACGGAGCTTGTGAACAACATTGTAAATGGAATAGTTTTCATTCCCAATGCTGCCTGTGAAAATAAATGGGAGGATTCATCATTAATACCAGTGCTGCATTAAACAATTATATTCGCATACAGTCACTGTCCTGTCTTGTATCTCAAACACATAGCAACGACGTGGCAATATCTGCAAATCTCTCTCTATTCTGGGAAAAAATTAAAACTAAAATCAATCTCTTGAGGAAAAGCATTCCTCAGGCATCACCTGTGTTTTGCCACTGCTCTGAAGGCCTTTGCATTTGTGGATGGCTCCTTGGACCCACCAGTGCAGAGAGAAGAAAGAGATTGCTTCACTTTAGTCACCAGAGAGGAGAAGGCACCACTTAGGCTCCTAATTCAGGTCCTCGGGGCTGCCCCCCGCAAATCCCCCGAGCTTCCTGGCTCCCAGCTGGTTCCTCAGGAGTCGCAGGCGCTGAAGCTCTGCAAGGGGCCAGGACTGGCTCGGGAACAGACTTGAGCAAGGGGTGACTGATGGAGCAGGGTGGAGCTGTGAAAACTCTGCTGGTGAAGACGTTAAAAGCCTTTTTAAGAAGTCACAGCAGCACTCCTTGGGAAGTGTTACTTGGAGGCACGCAGCCTCCACCAGAAATCACAGGTGAGGGAATCGGTCTTTCCACGAACTTAAGAGGATGCTTTTAGCTGGGCCACAGCTTCCAGCTCCTCCTGGCTCACCCCCTGCAGCTACTTTCAAAGAAACCGGGGAAAGAAAGGTATGTTCAAGATCTTCCCGAGAATGGCCAAACTCACCTGCCTCAAAACAAATACCAGATCGAACAGCCTACACTGACTTGCCTTGCTGTTCCGCTGTGTTTTATTTCTTCTCAAGGACTGAAGCACAGGGCAATAATCCCCACTACTGCCTGAGATACCCTAAATACTGCCTGAGGTACCATTACCAGCTTTTGCTCCACGCTTCCATGTTGGACATCAAAATAACTAAAGAGAACATTTGCACAAACTGAAATGCAGCACAAACCGTGCTTCTTCAGCAGAGATGCCACGTCACCGAGTGCAGCTTTCTCTAAAATAAATCCTCCCCTATTTGCTCTATATTTCCACGCGTTTAGCGATACGGAAAGTCCTGCCCAGCTTTGGAGGGCATTCCCCTCACCGCAGAAGCGCATTACCTGCACGGATCACGTTTTCCACCCGCAGGGGAGGAATGCCCCATCAGAGGTACCCCCATTTGGCGCCTGCCTCCCTACAGCCGTGCCCACACCAGCTGACTCGCTTTTCTGAGCGACTTCGCCAGGGTGTTTGGGATGGGTCTTGCCACCCTGATACTCAAAGCGCTCTGAGCAATCACCGTCTTCAACAAGGACGTCGCTGTGGCAGCACTGAAACAAAGAGGTTGCCACAAATAACTGCTCCAGAAAGCTGAGGCTGTTGGGTTTCTGCTCTGCACATCCCAGGACTGAGACAGACTCGCAGCGAAGGTAACCTTGTGCTCAAGGCGACAGGATACATCCCACTCCTGCACCGCCTGCCTTCTCTATTCGAATTTCACCTCTGCCTGTCGATGATGGCTGGTTTCAGAAGACATGCCCTCATTTCAAAGAGCAAGATCGCAGATGGAAATCAGAGGAGAGCCACATTGTAAGTTTTTTTTTTCCCCATTTAAATCATTAACGAGTCAGGGTTCAGCACAAAGATGGAAGGCAGAAAACTGTGCCACCTGCCTTGGCACCAGCTGGAGGTAAATGAAACCTTAGGGCTAGCTGGGCCTTCCACCAGCTAGGGCATCCCCTCCTCTTTTAAAAAAATAAATAAGGATTTGAGTTCAACCAGTGAACAGCTGTGGATTTGTCTTGGGAATGCCTGGAAAGATGGAGGATGGACGTAGACATGGGTGAGAGGCTAAACAATTTGTTGGCCAAAATCTGGCTGCTACTCATTCAGGAGACTTCACTGTTAGACATCAAAGGCAGGGTTCGTGAGATCTGGGCTCCACGTCCAAAGAGATGCTGTACACTTGTAACTTCTGCAAGCCTACAATCTGCAAAACCTTAACCCTAAGAGGGGAATAGAAATAATTTTTAAAACATTTCCTGTCTCTAATTATATTTTGCATGCCAAGTGGATTCCTACAAAACTGCTGGATTTGGACACCTGAGAGCAAACAATGGAATGGGGCAGGCCGTGTGCCACGTGCTGGATGAGGACGGTATTTTGCCTTTCCTCTGTCACTAAAACGATCCAAGCTAAACCTGTGGGCCTGAAAGGTCCAAAAGTTGGTGCCTGAAACCCAAATCTGGACGTGCATTTCTGAAGCCTGGGCTTATCACTTCCCTGCAACACAAGGCATTTTTTTCTTCAAAAAAAATATGCAGAGAAGCTTCCAAGAAAGCCTCCCGGTCGCCCTCCCCATTTCACAGCTAAGGAAATGGAGGGACTGCACGCACAGAGGGGAGGGAGGGAGGGAGGGAGAGAGGGAGGGAGGGAGCCTGCTGCGGCCACAGCGCGCCTGTGGCCATCTGCAGCGCAACCCTCGCTGCCTCCGTAATCCCCTGCAGGTTGCTAAATCAAAGAGGAGAAATAACGCAAATAAATTTTCCCAGCCTTCTCACATCAAAAAAAAAAAAAAAAAAAAAAAAAAAACCTTCCTAGGATCTCAGGGGATAAGGGAAAGGAAAGATCAGAGAGCTTCAGCTTTGGTCATTTGCAGATTTCTTCTGCTTGGCCTGGCTGCTCCCCGTCCCTCCGCATGCACGCAGCAGGTAATCCTGGTGGGAACCAGCCTAAAGACCCCGTGTCACCCACTCGTTCCTATTTTTGCTCTCCCCTCACCCTTTGCAAAGAAGAGATGCTGTTTTTTTCTGCAGAGTTTCCAGCTGTGAGTGGTGAGCAGCAGCACAACCTATTATTGTACTTGGCTAATGCATTGTGCGCTCCCAACCCAGTAACTAGGAGCACGCATCGTGACTAACCTGTTATCCTTTTCCTGAAATCCTTTGCACAGAATCAGTTTCCAGCTTAAAATAACCAAGTAGTAAACATACAGCTTGTAAACTGAGGGATTTCACATTTGCATGGACAGTTAGCCCTTCAATTATCTCCAGTTTAGAAAATTCAGAGAATTTGACTACTGACGCTGCACGCACTTTTCACACTTGGAAAATTAAATGCTAACTTTTGATAAGCGACATAACCTTCCTGAAGAGCACTGGAGGACAAAATTTAACCACAGCAACTACCAAATGTTTCTGACCTGCTTCAAACAATCATTAACCACAGACAATTTCTCATTATTTGAGTCCATTTTGCTTCTTATTCAGTGGTCATTTTGTTTCTTGGCCACTTGGCCTACGTTCAGAAAAATCTCCATTAGGGAGCACAAAGTCTCAAAAGAAAAAATTATTCATTCCTCCTTCTCAGGCTGGGAATGCTTCAAACCCTCAAGAGATAGGAGCTCTAAATACGTCTTGAAAGCCAAAAAGTAGAAAGCACTTAAAAAAATTAAGAGCACAATACCCTGTTACATTAAAACATGCTGGTATCAAATCAAATAGCTTTCTCGCACCCTTCTGCTAGCAGTTTGGCAATTCCTTTTCCAGAAAAAAAGAAAAAAAACTGCAAACATATTAAAAGACAAAACATCTACGCTCAGACTGGAAATGATCACATGAACAAGCCACAAGATTTGCTTGATAACATTCAGAGTGTATTATTCAAGACCGAGTCTCATTTTCAGCTCTAAGGGAGAGGGCGGGGAGAGAAGGGGGAACAGGCTTTTAAAGCACACACTTGAAGTAAAGGATTGCATTTGCAGGAACCACTAAAAAGAATAAAGAAAAGAAAGGAAAAAGTAAAGAAAGCACACCTCTATGCTACCAGCAGCCCAGGCTTTCAAACACGAGCCTTAGCTCCCCAAAATCTACTCACAGTGTTTCCACTGGAGCCAGGTTTACCTTAGAGAGGCTGAGCCCTCTGAGAGCTGCTAAAACTTTCTGAAAGTTCAGCTCTGCTGCAGATGGGGAGGGACACGGGAGAGCAGAAAGGAAAGCATTAGCCCCGAGTCCCGAGCTGCTGGCAAAGTTGGTTTCTCTGCGCCCCCCTTACTGACCTACGCAGTCTTCGTTTCACAGGTAGCAAAGTTTGTCCTCCTCCTCCTGCCAGAGTCACGCGTGCACGCGGGCACACTGCATGGCTGCGAGCGCCCTGCTCTGCAAAAGAATATTGTTTCCAGTCTTCCCGTGACTAAGGAGAGAAAGAAAAATGCAGTCCGGCCAGGTACTGCTTCTCCGTGAAAAGTAAATCCGGCATTCTGGAATGAGTTCAAACATAGGGCTTGACAGGCAAAGGAGAAAAGCTTTTTTCACTGAGCATGCTTAGTCCTGCACAGCCTGCACACTTAATGAACATTACTTCCTTCCCAGTGGTTACTCCTAGCAGAAATCCACACCCCCTCCTCTTTCAGAAGTCAGGAATGCAGCTGAAACCAAAGTCCAGAAAACATGCCCGACACCCAGACAAGGCCCCACAGATCAATAAACTCAGGTTGTGACCTGCAGGTCACTTTGTCAAACAGGACATCAGGCTGAGTTTTTTCTGCACTTGGTGTAGTTTGCTTTATGCTTCGGCTAATGCTGCTCGCTCCCCAGAGAAAATAAAACTGCACCGGCTTTTAAAGAATGATTAAATGCTTTGGTAACAGATGGGAATTCTCCTTCAAATCTTCTCTTTCCAAACCTGCTTTAAAATGAGGAAAGAACGCCGCGTAATGAAGTTTTTCAGAAAAAAATTAGGTCGTCAGATTCCTGAACAAAAGTTACTGGGATTTGTCATAGGTGAAGACTATCTGGCATCAAACAACCAACCAAACAACCCCCTTTAGTTTAGTTAGGGCCTAATCCTGTCCTGCCTGCAATCCCGGGGAGTTTTCTCCTTCCCTCCGGTGGGAATCGCGCCGGGGCTTTGGATCACAAACGCTTTCAGGCAAGAGCTGGGGCGACTCCAGTGCCCTGCACAGGACAGACTGGTTCTGGCGCTTCAGTTTGCCATTTACACCACTGCTGTGTCTGAGGGCTCGAACAACGGGCAGCACAAGGCCCCCTCCTCACAAAATTCACAAGAGTCACCGAAGAAAAGCAATTCTGCAAAATTGCAGGGGTTATTTTTAAAGCTTTTTGTTATATTTCGAGCTTTGCGGTTGCTTTCCGATTTTTCCTTCAGGTTGCCCTTCGCTCTCCCATCCCAGTTCTTACCCCCAACAGGACCGGGAATTCGGCCTCTTGTAACCAAGTCTGTGCTGGCCCCGAGTGCTGCGACCCAGCCTCCGTGAAAACACCGAGTGTCCGAAGAGTTATAACAAAATAACAGAGGCCATAACGCGGTGAGAACAAGGGGCACTAACCAGAATTAAAACTGGGTGAGCTGTTACCATCCCCACGACCCCTAAAGATGATAAATACTGCTCTGCATTTTAATCTAGGATAGAAAAAAGTCAGGACCTCTGTGTCTGAGCAACCCCAGGCTTGACGAGGCTGGGGGTTCTGATTTGAGCAGGATAGGCCATGGCAGGGCTTAAATCCCTGGGCTCCAAATGTCCCAGGCCTTTAAATCAGACCCAGTTCAGAATGGAAATGTTTCTGTACTCACACGGGTAAGTTTCAGGATCACTGGGGGGTCTCCGTTGCTCCTAAGGGCAATCCAAATCTTTTTAAAAGTTTAACTGCCCACACATCCCTGCTCTTCCTGGTTTAATTCAGGATCATAAAAGAAAAGGCCCCAAAACTGCCTGACAAAAACAAGCCATGCTTGCTTCATTTGAGATTTTGGAAATCCCCAGAGAAACTTCCCTGCAGATTTGGAGAAGCAGCAACTTCAGGCTAATCAAACCCCAGTGTGCCAACCTAAAGGCTTTTCCTTTTGGTACACTTCCATTTCATATCCCAAAGCTTTCCTGTGGCCTGGAAAGTCCCTAACAGGACAAAAAAGCTGGCAGCTCAGCTGGATTTTTATCCCTGGACATCTCAGACACTTCCCATGGCCATGCAGGTCAGCTGCCCAAGAGAACTTAGCCTGCCAGGGGTTCATTAACCCCAAGACATCAGAAGCAGGTAGACAAAGTGCAGCTTATTCATTACTAAAAGAAATTACCCTAGAACTCTGAACTGATGAACCCAGGGCTTAAACACATGTTCACTTAGCTGGGATGGCAGCTTTGGTAGAGCGACGGCAACCTGCTAGGGAGACTAACACAAGAGCATCACAGCTGCCCACAAGTCAGCAAGCGTTTCAGCTCTCCCTGGCCCTCTCAAGCAAACTGTTACACGTGCTGCTTCAGATTTTCAAGCTTTAGCTGTGTTCTGTCCCTGCAGAGCTCCGCCAGCCCCGCAATGCTGGTGGCAGAGCTGCTGAGCACCTCGAGGCTGCTGCGTGGTGCTCAGGAGCCATTTCCCTCATGCCCAGCCCAGCCCTGGAAGCCGAAGGCACGCCACAGAGGTGCCGTCTGTGAGCCACGACGCAGGGAGCAGCCCGCTGATCCCCTTCATGCCCCATTACCCCCAGCAGTTGGCACGACGATTTGTTTAGCGCAGCGTTGGCCTCGCTTGCAGACGAGCCCCGTGTCCAAACGGGAAGCTCTCAACCTCCGGTTTTCTTCTCAAAGAGAAAATCGTTTGGGGCACTCAAGTCCATGAAACTACAGCCTGCTGGGAATTGTTTGCAGACTACACGGAGCACGGCACGCCAGCGGTACAAGGCCTGTGCCTCCTGACAAGCTCCGTATTGTGTCCTGCCACGGGATTACTGGGTTCCTTGAGGAAAATTGGGCCCAGGCCTACCTGCCTCTGAGCTGGGACTTGAGGGTGACACACCAGATAGCAGTCTGAACTGGATTTCAGTGGGCACGAGGCTCTTAAACACGCTTTAGGCTGCAATTAGGGCCTTTAAAGAGCAAAGAGTTGGGCAGAATTGTAAAGGACCAGAACAAGGAGACTTGTCCTGTTCCGAGAAGCTATTAGGGGACCGTCAGCAACGGATGCTTAGTGTTACTGAAGCACAGCCTCCTTCAGGTATCCGTGACTCAGGATAAGGACTAGGAAAAGCCTGGGTAAGCGAAAAGCCTACATGGAAGTGCACAAGCTTCAGACAGAGAAACTCCTTGGGTTTGGGGCTGCTGCCTATGTATTCTGCCTAACCAGTAAGCTGTGCCCCAAGGCGCAGACCTGAAACAGACTTTGGCGTGGCATCAGTCCCTCCTGGGGTGAAGAACAGAGCCCACCAACGCACATTCACCAAGATCCAGTAGGGAACTGCTGTTGCCAGTCTTAATGAGAGCCAAATGGCTGCCCCTCCCAGAGCTAACAGCTCCAGCTGGGGCAGCTTTGCTTCTCTTTTCCCCCTAGGATGCATAAAGTGCATTTTTGCTCTCCTTCCTGACACCAGAAAAGCCTGGATCGCTTCCCACTGTACTGTGAGAGCTTGAAACTTGGCCATGCTATTTACAGCATCTTCTTTGCCCGGAGGAATTGGAGCCGCATCGTGATTTTTCCACCATATGCAGGCAGCAGGCGCGGCTGCATGTGCCAGCACCGCTACCCAGCGAGCTGAGCCCTACCTGTCGGTGCTTCCCCGAGGCCGCTCCAAGTACTACGGCGAGAGATTTCCCGAGGGACGCAGCCTGCTGGCACTCAGCTCCGTTGTTCTTGGTGCTCGGATGCATCCATCCTTCAATTGTTAGCAGGAAAGGACAAATTAAAGAAAGACCCTGAAGGGTGGGGCTCCCTTTCTGGTCTTCTCAGCAGAAATGTTAGCTTTTGGCTGCGCAGAGGTTTTTCAAATGGAGTTAAGTGACTCAGAAGCCTCACATCTATTGATTTTCAGTGGGAATGGGGCTCCCAGATTCCTGCTGGAGCTGCAGAAGAGCTCCTTCTGCCTTGGAGTGTTTGGAGAAACAGCCAGTCCCTCCCACCTCTCCTGTAACCACCCCAAGAGGGGCTATGGGGTCCCTGGGGGCCCTCTGGCTGATGAGGTACAACTTGGGGTGAGTTTTAGGATGCTAGCAGTGGGGCTGGCATCGAGGAGCACGGCCAGGCTGGAAACCTCCCAGATGACAAACCACAGAGACTTTGTTGGCAGAGCAAGCAGATGTGGGTTCCCAAAGATGTGTTTTTCCTTGGCTTCCCATTTGAAGCTTGTTCCTACCTTGCGCAGAGGAAAATGTGACCCCGGAGACCTTATTCCTACAGACACTCGGCGGGCAAGCGGGCAGCCCACCCCAGTAGCAGGGCTCTGCCTTGCTTTAGGCAATGGTGTGTAGGCAAATGTCCCCAGGAGAGGTGCCCCCAGGAGATCCCAGCACAGGACTGGAGGAAAAGATGCTGCAGGAGGAAGCTGAGCCGGTGCCAGCAAAGCAGGCTGTCTCCAAGCGAGGGAGATACAACCCTGAGTTTTTGCCCCCTTCTGCCCTCAGGGCTCCCACATTCAGCATCCACATTACAGAAGGGTTTTTGTGGAGGTGCAGTGAAAGCACCGAGCTTCAAGTCTGAACAAAATGCTGACCTGTTTTAGGGTTTTTAATGTTAATAAATTTATTAGGATATTAAGACTATGTGTCTTTCTGAAGACATACCTTGGTCAAACCCAAGTAGCTGGGCTCAGAGGCAAGAAACTGAGCGAAACTGCACAACTGCCTACAAAGATTTGATCAAACTGCCTAAAAAGTATCTTTCAACCTTAGGATCTATAGAGGAGTTATTGCCTTCATCTATTGATAACATATTAAAGATGAGTAGCTGGCTTGTTTTCCAGAAATCAGCAGGTAATCTAAAGATAGTAAACCACAAGAAGGTTTCACTCTGAAGGCGGTGCAGAGAACTTGCCTGCTAGGACAGGACAACAGAGTGGTTCTAGGGAGCGCAGCAGTTCCCAAGCCTGGGCTGGTTTTCCACCTAACTTTGGGTGAGACACTTCACATCTCTGATTAGATGTAGTCAAAAGGAACTAGATGTAATTATTACAAAGATTGCGATAATAAATCTGAGACAGCACTGGAAAAAAAGCTACAAATAATGCAGGAAAGATCCAGCCATGGCTGCAAAATTCCCAAGGATTCAAACTCAACTTTATATTAAGATGTAAAGCAAAAGAAAAAGGGAAGAAAACAAGCAAAAAAGAGCAAAGCAAGCATGCTCTCACACCACGCTGGCAGCAGAAGTGTTTTGAAACAAGTGTCCCACACCAGCGCGAGGGTGGTGACACCTCCAGAAGCACGTCCCCTACGGAGCAGAGCACAAGATGCCAGGAGCCAGCCCAGGGCACCTCGCTCAGCCTGCGGCGATGGGCTGCTCTTCTTTCTGCTCAGGGCAAGGCGAGCAGCCCTGGCAGCACCAGCCGATCCCGCCTGCCTCTGCTCACCTCTTGTTTCACAGGAACTGGGAGCTGTGGTTCGCATTCCTCAGAAACGTGGACTGCTTGTTTCCTCCTGACCTACATGACGTTGCTTTTCAGTTATATGAGCATTTCAGAGTCTTCTTGCAGGATAGCAAATAATAAGTATTTCCCAGGCCAACCTAAGGTTTTCTATTCCAGGCAAATAAATTTGATCAAGGGAGGAGAAAAGACAAACTGCACTAGCAACAGCATTGAGCTCAGGGAACTTCATTTTTCACAGTTCAAATGAAACCTACGGGAGAGTTGTTTCAAGGCTAAATGTTGTGCGCGCACAGGTACGTATGATAAATACTTGCAGAGAGATGCTGGTGCAGTGCGATGCTTCTGAAGGGGCTGTGCTACGTCTCTACACTGAAAACATCTAAACTGCAATAAGACATGATAGTTTAAAAGGGAAAGGGGGAAAAAAAAGCCTGTCTACCTTAATCAAGGTTTGGTAGTAATTTCTGACGTAAGGGAAAAACATTTCGAGCTTTGCTTCTGATCAAGTATACCTAAAAACCATTCTCTGACATGGAATGGGATGGTTTTGCCAGCATAGGAGGACTTGCCATTTATCAACCTCTTTGGGATTAATGAGTTTGCTGGTTCCTGACCCCAGAGCCAGCAGTCTGGTAAAGGTGGCAGTTGAGCAGGGCACAGTGCAGTGAGCATCAGCACCCAAACACGAGAAAGGTAAGAGCAGACAATAACCACCGGTAGAAATGCAAGGGACAGGTGAAAAGGCAGAAGGATATTTTTCATGTTTGATATTTTTCATGTTTCATTGTTTTTCGTGGTGGCACAGGAACAAGACTGGACCCTGGAATCTAATGGCAGCTCCTCCAAAACCCAGACAGGGTCAGGTGGTGTTTTGTATTCGCTTTTTTTGTTGTTCTCCTTGATCTTACATCCAAGGATGGAAGATTTCTTTGAAAGGTAATTACATTCGAACATAAAGCAAACCCCCAGCTACGTGGCTCGGCAGAATCAGGACCTCATCCACCAGTTCCTGCGTGCAGACCTCCAGACTTAGCTCTTCCCAGGCACTTTCCAGGAGCTAGGAGCAAAAGCAAGTTCCATATTTCATCCATAAACATCTCAGAAGAAAATGACAACTGTCAATACACACAACAGAGCCGAGATGTTAAAAAACAAGGCAGTAATATCCATCTCCCCAGTCACTTCCCCCAGCTAAAAGCCAGCACGGTCTGCCTTAAATTTCAGCTCCCAGTGCTTTTCACAGGATACGCATCATCCCCACGAAACAAATGGATCCATTTCATTTTTTCCACTTAAAGTCGCTGGTGAGTTCAACTTTGGCACTCCAACAAAAAAAGGCTTCATTGCCAGCACGCACAGTGCGCTGGAACCAGAGCGGGGTGAGAGGAGTGGAAAGTCATTTATAAAGCAAATTCTGCAGCAGGGAGAATTATTGGGCTTTACCTCTGGATTATATGTTACATTTCTTTATATAACATTGTGTTTAACTCATAACAGTCTGTGGGCAAGAGGGGGAGAAAGGTAAAAGTTTAATTTTCTTTTTTTTTTTGAGATTTATAATAACAGAAGTAGACAAATATTTGATTTTTAATGAGATTTTGCTGTATTTTCCACAGATCTAGGACTCTATCAGCTTGCTCCTGAGGCTCATCGCCTTGCTAAGGGTTCCCCCAGCACTTTGCAAAGATGTGGAACTGTGAAAATCAGCAGGCTTTACCCCAAGAAGCATCTGTGATCACAGGTGGGGTCCCTGGGAGCAGCAGCCACAGAACATCGCCAGTAGCAAGGTGGTCTCAGACTATTTCAAGTGTGACCACCATGATTTGGGGAACCTTAGTGTAACTAACAGTATTTTATTCCACAAGATGGAGAAAGAGACAACATAATTCTTTATCACCCAACCTGAAATTAAAACTGATAGTATGAAAAGTTTCAATTTTGGTTATACTGACATTTTACTATCAAAAAGGCTTTATTCAGAAATTCCCAAACAGCCTGAGCTTGCACCAATACATCTCTAACTTTCTTCTGAAAACATGTTTTGTTTTCCCCCAAATACACATTCTCTTCCCTTTCAGACCACTGCCCGATAGCTGATTTAATCCAAGAACTCTCCTTTCTTCTTAAAACCTCCCTCATCCTTTCTCGGGCAGTTGGCAAACTGTGGTAGCTTATCCTGTTTAAGTAGTTTGCAGAGTCAAATTGAGTGCCGCGCCGTGTTTGTCTTACGTCCCATGAATTTACAAGCACCCTGTCCTGCGAGTGCTGCTGGCTGTTTACGTGGCTATCGGTGTTTTTAACCACGCACAACACCCCTGCGCAGGATACTTTTTCTTTTGATCAGCTCCTTTACTGATTTAGTAGGTTTTAAAGTGCCTGGGTGCATTCACATAGCCCCGTATCGCTGCGGACCTTGAGGTAACTACCTCGGTAACTGCTAGGGAACTGAAAGCCTTTCATTTGTTGCAGAGGTAAATGCAATAAATACATACACATCTCAGCAAAGCTTTCATGCAAACGGAATTTTGTCTTGTGTTTACTTGGAAAGCACTTTAAAACGTACTCCTGCCATAAATACATAATTGTAAAAAAGTCAGCGGGACTGCAAGTCCTGGTATTGAGTGCTACACCTAGTGGTAAGTGTTTGCAGGATTTGTGGCTTTTCTGACATTTAAACAAATAATTACACAAAAACAACGTTTAGAGAAACAAGTCATAATACCCAGAGAAGGAGAGGAAAAAACACTCCAGAACGCTTCAGGTACTTAAGCAGGGGGTCTATTCTTCTATCAGCATGCGAGAAATTTATGCAATTAAATTATAATCATTAATGAACCTCACCTACAAACGCAGCCCGTACATCAGAAGAAAAAGCACAGCCACTCGAGCTGCAGTTTTACTGTACAGAGGCAGGAGCAATACCTGGTGCTCTGCTCCCCTGCTCTGCGCTGCAAGGAGATGCTACGGCATCTTTTTTACCTGTCTGCTGCCCCTTCAAAATGCTTGAAATACCTTGGGTGTAGCAGCCATGTGAAAGAAAGAACAGCCTGCAAAGTACACAGCACTACACACCTGTGTTTTAAGGCTGATTGCTCTCAGGAACTTCAGGAATCCACACTTGTACATTTTAAATGCAGTGCCTACAAATCCAATATCACATATATGGATTGGAAAATGTAGTAGGTGTAGTTCAACAATCTTGTCTCTTCCGTCCCTGAACAGCCATGGGACAAAACCAAGAGAAAGTGCTGGCAGCAGGGACCGGCACCTGCATCCTGCTCCCTGGGGAGCGCCACAGCGCTCGACTCAGGAGTCCCGGTCCCATTGTAAGGTCACCAACTCTCTGGGTTAGTGACCTTAAAAATCTCTCAGCAGGCAGGCAGAGCACCGGGTCAACTCAAACCAAAAGCTCTCACTGCAAATAATTTCTGGAAAAAAAAAAAAAAAGAAGAATCTGGGGAAATCTCTATTTCTTCTGTATTAGCAGCTTATTTTCTTTCTATTTGAAACCTAGAGGGAAAAATAATTTGTGTATCAAGGAGCCTTCTTCAGTCTGAACACCCTGTGTTGTGTCACAAGATCAGTACAACGCCTGTTTTGCCTGCAAGACGTACCTAAAATTTGCAGATCCCAGCCTGCTCCATAAGCCTCAGTTAAAGTCTTTCCCGAATGCTTGCAGTTAACTAAAGCACGTGTAGACGCAGTGCTCTGGTGCCTGACAATGCTCAGCTGGCTGCCTGCCTCTCACCTGAGCCGGAGGAGCATCGGGTGTCCAAATGGCACCACTTGCAGCACGGCGTTTCCAACCAGCACCAACTTCCAGCACTGAGCCGTGAGCTGGAGAGACACCGAGCGCTTCCACTCCAGCTCACAAATAAGAGCTTGAGGTTACGTGCCCAAGGCTACGGGGTGAAACTCACGGAGGAGATGAGAGCACAAATCAGGAGTCTGTCTCCACCACCACCACCCATACCCACCATCACGTGCAGCAGGAGGCACAGTCAGGAGAGGACACATGGATAGGAAAGAAGCAGAGGGGTCTGAAGCGTCCTCTCTCCTTTCCCTGCTGAAAGCTGCTGGAGGACCTGGTGAGACAGACCCAGCCCTGCTGCATGGTTAGCGCTGCTCACTTGCCAGTTGGAAGGAGACCCAAATTTCAGGGGTCAAAACTCTTAAGTAACACTCCAGTTTCCAGCTCGCGTCTCCCGAGACGCAGAATCACCATCCAGCTCGCTGCGGACATCATTTCCTTTTTATGTTCCTCGATTTTCAAATTACTAAGAAATACAAATGCCTTTAACAGCCATCTCCATGTGCTCGATGTACTCCACAGCTTCTGAAAAGATTTCCTAATAACACAAGCTTACCTAAATCCCTTTTTGTTGGTGATGTTAGCATGCAGAAGTTAAGCCACCGATCGCAGAGGAACCAATGGTGTTTGGTGTCGGGCATGACACAAGCTTGCAAGTCTCACAGCATCAAGCGAGCTCCTGTCCGGATCAGAAGAGAAGCGAGCAGCAGGTTTTCTGTGGGCTCCACAGAGATACCATGGTTTGGGTAGATGTGAGGATCATTTCGGAGCGTACTGGGCTCTTGATGTCAGCTTGCGGGGACACTGTGCCCCTTCTTGTCTCGTCCTAGAGGACAGCCACTTTTATAAAGCACACTATGAGGAGTGACTGCCCGACGGGTAGCTCACTGCATACAAAAGCATCTCTGCACCACGCCATAAAGACTCTGGCACACGCCGTACGCCGCTTTATTCCCATTACACAGCACCTGTTACCCCGCTGTGAGAGACTCTCCAAACACAGGATTAAAAGCAGATTGGAAGTTTTTGGAGCTGAGACTACCAGTAATGTTCTCTCTACTTTCTGCTTAACGTTACCTCTTGTCTGGCTTTAAGTGTTCAGAGGAACCTGAGGCCATGGATGACGGGAGCCTCGGGGACCCGGGTGACTAGATGTGGCCTTCAGTGAAACCACGAGGCTCTGCCCTTTGCAGCACAGGGCCGCTGGCACAGGCTGCCAGCGCAGGTGCTCTCGTGCTGTGTCCTTCGTGCACCACTGAAAGCCTTTGAACCTGAAACACTCGGCAGAGCCACTGCCACTTGAGTTACAGGCATGACTCCATTGGCTGCTAACCCATAATATGCCATTATTCCTTAACCTGACCAGCCGTCAAAGGCAAACACTTCACTTTTTCACTGCCACATTTTTTTCTTATTGATAAAGAGAGCGGAGATTTAACCCAACTTTTTTTCTTACCCTCACATTCACGGATTCTTTAAAAATTAGAGGAAGGTTTAGTGCCAATATCGTCCTGACGGATCTCAGCCCAACTTCCAGGCAGCCTGCGTATGAAAGAAACCAGAAATCTTTTATGATACTACCACCGGAGACGTTTAGACAGCTGACACTTTAACATGCTTCGGAATATACAGTCATCACTTCAGGCAGTCATGCTTTTCAGGCAAGAAACCATGATTTGCCTTGTCCTTCACCTGCACCAGTAATTTAATCCACTTCACTCAATTTAGTGACTGTCCTCTAAAAAGAGGAGCTGGAAACCCAGGTAATTAATTAAGAGTAGAGCTTGAAGTTGTGCTGGAGAGGGAGAGCGCCATAAGAAGTTAGTTTTATGGCATTATTCAAAATCTCAAGTTTCTAAACTGCATGCACTACAATGCTGGGAAAAAGCAACCGGGTTATAAAAACCGTTCCAGGACAGCAAACATTGCGTGCATACACAATACACTTACAAGTGTGTATCAAGATCAGGAGATTAAACACCCTGGAGTCAGAGACTTCACAAAGAGATAGCGACTCCCACTGTATCAGTGACTCCCACAATATTAATTCGCCATTTCTTATATATACTCTTATACCTTTCTGTCTTCTGCTGACATCACTGACAAATGAATAGGCTAAGATTTGCATATCACAAAGCAAAACGAGGATGAAAAGCTTTGTGCAAACGACACGTGGTTGATTTAAAATTGCTAGGGCAATGTTCACCACCAGCAAAGTCCTTTTTTATTTTCTTTCCTCCTCTGCCAAAAGGTGATATTTCTATGAAGTTCCAGGGGAACTCCAAGGACTTGTTCTAGTAGTAATGACTGAGGTGTGGAAACCATCTGAATTTCTGGGCAGGCTGTGTGATCACCCCAGATAATTTACATCAAAGCCCGGGAGATGCGGCCAAGTTTCTCGTGGAGTTTTGAGGCTTGCCCAGTGCCGGTGGTTAACGTCTCACCGAGCAAGGCATGCCTTTGAAGCTGAACAAGCCCAGCAAGCTGCTGGGATGGGATCTCGAGGTGGGCCATCCCTGTTCCCCACCACTCTGCCCTCATCTCACGTACCGACAACGCACGGCGCTGAAGTGAACGGTTGGTAGAAAAAACGTGACTTGGCTTGCAAATGGATCTTGGAAGAGGAGACGCCTTCTCTCTCAGTTACAGCAGGTGACGAGGTGCCAGTGCCCACCAGCTCCACGATGCACACTCAGACCAGCTGGGGAAGAGAGAACAGAGCGTGTTAACCCAAGCAAAGCTCTGCCCCGCTCCTCCTGGGGCCACTGCCCCAAGGACTCTCGAATGCAAACCCACAGATCTTTAAAGGGCTCTGCTTGCCACAAGCAGCATGGCTGGGGAGGGGGACTCTCCTCCAGGAGCAGGAGGTGTGCTCGTGTAAGCCCGTAGGAGCAGCAGCCATTTCTACATCCAGCTGCACAGAGCGGAACAGAGCCCCCCTGCTCTGAGGGAGCTCCTTCGTGGCCTGAGAACTTAGATTAATCCCTAAATATTTAGGGACACATCCGCACCCAGCCACTCTGGGCTTTCTGCAGGGCACTACTTGCCAGAGCGTGCCGCAGAGCAGGGGCACCTCGAGCTGGCCCCATGCAGGAGCAGCACGGGTCTGGGAGGGAGAGCCTGAACGTGGGGTTTAACACGGGTCTGGAGCAAATAAACCCCTTGGGAACCCAGCGCGGAGACGCTCGAGTGGCACCACGTGCACTCCCAGCCCAGGCCTGGGCAAGCAGTGGAAAATGTGAACTAATAAGCTCCCCTGGACCCAGCTCGGCTCTGCGTGCAGCCATTCACGGAGTTCTGCTCTGCATCCTTTAGCGACCCTATTATCCCCGTTTCCTCATTGTCTGGGGTTTCAGTCGCCCCATTATTTCGGACAATGGAAAACAGACTGGGCTACGGTACCTTCCTTGACATTTTAACACCCACCCCTTTTCCTTTCTCTCGAAAGAAAAAGCGGCACGGAGTTCAAAAAAATAAAATTAAATAAAAACCATATCTCGGGTTCTGACCCCGAGCTCTGATCTGCTTGGGCAGTCTGACAGCCCGAGCAGCCAAACGATCTGCCAGGGAAAAGAACTAAATACGCGTATATATATATTCAGCTCTTATTTCACAGCTAATTAATTCATATTTCTATAAACACATACACCTCTTTATCCCAAGTTCCGTAAGTCAGCACATTTTTTCACCGCAGACCGCTGCAGCCCCCGCCCCCCCCCCCCCAAACTTTATTATAAAGCCCCGAAGTTCACAGAATGTCTCGCTATTGTTGCTTTAAAGAGGAATTCTCCTCCCCGCCTCCTCCTTTCTCTGGCTCTCGGAGGCACCACATGGCACAATAAGAGCCCTTTCATGTTCAAGACTCGCAGGCGTTGCTGTGGAAACTCACCCAACCTCGCCGAGTCTCCAAATAAATAGTGAAAATTAAAAAAGAAAACCGGAGACCCGGCGGGCCCGGCTGCAATCTTATCTGTACCGCGCTGCCTTCGGGGGGACGCGGGGAGGCGAAATAATAACCTTTCGCCCAGATGAGTCACCTAGAAGCGGTGATTAGTTGAGACAGAAGGACGCTTGTGCTGCTCCAACAAGTCTTGGGCTGAAGCCGGAGCACAAAGACACGGAGACGCAATGCAGAGCCCGGTGGCATGGGAATGGTGCTGTGGGGCTTCGCACCGCTCGCCCGTTTCTCTGCCCTGCCGCGCTCGTATAAGCGCCTTGGGATAGACACAGCCTTGGAAGGAGTTTATCTAAGAGGCAATAAGCAGCACAAAGCGTCATTAATTGCTACCTCGCAGGAAACGCCGCTACAAAGAGAAACCCGTGCTTTCCCTATGAAAAAAAAAAGGAGCTTTTTTTTTTCCTTTCCCTCCCCTCCCTCTACGTGCTCAGACAAGCCACCGCTCGAGGCCCCCAGGATCTGCTATTATCAGTTAAGTCACGTCTAGTGCCAGGCAAAAGGTCATTTCAGGTCAGCCCCGAGATGAAAGGAAGGGGTAATGTATGTGGGAATGCAGGGAGGAGAGGGCGAGGGGGCGAGAGAGAAAAAAGAGAGGAAGGAAAAGGGATGCGAGAAGAGGAAGAGAAGGACAGGCGGAGGGAGGGAGACGACGAGCGGGTGATAGCAGGCTAAAAAGGAGCGGTCCCAGCGCCAGGAAGCAAATAAAAGACCAAACCGCAGCACCTCGGCTGACACGCTGCACGAACTCGGCTCCTCGTCAAATCAAAAGGCTGCCACGTTTGCCGGGGTCATCTTTTTAATTCATTCTTTCAGGGAGGTTTTTCTGGTTCTCGTGGATTTTTTGTTTTGTTTTGTTGTCGTCTGTAGAACCTTCACTGCTGAGAAAGGCAAATGCTTAAGGCAGAAAGGACTAGCCATTGTCTGGGGCGTCTGCTCCAGCTTTGTCTGGGAACTACGAGAGGTAGAACGAGAGGTAGAGGCTCCATTTTTTTACCCCCCTTCTTTTTACGCATCTAAAAAAATCAATTTTGCATTTAGCAGCAAAAAATAAAATCTCATAACGCTGGGGCAGGCAGCCCGTTTGGCGTTTGCCTTTTCTCCCTTCTCCCCCTTCCACCTCTCGGCCCCCCTCCGTAAGGTATTAGGCAGTGAACATTTTCAGCCGAGCCCATCAGTCATTCCTGAATCCATTCCAAGGTTCCCCCTCCACCACCCCGGCTCCCTCCACCTCCCCCTGCTCCCAGCCCTGGCTCTGCTCGTCTCACAAATCATTTTTGTAGGACAAGCGACCGGCTCACGCCGAGATTGCACACATAACCCCGGCACTGCCGACAAACTGTCAGGGGAGGAAGAGCTTTGGTGGATTTGTTTTTCTTTTTGGTTCCTTTATTTGCAAAAACATTCCCATTCTGGGATGCCCTCCTCCTCCATGCTCTCCCCCAGCCCCTCCAGCCTCAAGCTGACCACGCTGCTTTGGCCTGAAGCTTCACCAGAGCACACCTTGGGAATTACATCACACAAAATCTCCCCTTCATCAGCACGTGGTGGCACGGTGGGATCCCTTTGGCACAGCCTCACCTCCTAGAAACATCCTTTGTGCTTTCTGCCCGAGGACGGGTTTTGGGGCCAGGCGTGCAGGAGGTGCTGCTGCTCGCCCCATCCCCTTGCTCCCTCCCCATCTCCGTGCACACAGATTTGGCGCTTCCTACAGCCGGGTAGGAGGGCAGGCTACCTGGGGACTGCCTGCTGGTTGCTTTGTTAGCAGCAGGACGCTCTGTTTGCTGGGCTCAGGATGGTTCTTGCGCTACCCGGGGGCTCTGAGGAGCTGCCCGCAGCCAAATCGGGGTGACCCAGGGCTCTGCCACCCCACCAGTGCCCCACAGCGAATGCTCGCTGACTGTGGCACCGGGGATGAGGCCACGCAGCCCAGCCACCAGCCTCCTAGCACAAGCTTTAGGGTTAAAAAAGCTCCGGACATGCAGAACAAGGCCCAGGTGAGGCCTCTGGAAGCTGCTGCTAACGGTGACATTCCCATACAAGCTACATCCAGCGGGCTCTTATTTGCGTTGTTCCGGCAGCCATTTGAACCAATCAATTAAAATTCATGTTAGAATTTCGTGGGCAGAGCCCAGAGCCCTCCGAGATACCCAGCGCCTCCATGGCTAGGGCTTGGAAGCCCAAGGTTTCAGTCCCATACCTAATTAATCGGGATGAATTAGGTTCCCTCTCTCCTCCCGATGTTCTTCATTGACAATAAATTAGCCCGTGCTTTTTTTTTTCCATTCACTCACGCTAAGTTCCTGGCAGACGTGCTCTTCGTCCTCGTTTGTCACTTTTATTATGGCGCTAGCTACGACGCGGAGTCGCAGACCCGTCATCAATCCTGCTGAGCTCTGATGTCTCCCTGCAACTTCCTGCACCCCCGAAGAAAATTCCTACACAATTCACTCCTTCCTGGAAAACCCTGGGACTTCTGCTTGTCTACGGGTTTTCCCTGCTGGAAGTTAAGATGCTTCCTAGTGCCGTTTGCCCCTTCTCAGAGCTCTTTGCCAAACAAAACCCCCTCCCTTCTTTGCTGAGGTGCCAGCTCCCAAAACACAGCGATAAAGCAGATTCAAGCATCCCTTCTTGACACAAAAGCCACTCCAAGCCCAGAGCTCGGTTTCTCACACCCACGTTTCTCCAGCTGTGGCCCTCCAAAGGGTTAAAGCAACGGCACACTTGTGGATGAAGACAACGGTGCAGGTGTGAGCGCACTAATTGGGCAAGTGAGCAATAATGAAAGCAAGAACAGGGGATGGTGGGAAGGGTTGGGTTTTGTTTTGCAGCAGACACAACAATTGCAAGTGCCAAGCTCTGTGAACGGAGGTGAAACCACAAAGTTTAGGGGCTTGACGCTGCCCCACGATCCTCACTGAGCCCAAGAAGAGCCGTGCCACCAGCGGGGCTGATTCTACCCATCCACGTTTGTTTGCCACATCTCAAGAAGTACCTGGAGGGCAAACCTCCCAACCCATCTCAGGTTCTGCTGGGCAGGTTCTTGGGGCCACGAGCCCCGGCCAAGCCTCCAGCTGAGAGCAGAGCCAGGCACCGGGGCTGCGATGGAAGCGCACAGCTGCGGTTTTCAGCCAGCGCCCAGAAGAAAAAGAAGTTTGAAGTTTGGCTCAGGTTTCACAGTTCTGAGGAAACAAAGATAAATATTATTAATGATTATGAGCAGGTAGGCAGAAATACCAGCAGGGGAAGATAAAAATAAAATCCCCAGCTACAGCTCAGTCCAAGTTCCTTCCCTGATTTCCCTGCTGCCTGGCTCTATTAATGCAAGAACCACAAGGAGAGCAATGTTGTTCAGCACACGCAGTGGTAGCCACCTCCGAGCTTCCAGCAAGCTACGGAAGAGGCAGGGAAATGCAGAGAAAGACCTTACAATACAGCTACACCCCAGACTGCAGTCCTAAGGCCACAGCTGGTCAACTTCAGGGCAGAATCCCTTGGAATCAGGGAGCACCCACTGCCCCGCACCGTGGAAAAGCCCAGCTGCTCCATCTTGAGCTCAGGGTACGCTGCTTCACCAAAGATTTATTGGAAAGAGTCAACATGCACGTTAGGAGAAGAGGTCCGGAAACCATGACACGCAAGAAGAGCCTGAATGACTTACTGCTGGGCTGAAAAAAATCACACGACTTCCAGAAAGGGGGCTGGGGGCTAGTGGTGGGGCAGGTGGGGAGCACAATTCCAAATACCCCGAGGGCTGGCACAAAAAGGAAGAGGAGAATAGGCACTTAGAATAGTAGGTTTCTTATCGCCAGCACAGGGAGCACTGGATTTGCTCACCAACAGGTTCAGCAGAGCCTGCAGCAAAACCCTAAGCGGGAACCCAGGTGCCAAGGGACAGCCCGGGATCTGAAATCCTCCCCTGGGGAGCATCTCCTCGAACCTGATGACTGCAGAGGAATTTAAGTTCCTCCATCACGCAGAGGTGGCAAATGTAGGTGCAGAGGTGAAATCAGGGGAGTCACCAAGTCTGGAGAGGGGCTCTCCATACGAAACCACTCTTTTTTCTTCTCATCTAAGTATTGAGGGAGTGGAGCAGACCCAGCACAGTATTCAGTGCAGCTAACAGGGAGTGAATCTCCGAGACTTTTAAAATAGGAATAGCAAAGAACTTGCGGTGAAATTAAAAATGTAAATGTATTTCTGATACCAGTTTCAGATTCCCTCCCCCCAGCCCGCTTCCTGAAAATTAGTGTGTAAGCCTCTGCCACCAGATTTCCAAGATAGCTTCCTGTAATAGGACTGGAGGCATATGCCATCAGCACCTGAATATTACTTTGTTGTTAGGGCCCTGCCATATGTTTCCTATTTAAAAAAAATTACTTTATATCACAGGAAGCCACTTTTTCTTGCAACAATAGCAGAGGTTCGTGTAACCGTTTCACCCATAGAGGGGAAAAATAAGGACTAACCACCAGCTATAGCAGCTTTACCAAAGCATTACCTTTTTGTTTTGAGTCCTCATATTCAACAAATCTTATGTTCTGATTAATTTATTCAGTGAAATGGTGCTACTGCAACAGCAGCCAGTGGAAATTAAAAGACTTCAGGATACGAACAACGTGTTGGAATGGTGTCAGCTTCCTCGGTCCCCATGCCTCCAAACACAACTCAGCTTTACACAGGGCCAGCAAGCTTGACATCAGGCAAAGCGTTTGGCTCTTGGACAACGGGACACCTCTCCAGCATGAAGACTGAGGGCACTCGACATACAGCATCTGAAATTGTGCTAGAAATACCTTCTGATGCTACACAAAACCACAACACGGAGTATCTGGATTGGAACGCAGATGGGAGCTTGCCAAGGATACATTTTTCATTTGAAAAGGAAAGTCTCTTTCAAACAACATTGTTTGCAGTGACAGCGATTATTTCCCCTCCCGAAAAACATCCCGAGCACATTTCGGGTTGACAGGCGCCGCGTCGCTCCACGCCTGAGGCAGGAGGCCAGGCAGCACCGTGGGAGAGGGAGCGAAGCGCCTCCCCTACAAAGGGGGAGCAAGAAGCATTGGAATTACACTTCCTGATGTCTTATTTCTGGAACCTAAATCATTTGGGTTTTCAACTACAATATTTAGTGTTTGATTTCTAGCAGGAACAAAAAAAAAAAGTCTTCCTCAGAAGCTCTCCTGGAAAAGCTCCACATACCCTTCCTCCTGTGCCAGCTGGCCAAGCACCCAGAAACATGGCACTAGGCAGCACTTGCTTGGGGGTATTTATTTCCCTTCAGTACCGAGGTAGACATTCGATGTGTCTCTTGACAGAAACTGAAGGTGTAAAAAGATTTAAGAAAGTGAAAACGGGAAGGAAAGCTTTCCAGAGACGGAGGGTTCAACATTTCCGTGGTTTCGAGGTATTCTAAAGGTGGCGGGTACACCCACTTTAGGAGGGGTAGGGGAGCAGAGTCTCAAACTCTGTCAGAAACAAACTTATTTCACATTTCGCTCAATTAGAGCTGGGAGTTTTCAGTCGCCATTGTCAGAAGATTTCCAGGCAGATGCAGCAGAGCGCTAAAGCTGGTTCGTCATCGAATTTAGGTTGTCAAAACATATATTTGAGTTTGAGTTGAAAATCTCAAGATATTTTTGGAAAAATGAAAATATATGACAAACTCTGCCTTGTTCCAAATACAAGCATTTTAGGTTTTATACCCCAATCTAGATTTCCTCCTGAGGAATAAAGTACTGCTCAGAGCAGAGAACTCTGGCACACGCAGTCTATCCTGGCCTCGCCACGCTGTAACTCAAACTTGTCCCTCTGAAATTCCCCCAAATTCAGAGTCAGACACCAGATACCCATTCCCTCAGAGCTTTGGCCGAGCTTCTCTCAAGATATTTTGATGTTTCCAGTCCTAGATGAAACCACACGATTCCCAAATGTGTGAAAATTAGCAAACAAATACTTAGGGTTAAAACAAAAAAAAAAAATCTGCCAAGCAGATATTTTGGACAAAGCTTCTGGTTGGCTCCGGGTGTGCGCGAAGTGGTTCAAGCCACCATCTGCGTTAGAGACGGCAGCGGGATGCGACGGGAGCCCAGACACAACACGGCGGAGGCAGCTCGCCCTCACCCGCGCTATTGTCTTTCAGCCTCTGGGAGCTCTGCCTGCATCTGGCAGAAAAGTTGATCAACTTGGGGTAGCTAATCAGGCCGCTGCAATTTCCGGCCCTTTCTTTTCCCAGATTCCTCAGATCAAAGTTCAAGTCCCAGAATTATTATTCCCCCGAATGCTTAATGAGCTCCAACCGAGGGACACCAAAGGCAAAGCTAAAACATTGACCGTGCACTTCATTGAGTTTGGCCAATGTGGCTAAAAACAAGAGGGTGGGATCCATGGCATGCAAAATCACAATATACAGACTTGTATTTTAATCCAATTAAGATTCCTACGCGTGAGAACGGATAGCAAAGTGCTTCGGTCACTTTGTAAAGAGACGTCTGCTTTCCTCATTGCTTTCCCTGTATTAAAATTTCTCAAAGGTAGAACTGGCCTTGTCGTCAATCATTTCTGAAGAACTCTCTTTTGGGAGAGCAGCAGAGCCCCACAAGCACAAAAGCTTCCTTGAAGACTAAAGTTCAGGACGTTGAAATGCAAAAGTCAGATTTTGCCAGGAGGCATGATTTCTGAAGCCAGATGATTCCACCCCAGATTAAGTTATTGAAGATCTTTGCATGCAGAAACATTTCTTTGTTCTGGCAAACACTCCTCACGTTTTCTGTTCACAAACGTGACCCCTAGGAAAGGCAGCCAAGATCCTTTTGCATTATCAGGTCAGAATGTTCAGGGCCCAATTATTTTAATAGTTATTAAAAAAACTGACAATGGTTCGGTACGCCAGTGAGAATAGCATTCAGGGACTTAACAAGTCACTCACTCTAACATCTGGCATGTTCTTTCGAGAAGACTAAACACATGGAGAGTCTTGCTGCAAAAGTCAATGGAAAGGAATGATAATTGCTCATTAGAATGCCTCCTCCACAGGTTATTTTTAACTTCCTCTACTCTTTCTAATCATGGTGCATGCATCAGATGATACTGAAAAGGGTCAGTGCCTAGGTTTTTCCTCTCCAAAAACACACTTACAACAAAGCCTCTTTATGAAGCTAAAGATTCACAAGCCACACGGATGGCACCTGTTTTGTTTTTAAACTACAGACAGGGGCCCAAAGCAAACACTCCCCAAGCCCCATGCCCCCCTCAGCCGGCACCAGATTGCAAAGGCAAAGACAATGACTATAAAAATCATGAGCATTCTTTTAATCTCTGATGAAGAAAATCCTTTTCCCTCTCCCTCAGCTTTAAGAATACCACGCATGGCAAGAATCTGAGATGCCCCCTGCACGGACAACATAGGTCAGGGAGAACAAGGACAGAGCCTTAATATCAGGAGCCTGATGTCAACAAAGCAATAAAGCAGAAGCCACCAAGTGTCGAATGAAGCCAAACAGCTGTTTATCCACTTTTGAAGGAAGAAAAATTCTGGCTGAATTTCCAGTGTATTTCACATCATGTTTTCAAGTCTAGGGCTTCTGCAATCACAAAATCAGTGTCACCAGCGCATACCCACGAGTATGCAGAGGAGAGTCAGCAACCTGGTCAGGCCTGCAAACTGCTCTTGAAAGGATGGGCTGTGTTAGCCCAGCTTGGCAGGGATGCCTTTATATCCCTGAGTGCGTCTCCTCTGCCTTTCAGGCGGTGCAATGCAAAGACATCCCAGCTCAGCCCTGTCTGAATGAGTTCAGGTCTTTTCGCTGAACCCATCACCGTAGCATCTGAGCCTTTGTAACTGACACAAAAACTATTTCCATGGGTCACCCCACTTCCTCCCAGCCCAGATACATTAAACTTTTTTTTTTTTTTTTTAATGGGGGTTCAGTGGAGCATTAGGAAAAAGGGGCGATTCTTTGTGGTGCAACATCAAAGACTGCACACAAGGAATCTTGTTCTGAAGCCTCTCACCAGGAAAAGCCGAGCAAATGAAAAGCTCACATCAGACAGCTAGAAGACAGCAAAGGCAACGGACCTAGAGGCACAAGGAAAGCCTAAATCCAACGGTTTACAGCCAAGACTCAGGAGGCTGGGTCCTTACTTAAGGCTTTTTAAAACAGCATCAAGCCGTTTGAAGAGAAACCGAAGGACACACTCGTAATGGGCTGCAATTTGTTTGTTTATCTGTCTGTTTTTAATGAAGGAACCACAGAGCCTACTGGAGAATATCCGAGTTTCACTTGTCATTGTCCCGGCCGTTCCCTGGAAGCCCTGCCACCACATCAAACAGAGCCACAGCTCCCCAGGAGCGGGGCCTTGAAGCCCGGTGCAGGGCCCGAGCCCCGGGGGAGGCAGCGGCCGGACGCTCCCGGAATGCAAATCCGCCGTCAGCAGCCAGACACGACCCCGACAGCGGCCCTGCAAGAATCCCTCCCTCACGCCTCCGGCACCGACCTGTCCCCGGACCACCCTGGGAGGAGGAATTGCAGGCGGAGGAGCTGGGCTGAGGCATCGGGGCCTTTTCAGGCCTGGTAACTGGAGCGGGGCTGCCAACAAGCAGGCCACCTGCACGGCTGCCACCAGGGCATTGGATGCCCTCTGCTCCAGCTGGTCCCTGTCTGCCAAACCACCTCACCTCCACCTCACAGCTGCGAGGGGATGTTTGGGCCAAAACAAGCCACATTGTGGAGGTGAAAGGCTGCAGATCCCAGGGCAGATTCGGGCCTGAGCCCCCCCAGCCTCCCCAAACTCCTCAGCTCTTCTCCCACACTTGTTAAACCCCCCTGCTCCTCCCAGGACCGTATTCCTCGTTAGCACCGCGTTTTGCCGAACAGAGAAGCAAACCAGGGTGGCAAACGACGCAAAAAGGGCCCAGGCCGAATTAACCCTCCCTTCTGGGTCAAGTTTTCCTCCAAGGCCATGCGGCCTTTCCGCAGCCGCATGCACAGTGCAACACTGACCTCCTGTGGCTGCTGCTCCTCAGGCACGGCCCAGAGCAGCGAGCAGGGGCCTCTTCCCTCCTCCCCTTCCTGCCAGGTGACCGTTTTCATTATCTATTTACTTTAGCTGGGCAAAGGGGCTTGGCAAATTCCCTCTGCGCATCCCTCGACTTGCTTTGTCCGCCGGGTGTCCGAGGGTGAAGGGCAGCCTGCCTTCACTCAACTCCTGGCATCAGCCCCAAGACAAAAAGCTTCCTTCAGGAGATAAAACTGGTCCTTGCCTGGGCCAGAAGGGGCCCAAGGGATGTACAATCATTCCCATAACACGTACAATCATAATACAATCACAACAGGGTGTACAGTCGTTGCCACAGACACCACCCTCCTGCACAGCAGAGTGGGGAGGCAGCACGTTCAGGTTTTTATCACAGCTCCCAGGTGTTCAAACAGCTTCCATCGTGTGGTTCCTTCCTACAGGCTTATGGTCTTTTACCCCAGGGCAGTCTAAAAATCACAGAAGGGAGACAAATGCTGATTGTCCACGAGTCTGCACCCAAAATACCACGCTGACCTGCCGTACAGCTGAGAGCTCCCAGAAGTAAGGAATCAAGCAGCAAATCCAAGTGCTTTTAAAAGGTCACCATGGTAAAAGACTCCAAAAATCGAAGTCCCTCTCAAAAATGTCAGGCTTGCATTCACCTGCCATAGGTTTGCAAGCGAGCCTGTTCCTGCAGAGCTCTGCTTCCAGCTGGCTCTGCCCTGGAGCATATCAGGAGTGGGAAGACCCCTTTGACAGCAGACTAACATAAGACAGTCCCAAGCCACAACTTTCCAAGAGCCCAAGAAGAAAAGGACTCTGTGATAACCTTGCAGGAAGAAGGAGACAGCAGATCTTCATTGGATTTCCCCATTTAGGACTGGGGTAAGCCTATCTACGCAGCTGAGCTGGGCAGAAGCAGCTGATGCCAGCCTCAGCCACCCCCTGGGTACCAGCAGGGATGCTCAGCAGCCCCTACCCCTGCACTGCTTTGCTCCTGGGAGCCTCACACATTCCCAAGAACCACAGTTTGACTATCCACAGAGCCTACTGCCTCCAGATATCAGCAGAAAACTGTTGTTGTTCCTGGCTGGTTTCAAATATTTGAGTATCTTCTGTAAAAAAAGCCTGGTGTTAGGAGCCTTTAATACTGAACAGCAGCGACTCGCCACTCCAGCTGCATCCTGGATGACAATAGGAAATCAGCAGGGGCTGTGCCTCTCAGAGCAAAGTTAAACCCGTTTGATAGTTCTGGGTGACCCCAAAACCTCCCAAGGTCCTGCAGGTCCAACTTGGAAGCTGTACAGAGGTACACTTGGCCAATAGCCATAACCTGCCATTGGGAAAGTCGTCTTCTGCTGTGCCAGTGGGAAAGAAGAGGAACCAAGAACCGCTGCCCATGCCAGAAGCTGTTAATCAGTTGGGTTTTTGGCCCTGTACAGAGCAGTGGATCCTGCTGAGCTGAGAGTTATAAACCTACACTTCCACTCCCTGCCTGCCCCTCGTTTCAGACACTGGGTTTTAAATGATGCATAACCCTTCCGGGCCTTCTGCCTGGGCACAGAAACTTTCCCATATCAAGGGAATTAAAAACTAGGTTACACATACTTGTCACACCAGAAAGTTCCTTAAAGCAGCTGCAAAAGACTTCATTTGGTCACTTCTCATCAGAGGCCTGTGACCAGATTCCCTGCAGAGGCTGGAGCCGAAACACAGCGGCAATGGGCTGGTGGTGGTCGAGCCAGCCCCATGTGTTTCGCAGGCTTGCTCCCCATCAGCTATCAGCCTTCCCAGAATTTGTCAGGGTGAAGCCATAAAAGTCTTGTAAGATATTAAACTGACACTACACCTGAATGCATACATTTGTTACTCTGAGTGCCGAATCCTTAACTGTGCACATTGCAGCTCTACCACCCCTGAAGGAAGCCGGATGGCAACGGTGATACTTGGATCTGGAACATCCCAAAGTACAAAAGATCAGGTTTCCACACAGGGCATCTTCTCTGCCAACTCCACATTATTTAAAGACAAGGTAGAAGCACTCTGATTCTTTTTTAAAGCCCTCTCCTCAACACATGGTGTACATGTCATTGATACACAATTAACTGCATGTGTGCAATGACGGAGACATTGGCAGAAGAAATGTACGTCTAAAGGAGAAGAAAAGCAAAGAGACGTGCCGTGACATGTTATCATTAGGGAGTCATAATTTCCTTCCTGTAGTCATACAACAGCTGTCACTAACATCTTGAACACAGACCATGTATTAGAATACCATAGCAAATGCCTTTTCAGGCGAAAGAAAGAGAGGGCATGTTAACTGGGTGAATAGCAGCAAGAATATTTTGACAGCTTGAATGCATTAACCTCCCTGTTGAACGCCCACAACCTTTGCTAGAACTTTGCTTGGTAGACACCTTCCGCATGCCGGCTGAGGAGACAGACTCGATACATCCATCGCAGGCACAGCCCGAGGCCTCAGCTGCCAGGGGCTGGTTTCTGTAGGCAGGGGACATGCATTGTCCGTAGTCACCTCTGGGGAGCATCTCTCCATCTCCATGCTCCCAGCTTTCAGTGGGAGGGTTCAGAAGGACTGAAGTGGATGTCTAACACAGCACAATGTCCTATCATGTGGACAGAGCAAACGGTACTGCAGGTTGATGTTGCATGTGAGAATATCTCCTCTAGCCTTGTCTTCAGGAGGAAGGAAGACATTTTCTTCTTCTAGCTAAGAACCTGGAAACCAACACAGAGATCCCACCAAAGATGCTCTAGTTGGTGTTTCAAAACAGAAGTAATTCAGCCTAAGCAACTAGATTCCTTGTGGTTTCTGCCTCAGTCTTGTATCTTCTGAGAAAGCCACACACTGCCAGCTTCAGCAGGAATCCTTCTCCTAGCAATAACACAGCCAACTCATTTTAAGAACGGATTTTAACTCACATGAATGAGGACCATGATAGGGACACGTCCAAACACCTTGAATGTTTGCCATAAGTAGTTTATCCAAGGCAGGCTGATTATTAAAGCTTTCAGCGCAGTTTATTCAGGAGTGCTAGTTCTCATTACAAGGCAGGCTGCAACAATTCATCAATCTTGGGCAAAAGATAATTAATCAGCACCCAGAGCCATTTTTGCAAATACAAAGCCTGATTGAAACAAACCAAAATAAGAGAAAAAAATAAAAACCCATGACAGAGCTGTTGGCACTTGCCAACTCCTCTTGATTAAACTTATTTTCACCTCCAGGTGCATACACAGGATGAGTTTTGTTAATTAAACCTGCCAGTCAACTCATTATGCATTCAATTAAAAGAGCCTGATGCCTTGATTTTATGCAGCTGGCGGGCTGCATGGTGACAGACTCACAGGCCTGTGCTGTCAGAGTGCATGAGTTCGAATGGGGAAGGCAGAAGAGAAGCTCCAAAATATGGCTAAGTGCGATATTTGCTAATTGGACATCCTCTTGGTGTGTGTTTTATTTTTTCTGAGGCTATAATGGGTGGGGCTGTTTAGCAGCCGTACAGCCTGACTGTAAGTGTAACTTGCTGCAGAGAGGAGAATTTTGTGTTTGTCTCCTTTGGAAAGCCACATAGATGCTCAGAATATTCATGATAGACGCTGGCAAGGTTAAGAGATGAGGAGAGTGGCACCTAGATGCCATGGTGATGAATGCTGCGTGAATAGATTAGACAGAGGCCCTGAAGCTTCTGTAAAATGGTGGGGGTTTCATTTAGATGAAAGATAGCCTTTATTCTTAAGGCATCACACTGAGAGCCGGCAGATCTGGATGCAGGCCCTGGCTCTGCCTCAAACTCCTTCCATGACCTTGAATAAATCCCAGAGGTCCCTACTTTCAAGGTGTCTCCAGTTATATCTTTCAAGAGGCAACCCTTAGCCCCTCGTGCTCCTCATCTACCCACCGGTAACTGAAGGCTGTTGCCTCTGCTCTGCGCTATTTACATTCGGCTTCCTAGGAGCAGACAATGTCGCTTGTTACGTGCTGCAAGGAAGCCTGTTACAATGGATCTCCGATCCCAGCCGACAAAGAGAAGGAAAGCCTGTTACATCTGCAACAAAAGGATTTGGGGCTGCCTGCAACAGCTCTGCAGCTACCTCACGGGGACATTTGTGAGCCCACTTCACACTGGCCACAAACATGAGAAGTGACCTACAACAGAGGTGGCCCATCTGCCGGGCTCTGAGCAGAGAACTCATTTCCTTTCCACTGTTTCTGTTGTTTCCTTCAAGTCTGAAGGCTTTCGGCATAGCTTCGAGTACAGACAAGAGGCACACCATTCCACGACGACGTTAATGACATCCTTTTGTTTGTGCTCTATGCACACTAAACGTGGGATATTTGGTTTCTGTTCCCAGCCAGAGGCCAGGAGATAATTTCTACTCATGTACACCATCTGACTTGGCTCCCAGGGGACAAGGGATCTCTGAATCATTAGCATCCGAGGAGAGCTGAAGACAAGGTGCTGGCACTCTGTGCTATGCTCCTGAGGATTCCCCATTCTCCGAGGGTTTCTCTGGGCAGCTCTGAACTGATTGCCAGTTTCAGACCTAGGAAGAATTTTCTCCCTGGCTCAAATTGTCAGGAACAGCTGGGTTTGCTGCTTCACCCCTTCTCAGACCATGCTCCAGTTCTTATTATTAACTGAGGATTTTATTTCATGCAGATACCACCTATGGAAAGGCTTCAGGACACCTGCAATAGCATTGATTTCCTCTGGCCTTTTTTTCATAGTTCTTTATGGCCATTGCTTTTCATGTCTCTACTGCAGCTCTTTAGTTTGTTACTAGATATTTTGCAACTGATGGGGAAGGATCCAGATGTTTCGTGGAGCCCTGAGCTACACCTCTGTCCTAGAGCCGACCGTAAGTGTGAGGAACTGAACTTCGACCGAAGAGATCCCACGAGTCTTGTATGTTTTATCAGACCACGGAACTGAGCAGGTTTTGTTATTATTGTAAGCTGCTTTGCTATCTGGTTTCACCTCCCCTGCAACTGCTGGAAGCAATGGCTCGGACTCACGGGATGTCTACGGACACAAAGAAGCACCAAACACTTGGTAAATCCCAACAGCTATCTGTAGTGACCTGAATCCCATTGTCCACCAACATATGCGAACTGGTCCAAATCCAAAATGACTCTTCCAGACCCCAGCTAGATGCAAATCAACCACAAGTCAAGCCTCTGTTCCCTTGCTGATTTTGCTGTTAGCAGCTGTGTCCCTAGCAAAACTAGCAAGGCAATTAGTGGTTGGCAGTAGCTCTTGCAGCTGGTCTGAATTTTTTATTTCAGCTTCCATTGAGATGCACTAGTTCATCAGAACAGGAAAAAAAAGAGAAGGATTTTGGGTCAGATACTCCGTGCTGGGACCAAACCGCAGCACGAACTGTGGTCTCAGAGAGACACTGTGCTCTAGCCAGCCAAATACCCTCGTGACTGAGTCTTACTTGGAAAAATGTCATGTTTGGGGTCAAATCTCTTTTCTGACTCAGACTTGGACTGAAACCTTCCACGTGCCAGGTGTGAACCTGGCCCAGTGGGCCAGCAGCTGCTCCATGCAAGGAACCTCAATTCCCTGTGAAAGTTTTCTAAAAATCATGGCTCAGCCTCACACCTGGATGGAAGAAAGTGACAAAACCTCGGGCTTTAAGCAACCTGTCATTCTTGAACCCCAGCCAAGTGTGGATGTTTATTACCTTTTCCAAAGGATGATGGTTTGCAATTCCACACACGTGAGCAGCTTATAAACACATCCTAAAACAGAGACCAGCAGCTGCTGCTAAGCATTCCTAAGACAGGATAACAATTTCTGCCTCTAACTTCAAGCACAGGGAAGCAGCGAGGTTTGCACGGAAGGTGTCTGGAGTCTCTTAGCAAAGAGTTACAGCTGTTTGAGCTGAAGGCAGCTCAGAACAGATGCAGCATCTGGCTCTCCCAGGAGATGCAGTGCAGGCAGGCACGTCGCTGTGTGTCTGTGCACAGGGGGACACTAAGCGTGTACGATCAATAGCCAGCCTAGTCCAGTAACCTGTCTGGCCACGGTGCTGAGGGAAGAATTTGGGAACAGGATCTGCACCAAGAGATCCTTCCCCACTCTATCTTTCCAGCCACTGATGGGATTTGCTCAGTCCTTTAGGGATTTTCTCAGTTGGAGGTTGCCCCAGCTTAAAAATAAGCCCGAACAGGCCAGCTCTTGCATGCTTACATACTTAGTACCAGGAAAAAAAAAGCCCCATGACCATCCCTCCTCCCAGCCACCAGCACCCCTGCACACATCAATCCTACCGAGCCCCTCCTGGCGCCCCTCACCCTGCCACAGGTGAGCCTGCAGATTTTTCACGTGTCACCTTTTGCAGCTACTGCAAACAATCTTCCTGGGAGCTGGAGTCCTGCCACAAACACATTCCACAAAAACTCCCTAGCAAAGCCTCCATGTGCCCTCCTGGGGGGGGGAAATAAAAATGAAAAATAGGAGTCTTTTGCTTTGGCCATGCTCTGAGGCAGCCCCCGAAGAGGAGGACTGAGGGCTCCTGCATTCACCAAAACCAGGCTGCAGGAAGCTGTGAGGTCATCTGCTCTGAAAGTCTGCCCTTTGACTGGACTCATGTTACTGCCAGAATGATTTGCTTGGTCCCTCCCCAGGATCTAAAGACTAAATGCTCCTGCCACCTCAAAGAAAACTCAAAGTGAATATAAAAAGTGCTATAAAAATAACAAATAGTCCGAGAGAAGTTGGAAGGCCTTTTTCCATCCCATCAATGTAATTGCTGCTGTCCTCTATTCACAATCATTTGCAGAGATAAAATAGAAAAAGAAAATTACCAGCCTACAACTAATTGCTTTCTTCCCCTGACCTAGAAAATAATAATAGTTTGCATTTCTATAGCTCCTTTTATCCGGAGATCTCAAAGCACTCCGCAATCACTTATTAATCATTGCTCTCAGACCCCTGCAAGTTGGGTAACCGCCGTGCAGTTCCTTTGTACATGCCTGGGGATGCACAAAAACCCCATGGCACAGCCACACATGGGTATGTGCCGAGTCCCTCTGCCCAAGCAGGGAGCCGTGCCCCCAGACGGACTCAGCCCCACTCCCCTTTATCCCCCTGCTGCCCACACCAGCACAAAGGGGGGTCCCCTCTCCAGCCTGGGGGGTCTCAGCGCACAAGATCCAGGCTCAGCATCCCGATCTTGCTCTGTCCTCTGGACTAGAGGATGCCGTGAAAGTTTTATGGCACTTTTGCAAGGACTGGGCTGTGCTCTGGCTGTAGGGTCAGCACGCCTTCACGATAGTGCAGCTGCAAAGCGAGCACAGGAACAGAGAAGGGAAAGGCAGAACTTGTCCAGGGCCTACCTATAAATTCTCCTCATCTTCTAGAGACTTAACATTGTTATTACAGTTCCTTATTCCTTTAGGCAATGATTGAAAACACCATCCTTAGCACAGGTCATTGTCAGCAAATTACCGCTTTCTAAAGACGAGGAGGCAATGACTTAAGTAGCAAGGAAAGATTAACATAACCAGAACAAATTCAGAGTTACTGCACTTTATAATGCTAAGTTCTCATTCCTCCAGCTCTTCCCTTCCTGAAACACTTTTTATTACCCTCACAGAGCATTGTGTCCAATGCTTAACCAGATTAAAAGCACGCCTGAAAGGAGACCATCCGTTTTAGCTTATTAGAGTAAATGAAATAATAATTGTTCCCTTACCACTCGGACTTTTTATCCAAGAACTGTAATAATGTTTTACAGGTATTAAATTAAGATGCTAAGATGCAGTTTCTGTAAGGTAAGAAATTCTCCCCCTTGGTGGAATCAAGAGACAAAGAGTCGGCCATGGTACATAATGATGAAGGCACTGCACGCTCTGCTGGGCAGAAAACACACCAGGTTTGCAAGTGTTAGCGAGCCAGCAGCAGAGCAGCTTTGGAAAGCACCCAGCTGAACCAGGAGCTTCAGTTCTGGTTTCAGGGTGTCTCAAGACCTCACAGTTCCCATTATTTTCCAGTGACAGCACCCTCCTGGAAGCGCACTCGGACCCTGGACCCTCTCAGCTCCTGCACCCCGCTGACGGTGCAGGCTCTGCCATCCCAAATCCGCTGCTCGTCCTCACATCAGATGGCTGCTTCATACAAACCCAGCTCTTGGCCCCAGAGGCTAAGTGTATTAACAAGATTTCTTGCAAGAAATGCCCTTCTCTCCAGAGGTCTGAGAACGATTTCTCCCTGCTGGCAGATGGCAGAGCTGCCATACAATTCACACCCTGGCACAGCCACGGGCAGGCTCTGCCAGAGGATTTCTGGAGCACAGGAGCATTGCGAGTCTCATGGGGAAGTCTGGAGGCACTCAGTGACACACAGGAAGATGGGAAGGAGCCTTCGGGTCTTGGATGTCAGCTCTGTAATGGTGTTATAAAAAAATCAAACCGATTGAGATCAGACAGGGTATTTCAGACATTAAGCTCACTTCCAGCATCTCTAAGAAAGTGAGGTTAATTTTGTGCCAGCATTTTAATGCTTTACCCTCGGCCAAGTGAACTTGCTTAACAATAAAAAGTTCTTATTCTCATAAATGCCAAAAATATCCTCATCGCACTCTGAAGAGTCCCCTTGCACCATTTAAAGCTGCAACATGAGCAAACCCTTAGCACTGGGTTTTAAAGGAGAAACCTCCTGCACAAGAGAAATAGCTGGTGTGGGGAAGGGCATAGACCTCCCCAGCCCATCACATGAGGGCGAGCAACGTGCAGCATCAATGCAAGAGCCAGGCTACAGCAGCAGCAGCCAAGGGAGTGCTGCTCCATCCGAGGTGACCGACTTGTCCTCCCTCTCCCTTTCCATCCCACACCAGGCTCCCCAGGCACTTGCACGCTCCTCCTCGCAGCTGTCAGTAGGTGAAGAGGACGGCCGCCTCCTGCAGGTCCTCTGCCAAGGCAGCACCAGAGCTCAGCTGTGCCAAAAACCTGGGATCTCCGTGCTTAACACGTGCAAGCACTGCTCGGAAACAGCCAGAACACAAAACTAAACTCAGGGACTGGGAACTGCATCAGGAGAGATGAATGCTGGAAGTGTTCGCATGCAGGCTCAATACACGGTGTACCCACTAGATGGGGCAAAAAGCTACATTCTGTTTAAAAAAGGTCTCCAGGCCTTCCTTTCACTGCTGTGCTTCACTGGCCCTCTGAGCAGGGAGGCCAGCCAGAAGGTGTCTGGACGCTGAGTTGCTTTTGTCACCTCCAGGTCCCTAGGATAGGAGACCTCTGATGAGGCTGACGTGCAGGGGCTCCTCGGCACCTCTGCGATGCTGCAGAGAAAGGAGGGACTCCATCCCTTGAAGAAATGCGTGCCCAGGACCCAAGCTGCCCAGCCTGCTGCAGATGCCATGGGCTCCCTGCAAAGCCCAGCCCCACAGCAGCTGGATGCAGCTAGAGGGAACGAGGGGACCTTAACTCTGCCCCGCCAAACCCTTTCCTCCTGCACAAGTGTTAACAAACCCAGCTTTGATGAGGCCACAAACACAAAATCCCAACCCCAAATCCATTAAAAATGAGTAAGAATTATGGGAAAGCTGCTACTGATCTCCAATGGAGCATCCAGAAAAAAAAAATCAAGGTTCCTCACACGCTGGGAGGGTCATTTCCAAAAGCTTTCCTGGAAAACACCCAGAGGATGAAGCTCAGGTAAAAGGCAGGTGCCCATTTTACAAGCTGAAATACCAGTTACAGTCACACTGTAATCCCAAGCCATCCAGTCCAGACCAGCAGCAACCAGAAACTAAGACTTCACAGGCACGCTCATCCCAAATCTCTCTTCGTATCAATTCCTGCAGCAAACAGAGGGGACATTGGACCCCGGTCTGTACGTAACAAAATAACACCAGTATTTGCTGTAACCACACACCACAAAGGAGCTTGCTGATCACCAAGCCTCCTCTCCAACTGAAATGCCATCACCCCACACCCAGAACTGCCGGCTGATGGATGAAACCTCCCCCCTTGGAAAGCTTAATTCGGAAGAAATTAAACTCGACAAAGCTCTAAGGAGGGGGTGAGAACACAGCAAAACAAAACAAACCGTGGTTGGAGTTACTGCATTCCTCCACCCCAAGCCAGGCAGATCTGATTCACCAACCAGTTGCTGTGTCCCCGTAGCTGCTTTTATAGAGTAGCTCGGGCGTCTGCTGGGAGCCTGATGGCTCATTGCTTGCTAACAGCAAACACTTGTGCGGAGCCTGGCACAGAAGTTAACTTTTGGCTTCCCCTGTCCTGCAGGGACTCGGGACTTGCAAGAGATTTCTTGAAAATGACCTGTTTGCACGGAAGACTCTGATTCAGCCCCCAAAATTAAAAGAGGTGACTTGCTGTAATCCTGTAACTGCTACTGAAATGCAGCTGCTAACCTTCTTATAGGGAAAAGTTTAAGGCAGAAAATGAGACATCTTCAGCCCAGACTGAATGGGAGAGCAACCAAGCCGAATGCTAACTGCGAAACCGAATCAGAGCTCATAGGAATGAATGAAGCCAGTTAATTTAGTTTGTCTTGCTGTGGATCAGACTAGCTCAGCTTTATTATTTCTATGCTGAAAGCCCTCGTGTACCTCTGAGGATGGCCATTCATCACCAACCAGCCCCAATCCTTTCTCCACCACCGCTGCCAAAGCCCCGCGCCGCGCTCCGAGAGGCAGCGTTTGGCTCAGGATCCCATTCCAGCTAAGGATCCTACTGCAGCCCTTTCAAAGGTCTCACGTCATGTCTGAAAACCTCATCCTCCATCACACGCTTGGCCTGCAGATACTGCACCTTGATTCATTTTTTCCCTTCCTTGTTTTGTAATAAATAATTGCCAGGTTTTCAAGGAGAGGGATAAATGGAAACAAGGCATTTGAGGTCTGCATTAAAATCAAGTGCTCTCATCTCTCTTTGCCTGACCTGCTGCAAACTTCCTTGGCCCTGCTCCAAATCAATAGCGCGGTGCACAGTAAATAGCATCAAGCAATCCTACTTGGTATGGAAAGAACAGAAAGAAAGTCCATACTCACATGCCCGGGGGGACCTTTTGCTAAACAGGTGACGGCGTCTCACCATGGAGACGTAAATTTCAGCAGAGCAGCTCTCAGCCTCCTGAAGACATGACTGGAAAATATTTCTGTACGATATTCAGAGGTAGAAGTCCCTTTCAGCACAGCTAAGTCAGGGAAGCTGATCATAACTCATATGTCTGCCTTCCTTATGGTGTCAAACGCAGAGCTGAGGGAGGAAGACGGGCATCTGCCTGTATACGTTAGGAGGATGCCTCATCTTGTGCCCCATCTGCTGCACCACGATGTGTTTCGGTTTGTTGGGTTTCTCTGGTTTGTCAAAAAAGCACTCAAATATTGTGCAGAACGCAGTGAAATCATTCAGCAGTAAAGGAGGATTTCCATACATGCCATAGCAGCTCCCCCTTTTGAGATAGCTCTATGGGTATATTGGTGGGTCTGAGACTTTAACCTCTGGCAAAGGGCTTAGGAACAGCTAGACCAGGAAAAAAGAGGGTTAGTCCCACTGTACGTGAGCAGCTCTGACCTTCTTATTCATCCTGGTGAGAAATAGTTTGCTGGACTCGCTGTAGTTTGGGGGCTTTCACTGCTACATGATTTTCCTTTAAAGCAAAAATGAAGAAAATGTGCTGGAATGCAGCTGCAGACAGAAAACCTCATCGCTTCCATCTCTTGCCTGAAAAATACTGAGGTGTGCAATCATACTTCAGACCTAATAGTTCTGGGACCAGACCCTGATCTGCCCAATATTGTTTGCAGGCTGGTTTAAACTCCATGGAGCGTGAAAGGACAGGCAGGACCTTGCCCTCCTGGGTGGAATCTGTCCTTACGTGGACCTCTCTTTCATAAGAAAGACCAAATGTCAGTGTCTCAGGGCAACTCCTCTTCTTGGGGCCTCAGCCAGACGGTATGCAGGCTGGCCAGAATCATCTCACGCTATATTCGGTGTATGAAAATAGGGCTCCTGTCTGAAGAAAATAAAAAAAAAAAATCAAAAATGGAATGGGGAATTATTCAAATATTCCAGCAACTCTGGGGAAGAAGAAAGTCAAGGATAGGCAAACAAAAGCTGTGCACCATTCTTAAAGTTCAGCAGGCTGGGGTTTGGGGGACTGTCTGGAGGGATGTGAGGCTCTCCCTGAGCCTTTTGAGCACACGGCTCTGCGAGCAGGGAGGAAATACAGTATGAGCAGCAAACACAAGAGGGAAGTGCAGCACCAAAATCCAGCCCATCGCAGGGAAAGAGCACCAGGCTTTCTTCAGCCGTGGCTCAAAGGTTTGTGATCACACCCTGGTGTAAAGGAGATGGGTCGTTTCATGGCAGCGCCTCTTCCTTGCAAAGATGCCTGGACCCAAGAAACATCTTTACTTTACAAGGCTTCAAGGAGGCCATCTTAGTGAGCCGTGCTGCAGGCTCAGGCTGCGTGCAAGACGTGTTGGTAGCCACAACCTTACCAAGTTTTCCCTGCCGACCACCTCCCTCGGCCACGACCTGCAGGGGACGTTGCTCCTGAGTCTGCTGGGGCTGAAAGCTCCTGCGCAGCTGCATCGATGGCTCTCACACGCGATATTCACCAGCCTCTGAACTCCCACTTGCCCCAGGCTCCTGTCCTGGCCACCGAGCCCTACAGCAATCACACCTCCAGCTTCTCCTCTTTCTGGTTTCTGAGCTGGCCAATGCTTCCCTGCGGCTCTCCAATTAGGCAGCTGCTCGGAGCTCGCTTGGGATTACTCCGGGGTCGCTCTCAGCCCAGCCTAACGGCCAGGATCCCCGCAGGGCCGGGGGCCGTTTACACACACCGAGTGGAAGAGGGATCCAGTTCAGGAGTAGGAAGCTCAAAGCATTCGTCTTGACTTCGTGTTCTTTAAAATGAGATGTATACAGTGTGGAAATGTTCCCCGGAGTCAAACAGAATGAGAAACAGATGGGAAATTATTTGCAAACAGGAACTCTTTTCCTTCCTTGTTTGCCTGCTTTGTTTTGTTTACCCCTCAAAATCCTAACCAGAAACACCAGGAGGATGATACGGCTGCAAGCTACTTCAAACTAGCAGGGCTGCGTAAACAAAACTACAAAGCAGTGACAAAGCAGAGCACTGATTTTTACGTGATGTATTGAGTACGGCATCGAGTCTTACCTTGGGCCCCCGTCCAGCAGAGGCTGATGCACGGACTTGATTTCACTGCAGGGAGTGCGGAGAGGCTTACGCTGAGCAGGAAAGACCAAAAAAAAAAAAATGTGTGCACTCCCAGAACTGTGGCCTTACCCGGTAAACCTTAATTGCTCTTTTTGCAGATGACAAGGGCAAGGTTTGTGCTAAGTGTCATTAACAGAGATGAGAGTTTGGGCCGAAAGGACGGAGCGTATTTAATTTGCTGCGTTGCTCAGCCAGATAAAGACAGTAGCAGCTGAAATCAAAGCATCATGTAAATTTATGCTCTAAGTGGGAATGTAACATTTTAGTAAGTGATTGCAAGGAGCTACACATGGAGCCGCACACGGTGGAATTTAATTTACAGAGAACAGCCTCTATCTTTTAGCCATTCGCATAATGAAGATTTAAATATGAAATAAATTGCAAACACTTGCAGCTGAAGCAGGAGGTTGGATTGTGTTCGCTCACATTGAAATTACATCTTTAAGGAGGAGCACGCCACAGAAATATACCTACAGTGGACGAACACGCACATGTAAAACAATCCTCTTCTGCAACACAAAGATGTGCATTATTAACCTGCTGTCTTCCAGATAAAATTCTTATCAAAAACATAAAAAATTGGTCTCTTGTGTTCCTCGGTACGTTTGATGACTACATTACAAACATTTCTTCAATTTTTGCTTATTCCTCCCATTCCTGCCTTATTGCTTTTTTATTATTTCTGTTTCAGTGAACCTCACGAAACCTGATGAACCGTTCTCACTCTTGCTGGTAAGCACTTTCCCTCTGTTCTCCACTGAAAGGCTGCTGCAGCATCCAAAAACATGAAAGCTAAGAAGCAAAAATAACTGAAGAAAAATGAGGAAAGGAAACAAAGCAATCCTTAGAATCACTCGGCTGCTTTGAGGTCATTACTGTCTCGGCGACAAACCAAATCACCAAACTTTTCAAATAATTCCACTTTGGAAGATTTCAAGTGATGATAAGCCCCCCTTCCTCTCCTTATCAATATTAAACCAAACTAATAAGTTTCTCTTTGGAGTAATCTGACAAGAGCCCCTTTAATGACCCAGGAATGCAGCTAGACAAATCACAACAGAAGTGCTAATTGCAACAGAAGGAGTCAAAAAGCAAGGCCCTTGCAGGAACCCTGCAGATTTTGTGCAACCTCCAGCACATCAGCAGATTTTACTGTGTGTGGGAGTTGGGGAAATCCCAGCAGCTTTCTATTGTGTCTCGTTATTTCTTGGCTTATACCCAAGCAAATAAATAATCATAGTAATAAACTAGATTCATACAAGTGTAGCAGAAACAGACATGAAATCCAACAGATAAGATAGCCAGTGCTCAAGATGTTTCTTGCACATGGGCCAGACGCTCAGAGCCCATTAATCTTTTGTTTGCTCAACTGTTCCCCACTAACGGAGAGTGGATTACCCAGAGCAGACCATGACGGGAACCAGCTAACCATGCTGCTCCAGCCCAGCCTCGGAGGATTTGATAACCGTATGCTAATTTCCTGGTGGCTTTAGTTCCCTTTGAAAATCCCACCTATGTCAGTGAAGAGCTTCTGCAAGCGCCGTGCACAGCACGCGGTTCATCACTTCCCCACTCAGTTGCACTGCTGCCACAAGTGTGTCTGCAAGGAGAAATGAAAAGGAAGCTTTGCTGCTTGCAATTATTTGCCGTACCTACAAAAAAAAAACGGTGCTGCAGAGGTTAGGAGAGGGTAAACTCCATCTTTTCAAAGCCTTGGCCACTCCCTGCTCCTGCATCGGTGGTTTGTTCAGTTTTCGATGACCCACAGAAGTCCATTCTGCTTCTGCTGCCAAAGGAGGCTGATGTGGTCCCTGCAGGGAAATTCTGCTGTCCTGTACTCGGAGTGTCCTCGCTCCACGGAGCCACCAAACCACAGGAACGGGGCTCCAGAGGAGAAGGCCTGGCACAATAAATCATCTCCAGAGAGAAAGCCAGGGGTCGTCCTCACACAGAATCCCCCGTTGCCTTCCAACCAGGAGTAGCTCAAAGCATTTTCAGATACATGTTGTTTTATCTTCCCTTTACACTGAGAACCCGGCTTGAGAGGAAGGCAGGCCACACTAGGTGTCATCCCTGCCTTCTGCTCTCCGACTGAAATACTGCATGGACACTTGGCCTCTCGGCTCGTGCCTCACGATCCAGCTCGACTCCACAACTCCGTGCACAAATGAAAGGCTTATGATGAAATAAAAGCGGGTTTTATTTGTAATGAGCAAAATACACTCCAGGCTTGAAGAAAATCCAAGCCAGAGAAGCAAATTCTCCAGTCCCTCCGGCCAGCTGGGGTCCCGCAGGGCCCAGCCCCAGCTGCTCCCTGCCGAAGCCAGCGGGGCTCGGAGCGAGGGGCTGCAGCCCTTGGGCCATAACCACGGGGTTTGGGTTCAGGGGGCGATCCCACAGCCCAAACCTCACGGCGGAGGGCTGAGGTTAGGTAGATGCGGTGAAGGGTGAGCGGTTGTCCTCCTGGACAAAGCACAGAATCCCGTTCCCCCACAAACCAGCTGCTCTTTCTGTTTTTCAGTACTCTGGAGGGACTCGGATGCTGCGGTGATGAGCGCAGGAGGAGGCTCACCAAGTACCTAGGCAGATGGATGCCGAGCAAAGGAAGGAAACCACCCCTGCGGGACAGAGCCACGGCTGAATGCTCATTCCAGCCCAATGACCAAAGCCCAAACAGGTAAAAGAGCTGGGCAGAGGAGTTTTAGGCTTTAAGCTGCTCTCAGGAATGCTGTTCTTCCACTTTCCTGATGCTCTGCAGTTGCTCCAAACATGCTGGGATGGGTGCTGAGCACAAAGCCCGAGCAGTCACAGCACTGCCAGGGAGCACTTAGGAACTGCAGAGGAGATGGGCTGAAGGTTGCTAAAGTCACCTTGGTCTCCGCTCTGTAAAAACCCCGACTAACAATTCCGACACAATTTTCATGCAGTTTCGAATCAAGTGTACAGCAGCTGTTCATTTTTCTGCGATAAATCACCGTTTCTTGACATTTGGAAACTTGGGAGACTGAAAAAAAAAGAGGGGGAAAAGTGCTTAGGGTAGACTCTCTTTGTTTTTAATCATTTAACGCTTTCAGATGCTCGGCCCCAGAGGTGTGCTGACACCACAAACAGTGCAAGGACGGCCTGGCCAAAGTGAGATGCAGGGGAGGCTGCCGGCTGTCGCCCTCCTCCCCCAGCTGCAGATGGGCCTGAAGCTGCCATGCGGGGACCTGGGTATGTAAAATGACTTAGGCATGCAAATAATTGCAAGATCAGGCTCGAAGTCTAGGAAACGGCGATCTTGCGATCATCTGCAGCTCCCGCTCGGTGTTTGCCTTCTTTTCTCTTTTTCTTCTCTAGGACAGGGTGGGAGAAGGGGCAGGCTCATCCCCCACTGCTTCTCCAGAGGTGCTGGCCCCAAAGGAGCCCCACATCCTGGCCCCGGGGCACCAGCACCATTCCACCCATAAGAATGCGGCCGCCTTGTCTTGAGCAAGGACTTTCTGAAAGCGTCTGACCCCTTTCTTTATGGGAGGGAAGTAGTGAAGGAGGAAAGCAAAGCCTCGGCTCCGTTTCCTGCTGTTGTGCTGTTTATTTCAGAGTATTTCCATTGTTGGAGAGCAAACCCTTCGCATGCCAATGCGAGGAGGTAGCATCAGGCTGGAAAGGCGGCTAAATTTGGCTCAAACTCCTTCGGAGCCTGACCTCTTCCCATTGAAGTGTACGGCACGGCTCCCGCTCGCTGTCCAGCGGGGCATTTTGCACCCCCTCCGATCGCTTCTGCGTTGCCTTTCTTCCACCCTTGAAGCAAGCGATACAAAGAATGCCCTAAGAATGCCTTCTCCTGTGGGTAGAGGGATAATATGTGAGTTTCACCGAGGAAATGAGTAACAGGAGAGCAGAGAGAGCCCCCAGCAGCCCGTCGCCGCAGGGACTGGCACACGCGCCCGGCTCAGGGCACCCGGAAGCCGTTGCCTTGAAGCCGGGAAAATGATTAACAGCACCCAGCTAAGCGCCCGGACTAATTACTAGGTTCAGGCCAGCAGAGGGAAGGCCACGTGAAAAAATGAGTAAGGTCTCATGTGAAAACCTGACAGTATTTTAAAATAAACCGCACACTGCAGTTTTCACATATGCACAGCATTTGCATGCCTTGCAATTTTTTCACTAAAATTATTCTTCTTTCGGGTGACTGAAACACAGTTTTCCGGGGGTTTCTCTTTTTTTAATCTGCTTTCCACTTTTATTTTCTTTCCTTTTTTTTTTTTTTTTCCTATTTCATCACTAAGACAGCTTTCATTTTCATCTTTCAATCAAAAAGAAAAGGGGGAGGCAGCATTATCTCACCGAACGCATTCTAATGCAAAAAAGCTCAGCCAGATCCAACGCGGAGGCACTCCCTAAAGTCACAAAGACGAGGGGTGGTTCTCAGCAGGCCCCAAAAAACATTTCCAGCAGGTGTGCAGCAACTTTCACTGATGGACTAACTACAGTGATGCACTCGGCTAGCCTCGGTGTGCAAACATCCCATTTCTTTTCCTTCTCGCGTGTCGTAGCATTGCTGATGTGGGGTTACTTGCAGCAATTCATCTTCAGGCCCAACCAACAGAATTTCAATACTATAACTCGTAGGAAGTGATTTTTTTAATTGATCATACAAATCTGTAGCAGCTAAAGGAAAGGGATTTGGATCAGGGCAAAGTCCCTGGAAGCTACTTCCAGAACAAATTACCTTTTTATTGTTATTTCCTGACTTACTAACACAGGCAGAGCAAAAACTATGCACGAGTGGAGCACATGGAGTTAAGTAAAACACAACCATCCTCAAAACACAACCATCCTCACAGATTCCTGTGTATTGATCGGATCCTCCTGGGAATTGCCTGGAGGCCTGGGGGAGGCAGGAGGGTCGGGTCGGTGGCTCTCCGGGCTTCTCCTCTTCTCCTTTCACAGATCCTTGAACCAGAAGTACCTCCCTCGGTGGTGCACCTCCATGGCTGGGGCTGGGCCCGTCCGTGCCTAACGCTTCTGGTGGTGTTTTCGTGTGAATATTGTGTGTTACTAATAATCCTCAACTCCCTGCCTTCATTAAAATGCAATAGGTTGGGTGCCTGATCCTGATTTCACGGCTGCAAAACGTCTAGCACGGCTGAAATCCATGGCTGCACGCTCCTTGCTTTCACCCAGACTTTAACGAAGCTGTTGGCGATTAATAGCGGGGGCAAAGGAAAGAGCGAGTGTCTCAGCAACACCGGGGGAATTCACAGCGACCTCTGCCCTCCTCGCACCTCTGGGGAAGGCAGCAGAAAAGAAGTGCCGGGCATGGATCGGCAGCGGCACGGGAAGGGAACGAGCCCGGAGCTGCGAGGGAACGTTCCTGCCTCCGACTCAACAAAATGGGAGCGGGCTGTTTGTTTTCCCTGAGGCTAATAATCGCGGTGCTAGGCTTGTCATCGCCAGCATTGCTTCCTTCCCCAACATAAACTACCGTGTTTCAAAAAGGGGCCTCTTGATTGTTTTTATTTACGTGCAGGGATGGGATTTCAAGCTGTTCTCTACAGCCCTGCGAGCTGGGCCCGCTCTGGGGAGATGATCTGCTTGTCGGTCCAAAGGAGGGGATGGAGGGGGGCTGCGTACTGCGGTGGAGGCAGGAGGGGATGTCAGGAGACAGACAAAGGCGAGGTGAGAGCAGGAGGTTGCCTCTTGCCTGGAGAGCACACGTGTAAACCCCTGGGTTTACACCCAAGCCCATCAGCCCGAGATCTGAACTGAAATGCAAGCAGGGAGGCAGCAGCAGCGTCTGTCCCACCCAGCCCGGAGGAACACGCAGCTTTTGTGTGGGAGGGCAGAGGGGAGAGGAGCAGAGCTGTGTCCCGGCGGGCTTTAACCGGGGAAGGGCAGTCCCTGCCCTGCAACTGGAGAGCTTTCAGGCCACATATTCCGCGTGGTGGCCTGGAGAGGGCCGAGGAGGATGCAGAAAGGCAGGACGGAGGTGGAAAATCTGGAGCGCGACTCTTTTGCCTCTAAGTAGGTGTAGTTTAACCACCAGTGCTGCCATTTCAAAGCCGTGTCGAGCTGCACACCGAGCCTCTGGAGCCCCAGTGCTGTGCAGAGGGTCCGACCTCCCCTCCCTGGCTGCTCTGCGTGGTTAGGGCAGCACTGTGCCGAGCTTAAAAAAAAAATAAAACACCAAAACAAAAAATACGGGCTTGTGCGCGTCCTCCTTGCTTTTTCAACACCAGCCTGCCCTTCCCCTCCCTGCTCCAGCAGCGGCCTCGCTGGCCGCGCACCCTGCCCCTCTCCCAGCGCATCCCCGGAGCGCGGAGGGGGAGCGGGGGCTGCGCTGCGCCCCCCTTCAAGCCCCCTTTTGGGGCTCTCCTCCAGCAGCCGGCTCCAGCCCGGGACCGGGGCCGCGCCCGCCCGCCCCGGAGGCGGCTTTAAGAGCGGGGGCGGCGGCGGGGGGGGGTTCTCGGGGCCTCCCGCGGAGCCTCCGAGCGGCTGCGGGGGCTTGCGCGGCTTTTGCGCGGGGCGCGCACGGGCGGCGGTAGGCGGCGGCGGGGCTCCGGGGTGCGGAGAGGAGCGGAGGGGAGCGGAAAGGAGCAAAGAGGAGAGGAGAGGAGGGGAAGGGAGAGGAGCGGAGGGGAGCGGAGGAGGGCTCAGCCCCCTCGGCCCTGCCCCGGCCGCGGCCCCCGGCGGGGCGCTGCGGGTGTGCATGGCCCTGCGCGGGTGGCGATGGCTGCGTGATGGCCCAGCGCGGGCAGCCCGCCCCGCACGCCATGGCTGCCAAAGAGGAGCTGTACAGCAAAGTCATCCCCCGGCGGAACCGGCAGCACCGCGCGGGGACCATCAAACATGGCTCGTCGCTGGAGATCCTGCTCTCCATGGGCTTCCCCAAAGCCCGGGCGTAAGTGGCCGCTCGGTGTCTTTTTTTTTTTATTATTTATTTATTCCCCCTCCCTCCCGTTTCGGTTTGGGGTGGTTAAGGGATGCGCGGCCGCGGAGGGGGATGCGCGGCTGGAAGGGGGCCGGGGGCAGCCGGGGATGCGCTCCCGGAGCCGCCCCGGGGACACCGGGAGCGGGGAGGTGGCGGGGGCCCGGGGGCGGCAGGTGCCCCCCCGGCAAAGCCTGGGGTCGCCAAAAAGGCGATTTTCCTGGCACCCCCCCCCACCCCCCCTCCAAGCTGCAACCAAAACCCGGCGTTCCTGCGCTCGGTGCTATCGCCGGGGCGAAACTCGGTCACCCGGGAGATCCTCCTGAATCCACGCACAAGTTGATCTTTCCGAAAGAAAAAGGAAGGGAAGGGAATTTCAGGAGTGCAAAGCATTAGGTTTGGTCTCGTCCAGCTGAGAAATGTCCCGGTGTGATTGCCCTGCGTGTGCTTATGCTGGAAATGAATTAGGCAGCAACCTCAGGGTAACTTCCTAATGGCTCGGCTTGGAGCATGGTGACTCCTGAAGTGGGACCGTGGGCTTTAGGGTGCAAATGCGACCGGCCGGGATCTGGAGGTTTCCCGATCTAAGTTTCCCTTTTGTTGTTGATGCCAATCAGAACTCGGTGGCTTTTCAGCCTCTCTGCCGTGTTTTTCCATAAATACAGGGACTCACACATGCAGTTCTAGGGAGAGATGTCAGACTGCCACTGGCACATCCAGAAAATCCCGTGTGTTTCCCCTTGTCCTACTTAACGCTCCTTAAGTCTGTCGGTGATCTGTAGTTACGCACAGAAATCAGCATTTAGCTTTTATACATTATGCCTGCAAAAGAAGATGGTAAGAGCCTGGTGACTTCAGGCTCTGTGCCTGTTTGGAGAAACAGATGTGCACCTTTCAGCGTAGCCAGAGGGAAAAAGCAGCCTGGTGCTATGAATGAAACTCGCTGTCACCTGTGCGGCAGTGCCTTCGAGGCTGACCGTCAGCCCTGGGCTCACCTCACCATGCACCGAGGAACAATGCCTGTGGTTCGTATTGTCTGAGAAAACTGCCGTGTGACAAAAACTGAAACCAAAGCCTCAGTGTACAGGATAGGGAAGGTTAAAGGCAGAAAGCGAGCCAGAGAGAGGGGCAAAATATCCCAAGTGCAAAGAATGCTTGTTGCAAACGTAACCCGCCAGCTGGGTAAAGCTGTCTCGGTGCTGAGTTCAGGACGCTGCGATGTGACCCCATTGACAAGTCCTCTGCTGGCCCGGCCTGAAGTAGCTCTCAGCGCCCTATTCCAGCCCGCTGGAAATCCTACAAATGATTTATCATTAAAGTTCAGATAAGTAGCAAAACAGCAAAAGCCCAGACAAGGATGTTCCACCATGGCTACGCCGTGGAACAGTGTGTGGGCGCAGAAGGAGCTTTGGGACCGCACGGCACTGGGATGCTCCCTGCCGGGCTCTGCTGCCCAGAAGCTGTTGTTTAACTCGTGGCACGAAGCTCTCCCAGCCCCGTTTCCACCCCGCAGTGCCAAGGGGAGGCCGGGAGCCGGGCGAAGCTGGGAGCGCAGATCCGCGCCTGTAGGTCCTGCGTATAAATAGAAGGCAGGCTGATGCCTCGAGTGGTGGCCATCTGTTGGGATGGCTTAGGCAAACAAAGCCCCGAGTTGTCAGACGAGTCTGTCAGGGATGTCACTAAATGCCATCGCTGCTGGCACCACCGGGGACTGGGGCAGGGGATGGAGGGGCTGCTGAAGCTGGATAGGAAATGCAGGAGCTCAGAGGAGCGCCGCTTACAAACAGTGCCCATGGGGGTGTCCCGTGGGACTCTGGGGGACACTACTGGGACAGCACGGGGACGCTCACGGGTATCCACATCACCTAACTTCCAGCTTCTGATCCAGCTCAGGCAACTCCACTCCTAGCAGCAGACAGGTCAGCATCTGTAGCAGCAAACAGCATGAGATAATTCTTCTCCGTGCTTTTACCGGCAGTAAGAGCTCAGAAGGCCGGCCTGGCTCCGAGCTGGCGCTGCTGACGGGAGCTGAGGATTCTTGTGTTCCTTTCATTTTCTCAGTTCTGGGTTTCTTCAGGCAAGTGACTTCCACCCCGTGCATGCTAAAATAATCAGAGGTGAAAGACTCAATGTGATTTCTGAGTATTACTGGCTGGTTAATAGAGACTAGCTCGGTTAAGGGTGGAAAATGGTACGAGCCAGGTGGAAAGCAAGAGAGGATGTCACATACATTTAGGCTTTGGGTTTCGGGTGCTGAACTGCCGTGGATCTCTTGCTGAAATTAGGACGGTATTAAAGAAGCCTTTAATCGTCCAACCTGCAGAGTTCAGCTGGGCTCTGATGCGGGGCTGTGCGAGCTACCCGTGGACGCCTTTCTCTACGGATCGCAACCGCTCAAACTGTGTCGGAGTTTTGGACTATTACTGCGGGGAGCTCTCTGTTGGGGCTCCTAGTGTCAGCACAGGCTCATTTTTTTTTTTTAATTTTGTAATTAGCCCATTATATTACGTACTGTCTAGTCACAAAGGAGGAGACAGTCCCGATCCCAAATAGTTTCTGATTTAAGGCAGGAAGGAAGGCAGAGGTGATGTTATGATTGCCGTTGTGCAATTTGGGCGCTGAGGTAAGCATTTGACCAAGGTCGCACAAAAGTCTGGCCAGATCCCCACTGTCTCAAGACCCTAAACACAACAAGGATCTGCCTCTGGGAAGAAATTTCACGCAAATGTCATTTCCCAGTTGACCCAAAATGCTGTCCCCATCTTGCTGTGGATTTACTGTCAGTGGTTGCACCCACAGATCCCGTCGGACTGCCAGCATGTCTCATTTCTGTGTGATAATCCTTTACACGTGTCGATGGCCTTACTGAGAGCAAGCGCAAGGGAAGCACGCTATGATTTACAGGCCATTGAAACCACAGGGGAACATTTAAAACTATTATGCATGTACACACACTTCTATATTACGCATAGATTTTTTTATCTCTGTATAATGCTGAATATGAGAAAAGGTAGTGATGGACTGCCATTTTTTCAGGATGGAGGAAGGCCTCTGGCCAAACTTACATTATTGGAAGTGAGAGAGGGGTAAGCAGCTGAAATCCTCTGGGCTGCGTGGCGCGGAAGTCAGGGTGGCTCCAGAAGCTGGGAGTTCAGAGACGCACAAACAAAAAGTTTCACGTTGGAATTGACGCTCGTCCAAAACATCCTCAAAACCAGAAAGTTGCAAATTTAATACGAGTAGAAATCCTGCTTTCTGTCTTTTAATGCTGGGTGTGCATGTGTGCATGAATACATAAACACACAACACGTAAAGTGTTGCTCGTGTTTCTGCATTCAACTCTGAACTGAAGCCACAGCCCCCGTGGTGATGTTTCAGCAGAGATCCAGCCCTAGAAAAATGAAGATGAGTGTCTGGCTCATGACGTTACTCAAAATAGGTAAATCACCATCCCCAAGCACTTCAATTACAGGCATCATGTTTTTGCTTGCCTTGTTCTGTGTGATAAGCGTAAGAGATAAGCGCTGTCTGTGCCCCTCCGTGGCAGAGCTTTCCCAAACCGAACCGCTGTTCCTTCCCGTCATCACGGCCTGAAAAAACGGAGCCATCTTCTGCAGCCAGGCCCCTGGTGCTGGCTCGGTGTGCAGTGCCGTGCTCCTGGGGAGATCTGCTGGTGCTAGACGTAATTGCAAACACTGCTCCCCCTTAAAAAGGGGACAGGCAGGAATATCGTGCAGTTAGCCATGAATCAGCTTCACCACTTCCCCTGTGCAGCACGTTTCTTTCTTCCTCCCTCCCACAAGAGATCACCTGGGTTTAACTCAGCACCGTGGGCACGAAGAGGAGTCAGTGCACAAAGCTGGACCGCTTGTTCCCTGGCCACAAGCAGAGCCAAGCCAGTTTGATTTTCTCAGTAACTACGAGAATTTAGGAGCGTGCTAGTTTCATTAATTTCAAAGAAAAGAAGTTCAGATCCAGTTTACAAACAGAAAAATCTTCCCTTGTGTTTTGAAAATGTTTTCTAGGCTGCTAAAACATGTTTTGCCTAGTAACAGACTTAGCAACATAGCAGCATTTCAGCACAGAGAGGCTGTGAAATCTCTCCTTCCTCTAGGGTTTGAGCTGTATTTGGGAAAATACTGCACGCACACAAAAAAAGTGCTGCAGATAATCTTTGGATTTTGAAGTGGTTTCTGTTCCTTCACGACCTTGCCTTCAGGGTATTAGCTTTCTGCACATACTCTTGGCTGAAATTCGCCGCACTACAAAGGACCAGCCCCAAACGTAGGCATCACGTAAGTCCCGCTTAAGCCCAAGCTTGAGAAGCATTTTCATGATTCACAGTGACTTGTGCTGGCCTGGGGTACGGAGGGAAACTCCGTTTCAATTGAAGAAGTTGATGGACACAAATGTTTCTAGGAGCAACTGCTCTGAAGGCTGTGTTGAACACGTTTCCGAGTTTGTTAAGGAAATCTGGAGGAAATCTTCAGCTACAGAATAGCAAACCTGGGTGCTGTTGCCCCAAGGGCTTAGGCAGAAGCTTCCCCTAAGGCTCTCTGTGCTCATCATTCAGGACAGTGGCTTTGGGGCTTGGACGGAGCCTCTGGACCATGCAGTAGAAAACCAAATCCTAAACAATCTGTTTCCAGCGCTGCCTGTCAGCCACCAGACCAACAGGCACGTTTCAGCAGCAGCTTCCTAGGAAGCACTTGTGTCCCGTTTCCACCCCATAGAGTGGAGGAGGAGGAACAGGCACCCTTTGGCAGATGGCCCGGACGAGCCCTGCCTTCCCAGGCACTTGTTGAACCTTTGCGAGGCGCCGGGAGGCACGCGGCCCTGCCCACGCTGGGCTTTAACGGCAGAGGCTTCTGCACGGTGACTTGAGCAACAGTTTGAGCAATTAGCTGGCCTCGCTCGTCTCTCGCAATCGCCGGGTTCAGCACTGAGGCCGCTCACCAATTCCGTACATCTGTGCTGGAGGGGGTCCAACAGGTCTGCGCTGCACCGCGGAGCAGGGATGTGAATTGAGTTAGCAGCTGCCAGGAAGGTGCACTCGACAGGGGCTTCAGCAGCCGTCCATGTGGGACCGCGGCCCGCGGCTGCTCTGCACATGGGTTTGTTTTCCATTGGCTTTCTTGCACGCTTCTGCTGCAGGACAGAGCTCGTTACTGCAGCGCCGACGGTTTGGCCGTTGTGTTTGGCGGGGGGAGATCTCTATCAGGTTGTTGTTCCTTTCTTTAAAGATCTGAAGCGATAAAGCAGAGAGGACTCCTCACTCCCACTGTTTGAATGGAGCTGAGGTGCTGAGCAGCCAACACATATATTTATGTGTGTGTATATAGAAATGTCAAAACTGCGCTTAGGCTGGCACTTGCCCTTCGGTCTGTAGCTTCAATCTGTTATCTTAACCACAAGGCTTAGATATCTGGTCTAAGAATAACATCTATTTCCATTACATTGTATAAAGCTCTCAAATGGAGAGAGACCTTCCCTTACCAGGGGCTGAAGAAGTCACTCCTCTGATCAGATCATGGTCTAAAATTAAACCCACGGCGGCAGTGCCCCAAACTACCCCAGGGATCTGCGATTTGGTACATTTTACTGCTGTTAATCATGTCAGAGAGTCAGGAAAGTGGAACAGTTCAGGACTGATAGCAACAAAGAAGATGCTCCTGCCACAAGCATGGAGGGGGCTGTGTAGGAACAGAGCATCCCTTAATGCCCGCCGTGGAGCCCGGTCAGTGTCACTGCGATACCCGGAGCTAGTGCCCAGAAAGCCAGCTTGCACGTGTTCAGGAGAAAACCCAAGAACTTTACAGTGCCTTCACCCACTGCTTCATTGGGATTTCATGTTTAAATATCTAAGTAGCAGCACCATATGCAGCGAGTTCCTGGTTCAGTGGCAAGTCAGGCAGAGGACAGCCGTCCCCGGACATCGGAGCTGTGTGATTTAGGGCTATCCAGCTTCAGCACATGCTGAGAGAGTTGTTAGAAACCTTCCTGGTCCCCAAGTACGTGGTTCATTTGGGTATTAGAATGACAGGGTGACAACAAAACATTTGCATGTTCTTGTGGCTCAGTGATGACTTTTTTGCCTCGGAGCAAAAGGCCTAGGCTTGGGCCTTCCCCCTGCACGAGGAAGGAGGGCGGCTGCAGAAAGGGCAGCCCAGATCCCCCGCATCACCGGCAGCTCACTTAGTCACCTCCAGTTCACAGAATCCAAACCCCATCGTGCTAACAACTCGTTTGCAGTTCCCTTCCAAGCTACGAGTCGGTTATCGAGCGATGCAGAGGTAGCAGGGATACCTTTTCCCTTTCTGTCCCTTTCCCTCTCAGGGCACAGACCCAATGCTGCTGTCAGGAGGAGGTTCTCGAGACAAAGGCTCACCAGAGCAACTCCCGAGTTCAGGTACCCAGCATGGACTATTTGAACGGGGCCTTGCATAAAATACTGATTATTCACCCCCCTTGGAGGCTTGGTGACAGTGGCAGCACGTTGGCCTGTTTCTGCAGTGCTTCCTTACAAAGCCATCTGGTCATTTACCCTTGGATTACTTCTGCCACTTCGCTGTGCGAGAGCCCGTGCTCAAAGGGTGCTGACAGCCCCTGGGACCTCCTGAATAAATACACGGCCAGAAGCCGGGGGGAATTCCGCGTTTTGAAAGATCTTGAGCAGAAGTTTCAAAAAAAAAAAATCGGCGCTTTTAAATGTCAAGCTGCTAACCCTGCTGGCTCCTGATGAGCCTTGGTTTTCAAGTCACCTTTGAGAGTGAGTCTTGAGCTCCCAAGTCTTGCACACACTTGAAAATATTGCCCTAGGTTTTAAGCGGTGCTCACAGAGGATGCTCAGCATGCGCTGTGCAATTGCAAAACGAATAGAGACATCCGTGAGTGTGTCTGTACTGCACCCGTCTAATTATCCTCAACAAGCAGAGTCATCAAAAGAGCTGTAGTGGAGCAGCTGACAGCGTTTTGGATTCCATCACCAGGACTCGCTGCAGGCTTTGTGCATTACAATGGGGTGCACCAGGGCGCTTGTGTCTTACTCACCCGCTGGATAAACAGCCCCGAAAAGAATAGGCCCTGGCTCTGCTGTGCATTACCCTGTCCCCACCATCTCCTGTTCTGCTCGGGCGTGCACACAGGCTGAAGCTAGAGAGGGGAAAAACCAACAGCGAGAGATAATGGGATGGGCAGAGGGAAGTGCTGGAGCCACCGCAACAAAAGAGCTGACGAGCTACACAAACGAATTTTAGCCATTTTGTACCTCTTGGTTCCCAAACCACGCGTGCTGCCCTATCGAATGTTCTCTTCTGATATTTCTCCTGAAGCTTTGACAAGTCCCGGCTGCCAAAGGCGCTCTTTAAGGCACTGCCCACAGCTCCTGATCTGCAGCCACGATGCGCCGATCTCGCACACCCGGAGAGCAGGAGCCACGGCTCCTCTGTTCCCCAGGAAGCTCCAGCCTTCCTTTTTTTAGCAATTCCCAAAAGAATCAAGATGAGCAGGGACAGCAGATCTGCACGTGTAGACGTGACAATACCTGGCAGGTGTCAGGACCGGAGCAGTTTCTGTCACTCACCATGCAGCCGTGTAAAATTTAAACAGAAAGCAAGCAACAATAAACTGGAAGCTGCTGTGACTGGCAGGAGACGTGGCTGAGGTGTTTGCTTTCCCCAGACACCAAATTCAAGTCCTCGGGACTAAAGTTTGCTGTCTGCCAGCACGAATACCTTGCAGGCCAGTCCCTGTCAGTAGGAGATCAGCCTGGAAGTGCTCCAAAAGGTTGTGGGCTGAGCAAAGAGCAGCCCGGATAAACGGTTGGGATATCTGTCTGCTGTGCTAGAACTGCACAGGCATACCCAAAGATATGTCACTCTCTGGCCTTTCATACTTGGGCACCGAGAGAGGTTTTAACCGTATTTTACTCACACCCAGGGCGATTATCAAAGCCGAGGTAAACGCCTCTTGTTGCACTTTTGTGTACTGGTAGCCCAGCGCTGCGCCTCCTGATAGTGCCCAATTAACCAGCCGCCGTCGGTGACTGTGAAATAATTGCCGGTGTAGAGGTGGGTGTGTTTCAGAGAGATTTTTCATCTTGGGCTCGTAAAAATGGCTATTTTCTTTCTCTTCTCCCAAACGGAACACAGTGAGCTCTTACACCACCGAAACCTCATTAACGGCCCGATTCAGCACAGCGCTTGAGCAGGGGCTTCTCCCGAGCGGCTGACATCAGGATGTGCGATACTTCTCTGCTGAGTAGGAAGGGGATGCATTAAAGGGCACTGGAAATACCAAGAATGTATAGCATGGTATAGGGCTTTCTTTGTTTGTTTCTGAGCTGTTCCTCTTTTTATTGAGAGTGGCTGAATCAAAACACAGATTTTAAGCCCAACGTTTTTGTTGACGTTGAACACCCGTATCGTTTTTTTCCTTCTATGGCACCAGTGAATAGAAGCCTGACTTTTATGCACCACAACCCTACTGAGCTTGGGGCTGTACACACAGCAAAGCAGAACACGGTCCCTGCTCCGAGAGCTGGCAACCTCACCAGCAGCGGTGAGCACAGGGAGAGGCCGCGTGAGGAAGCAGACAGCATCGTCTCCTGCCGCCAGGCTCTGGTCTCAGCATCGCCTCCGACATCTCTTACTCCCAGTCGTTACCCAGAGGTGCGGTGAGCTAGATTGATGGGTGAAATTCGCAGCACCGTTATGAACTGCTGCTCCGAAACCAGCATCCTTCCCATTTTACAGACAGCAAGATGTAAAACGAGACAGCACATCAATCGCCTGATGCCGGGGAAGGCGCCTTAATTAACATTTGCCATCTACTCAAGACAAAGGGCGCTCCACAATCGCAGACTGTAAATGGTGTCGATGATGTCCTGCTCCCTTGTTCTACTACTATATTGAATTTATTCTTCGCAATCAATATTTCTTTCGGAGAGCGGCTGCCCGCTCTTAGCAAGCGTCAGATCACAATATATTACCCCCGGATACGCTGCAGGCAGTTCTCCCAGGCGCAGTTCAAAGAAATCTCAAGCTAAACAAGAATTGGGTCTGGTTCGTATTTACACTAGTCAACGGGCAGCGGAAGCGAGCCTCGGAATAAATGTAAATTACAGCTGCACCTTATGAGACACATTTATATCCTCTTCGCAGCCTCTTCACCCCCTCCCACAGAGTGGCTGTGTCATAAATGCACGCACGTCCTAAAGGGCAAAGCCTTCCGGTAGCGTAAATCAGCCCGGCACCACCGGCTTTGCCGGAGCGATGTTAATACGCACCAGCTGAGGATCTCGCCCAGAAACGACCCGACTTTCATTTCTGCAAGAGCTTCCTTTAGAGAAATAGTTTCTTTACACCGCTCAGGTAACGCAAAGAGGATGAGCCGGGATGGGTGGCAGAGCCCCGAGTCCCGCGTGCTGCCTGCAGCAGGCAGGTGGCTTGAGCTGTGCTGGCACAGGACAGCCGATGCTGTTTCCTTCCAGAGTCAGGGTGAGTTCAGGTTCACTGCTCCATGAGCATCCACCACCTATGCAAAGTCTAAAAAGCAAAGCCCTTTTTTTCAGCGTTAGCCTGGGTGTGTGCAAGGGGCCTCCCGTGGGGGACCGGCTGCACGACTGGGGCCTCGTACACCAACCTGAGAGCAGCAGCAGGGGGGGGGGGTTAAGTCTCACTTTGATTTGATAATAATAGTGCAATTTTAGAAAAGCAAAATCACACACACACACTATTTCTGTTCTTCTCCCTGAAGTACAATGTTCTGCTTGCCATCGGGCAGGTCAGCATTTGTAAGAATTCTCCATTTCATCATCCCGCTTCCCAAACAGCTTCATCAGATGCCACCTCTGAGGGAGGAATTAACTTCCTAGGCAGCCCCTGACTTTGGGGTCGCTGTATCTTTCTGACTTCCAGCTCTTCCTGCCCCAAAACTGCCGATGCTTGTCTGGATCAAAGTGGAAAACGGCGTGTCAGAGGCGCGTGGCGTGAGTGGGATTTTCTCTGATTCCCCCACCTGACAGCCGTCGCTCACACAACTTTTAACCCCTCTGAAAGTGCATGGCAAGGAGAGAAACTGCTGCCGGCACATCATCGCCTCTGATTTTAGCCCAGGCTTTGTGTTAGTGACTCGAGCACCTGGGAAATGTGTCTCGGCAGGCTCCTTGTGTGAGTCAGCCGAACCGCGGGCACCGGGCAGCCTGCTGCGATCCTTTCATCTTCTCCTAGGAAACTCCTGCGACCAGCTGCTGATTTCCTCGCCTGTGCTTGGTGTTCAGATAGGCCCATCTGCTGCACAGTGAACTTGAAAAGGGCACAGCCAAGGCTGCCCAGCTAAAATGTGCAGAGGGGCAGGACAAAAAGGAACAGGTTTTGTTAGGATGATGCAGAAATGCATTGCAAGAGCCCGAGGCACAGGTTGGTCCCTTTTCAGTCTGTCCTGAGTGGGGTTATGCAGGTCTGGGGAGGGATCAGGGGAGAATATCTCACTGTGTGTAACTCAAGTCATGCACCTAACGCCCTTTCTTACTTCTGTGAGAGTGGGGGGCAGTGGAGAGGACGCAGGCACCAAGGTCCGTTCACCATCCTTCCTCTAAAGGTCACAGGAAAACCTTGTCAGGCCTCAGGAAGCAGAAGGCTGAGGAGAAACATCTGCCTCGGTTCCTTGCCCAGCTTCAGGGCAGATGCCTTCAGGTGCCATTGCTGGGGGAGTGTAGCAACTCCCTGTCTCACAGGCTTGGGGGATAGAAACATAAAAGATTAGGAAAATAAAGGTGAGAGCTGGAACAGTGATGGGGCACGGGGGTTGTGTATGGACCGTACAAAGGGCATGATTCCCCACGACTCGCCAAAAGAACCAACACCTTACGCAGCAGCGCATGGCAGAAAGTTGTACTCAGCCCTCTCTAGAAACCAAGTCCTTTTCAGAATCCATAATGGATTACCCGAAGTCAGCAGCCACATGGGAAAGTCTTGGCTAACCGATGCTCAGTGTCTCTGCGAATTAAACACCCCGACAGACATGAAAGCATTACCAGGTATTTGCCTGAGGACACAAAGGGAGTCGTTTGCGCTGCTGGGTTTAGATCTCGGTAATTTGGATTTGCCATCAGGACGTAAATAACACACAAATGTACTCTCATGTGGCAATTAGATACTGTTCCAGGCATCCAGCTCAACTCTCCACCTGCAAAATATTATTCCCATTTTGCTGCAGCATATCCCCCAGGCCTACAGGACCTTTGATGTGACTTTCATTTGAGTAATAGACGTGACATTTTGTGATTTCCTAGGTTGAGTGGAAGTAATGGTGAGGAAGGAATCCTTTTACCACGCCGCTTTATCTCGCTCTTACTTGTTACACATTAGTTTCGAGCATCAGGAACATGCAGTCGGTTTATTTGTGGAGTATCTCCCTAATCACAAAAGCATTCGAAGCAGTTGAACAATTTAGTTGACATTATGCAAATGGGATTGAATGTTGTGATTAGATAATTGTCCCTTTGCTTCGAGGTATGCGTCAAAGCAGACACAAGTTTTCTCTTGAAACGAAGACTCCTGAAAGCGACATCTTTTTCACTCACTTTTCATTGTTAGCGGTGGTCTGGGTGAAAATAATCAGCAAATCCCAGCAGCATCCCTTCAACACCCTGCCAGGTCCGGGCAGATTTGTTTCCACGGCCGGAGGGGAGTTGCAGGTTTGCCTGGTGCACAAACACCCCTGAGCTTCCCAGAGTTAAAGCTGAGCTTTGCAGCAGCACACGGCGGAGGGAACCGCAGCCTTTGAAGGAGCACGGTTCCACGGGCTCCCCCTCCGGGCCCCACGTTCAAGGAGCAAACTGGCACGAATTTAGGTGCCAAGCTGGCAGAGGATGTAAACGTGTTGCCGAGGTTCAAAGGCACGAAGAGTTCCGTTGGCTTTAATGGGTATTACTCAGGTGCCTGACTGCACGGCTAGCTCGCGGGCTTTGAAACCATTTTGTTTTGCTTTTAAATACCGCGGCGCAGGGTGGAGCTTCGCTGCTCGTCCTTTGCTGCTGCTGTTACCGTGAGCTCACTGCCAGCCCACGTTAGAGCGGCTCCGTTTGGCTATCTGGATCCGTGGCTCTCTCATTTCATTTCCTCTCGGTTTTTGATCAAGGAGGTTTCTTCTCTTCTGTGTGTGCATCCTGCTTGTTCTGAAATGTGCAATTCCATTTTTTGGCTCTAATTATTGCCGTGCCCCCTTTCTACACCACTGCTCACGTCCCTAATCCATCACTTGTAAGGGAACAGGGTCTCAAGTAACCCATGAGATGCCATAATATTGCTCTGCTTCTGTTCCTAGGGAATGGGTTTATGTTTTAGCTGGCTCTGGAGGTCCATGAATATGCCCTGGAGGTAATTTTGGGACATGAGTACAGCGAACAGGAAAGGCGCCGGTGGCACTTAAGGGCTTGCAGGTCCTGCCGAAGCCGATGAGATGTAGGCAGATCTGAAACCCTACAAGGTGGCTCCCAGCTTATAAAAGCTGCCACCGGTACTTCAGCTTTTGCTTCATCCAGAGTGACATTATGTCCACGTTTCATCCAGAGTGACATTATGTCCACGTGCGGTTGGCCGCACTGCCGCGCTGGGTAGGAGTGAGGGCACAGCTCCAAGTCCCCATTACGCTTGAAATGTAAAGCCACCATCTGAACCCTGGCTGAGCAGCCTGTCCGACCACAGCCCTGGCACTCCGAGGCAGGTCAAAAACAGCTTGGAGTCAGGTCCTGAGCACAGCCCTGCCCTGGTCCCCATCTGAAAGTCGGGACCAACCCAGGATGGGCTCAGCCTTCGCTTCCCGTTCGTCCTCAGCAATTCTCTCGGCACCATCTCGGCACCTGCCGTGCGCTGCCCTGCATCTGCCTGCCCGCCAGCTTCTGCTCTACGTCTGAAATGGCTCCGCTCGTACCTGCGGTGTCCCATGGTATTCATGTGGCACATAAATAGGAAGAAAAAGAGGCTTCCTATTCTTCCTTATTCAGGTTAACCTTTTTTTTTTTCAATACTGGTGCTTAAGATCTTCTAACCACACTGAGACAAGGGGATCTAACGTTTAAAAGAGCTTTCTTTAAAGATGTAGATTGCATTGTAGGAAATGAGAGGCAATAATCAAAGGAAGTTCTTCATTCTCGTTATCAGCTCTCCCCCGTCTCCTTTCTCACAGTGGAGTACTTCTGTGTACCCAGCACAGCCCCTCTCGATTCAATTCATTAGACCGAAGCCTGCCTGCCTCTCATCATCGCAGCCCCTCGCTGCCACCATCACCTCGCCCAAGGCAGCGTGGGTTTTGCCTTGACTTTTAAACAAGTCATTTTCCAACCCAGCCAAAGCCACGGCTCCTGTCCCTCAGAAATCAACCGGTAAAAGCTTTCCTTTGTCCCGCCGCAGTCGGAGCATACTGATTGGAAGAGGAACCATTCCCATGGACTCAGGAGACTTTGAATGGGATTGTAAACATTGATCTCCCTCCCTCGCCTGTGTGCCGGTGATATCCAAGCCATCTGTAAACCAGCTTCAGCCAGGGAACGTGCTCAGCCTGGCCAGCGAGACTGCTCAGGTCACCAGGCTGAGACAAGGAGGTGTAAATGTTCGCAATTAGTGATGACAAATCTTCCGTGTTGATGGCTGAACGGGCTCTATTAGGACACGTGGAGAAGGATGCTTAGGTTCCCGTTCAAGAAAGCCCTAGGCAGGCATTCACATCCCATTGCTCCCTGTGAATGTGGTGGGTGGAGGTACAGAAGTGTTCTGCTCTCCCCGTCTCTGTGCAGGCTGAGCACGGTGCCTGTCAGAGAAGAATTTCCCCCACTTTGCATGTGTTCAAAATGGCTGCATAAAGCAACCGAGAGCAGAAACGCAACCCTCCAGGTTTCAGAAAGCAGCGTGCTTTACAGATTCTGGCTGAACCTTTCAGAAAGCACCAAAGGAACGAGCGGGTTGGACGCGGGGAAGGTTTCTGAGTCACTCTGCGCATCCACCTCTGCGCCGTTTTCCCCCCACCACGCTTTCAGTGCCAGCTGACATTTCTGCAGAAGTTGGTTTCTGCGAGCAGACGTGGGGAGAGCCGTGCCCGTCCCGGCCTGTCCAGCTGCAGCACGCACCCATCCTTGCTTCCCTGCTGCAAAGGTCGCTCAGCGTTAGTGCAAGTGTGCAGCAACCCCTTCCTCCGCCGCCAGCTAATGCTTTCCAGGCACGTTCCTCCAACAGCTTGTCCCGGGGCTATTTATTTGTGTGTTTTCCTTCTCAGCATCTCCTCTTTGCAGAACCTCATATTCCCATGACGTGCTAGCTCACAGCAGGGCAGCCCTGAACGTGTCCCCACAACGCAGAATCCGTCCTTCCTCGCGTCCCTTCCTGCTCCCAAAGCGTGTGGGACCGAGCGAGCCGCCCTGCGCTGGGAGCACACGTGCTCGGGGCAGGAAGCAGAGGGCAGAGATCTGGAGCTGTAAATCTGCCACCAGCAGCCACTTCTGGCTCTGGCTCCGCTTACAGAAATAGGCTCTGGTGACAGGTGATTTCGCTGTACCACCTTGGGTGAAAGGAAATGTTGAAATACGGGATTTTTTGTGCCTTCCTCTCCTATGTATGACGCATTCAAAGGTGAGAAAAAATAATTTCCCTCCCCCAAACCCTGCAAGTTTTAAAACTGCTATCCCTTTTTATAAGTCACAGAATCGTAGAGTGGTTTGGGTTGGAAGTTGTATTCTTTGGGTTTCTCGCCAAGGCCTAGGCACCCCCTCCTTTTGCCCGTTTCTATAACCTTTACAAGCCATACCAGGAGCCCGGAGTAGGAAATAACAGAGGCCCCGTCCCCCAGCCAAACACCGGTACTGGTACTGCTCAGCCTCCCCTTCTGCCATGGGGACTTTGTTTCCTATGCCAGGCGTATTTCTGAAGCTGGGAAGAGAAGGAAAGGGCTTCTTCCATTCCTGCAACTCGTTCACCCAAAGCATCTTAAGCCAACTGCATATGTATTCATGTGCATTTCATCTACGATGCTGAAGATCCCCCAGATCATTTGGGACCGGTAGCTGTAAAAATACGCAGCAAGAAATACTGCTACTTACACATCCCTCTGCTGTGTGTGTATGGGCAGGCATACGCACACATTTATACGCACGTACCCAAGCACGCACCCCTACAACGTATACAATGAGCTAACAGGATACGTACGGTTGACATGAGGCAGCAATTTGTGGCCAGTGCGTGCTTCTCTCTTTTTCTCTTTTTTTCTTTATAACACAAACCAAAGCAGCAGAAGCAGCAGCAGAAGCCAGGAGAGCTCGCTGGTTCCGAAGAGAACCCGGGGTCTGACTTGGCAAACGCCACTCAAATGGGGGTTAACTACCCACCCCAAGCGGGCAGCGAGCTCCTGCAGAGGTCCTGCGGTGCCAGCAGGCGAGCCAGACCTCAAGCAAGGGCGGGGATGACCCACACGGACCTGTCCTACAGCACGCTTCTGGCTAGCTATGTCTTCCTGACCACAAGCATGGGAACGTGATGCCCGATTAGTAAAGCCCTGCGTTTCTGCAACGCCTTACATTACCGCCTCGCCGATGCTTTGCTAATTGTGGCGGGGGTTAGCAGCGGGGTACTGCCAAGCGGTGCGTGGGACCGCTGACAAAGGACACCCAGCAAACCCCCGTGGAGAAGAGCAGTGCTTTGGGGAAAAGCGCTGCCTATGCCTTGTCTTGCGAGGTCTTTCTGTGGTTTCATCTAAAAGATGCACACCACTGCATGGCTGAACATATACAGGATGTGAGCCACTGGGTTCAGGAAATGAATGGGCTCGGGGCTGATCACTTTGCGCGGTGATAAATGAGCGGCCCCAGTCCCCCGCTGCCCTTCTGCCGTTATCGCGCGGAGCTCAGCGATCGGTCCTGGCCTGCCACGATACGAGAGGTGCCAGAAGTCATTCTTCCACACCATAAGGAATAATGGCCTGCCCTCCCTTTAATGTGCGCACATAAATAAAAGTACAAGGCTCGCACAGCCCATTAGAGGAAAGGTTCATCTAGCTTAATGTGCCACCAAGCAGTTCTCCTAGCCTGTGCCCATCAGTCACTTGGAGATTTTATGAGCCAAACTTTGCATTTGGCCCCAAATGCGAGGAGGCCACCACTGAGCCAGTCCTAATTTAGATTTCATTTTCATAAAGCATTTACACTTTAGCCTCCACAACGCTGAGTGATTTCCAGCACTAAGTAATGCATTAGCCTGACAGTACTTGAGTTTGTTTGATTTTTTAAGCACAGAAGACCTTGACTCTCCTCAGCTCAGGTCTGGGTTCCCCGAATAACCACCCAAACCTACTCCAGAGGGTGCCCAAGGTTCCTAAGGTTCAGTTTTAGGCAGCTCAGTGAAGCACACCTAATTTTGCACGTCTGCTCTCCCCAAAAGATGCCCAAGCCCTTCATTCATCAGCCACTAGGGCTGGCAGAGTTGATAGATGGGGGAAAAAAGCACAGCCAAAAGCAAACCCTTAGTTCTTTCAGATGCGTTTGGCAAAATTTTAGCTCTTAGTGTAGGTTTTGACAGCACAGAAGGACCGGGCATTGGGTCAGATACATCTCAGTCCTGGCCTTCAGCGGGTGTTAACGATCGCAGCGCTCTTGTGCTTGCCGTAACTCCATCAAGCGCTGCGCTAAGGCCACCAGCGCGCTATGGAGAGGTTTCAAAGACAGCACGGCGAAGCCACTTTGAAATCAATGGGAGCACACTCATAGCCTGGAATCAAATCATAGCTAGTACGGCATAGACGAGTCTCATCTTAGTGATTTTTGAAGGAAATGGGGAGAACCTGAGGATGTAAGTTAGTGCAAGAGTCCAGATAGAGGTTGGGGGCTATTACTGAGCTGCATTCTCTCTTACTGGGAAGCCAAAAAGCATCCAGTAGAAGTGAGAAATCCCCCTTCTCCTTTCTAGATTAAGAAAAAACGAAAAAAAAAAAAAAAGCTTAGAGTTTCAGCATTACAGTCTAGGCTCTGGCCGGCTGCTCGGGGTTCCCCTATTCCCCAGCCCGCAGCAATGGCTATTTAATACTTCAGTGGCAGATTATTCAGAGCTCAGCCCAGGTTGAAAACGCAGAAATTTGTCAGGAAGAAAAGGAGCAAGCCATTATCAGGCAAGATAGTTGTGTGTTTTCTCTCTGAGCAGCTCTGGGATGAACAGAATTATAAGCCAGTTTACAAGAACATCTAAGAGTGTGAAACAAGCAAATCTTGGTGCCTGACTCCTTTGATTTGCAGCTGAGCTTATTGAATACAAGTTAATTGAACTTGGAGGGAAACCACAGAGGAATAGGTGGAAGCAAAATCTGCCCCATTTTCCTTTGTGCAGTTTATCCAGCAGGAAGTGCCCCCCTGCGAGCTTACATTTGCATAACTGGAAGGACCCCAGAATTTGTCCTGCAGTCAACGTAACCCACGTTTTGAACAAGAGCCAGATTGTGAAATCCCTGGGATGGCTGCCATTATTCCCTCAGACCCGAATGCGGAGGTCGCGGCCTCTACGTTTTAAAAGTGACCAAGTCTAAGAAACAGCTGGGCCGTCTTTATTTCTATTTGGTGGCTCTTTTGTCCGTTCATTCGTCCCAGGTGCTCTACAGCAGGCTTGCTGCCCCTGAGCAGCCGCAGACCCTCGGCTGGGTGCCCAGGTGAGCATGGCAATGCCCCTAAAATCACGCTGTGACCTCCAGTGCCATCATATCAGCTGCTCTTCTCTTCAGAAGCTCGCTTTAACTGCCAGAGGGCTTTCCTTGGGTATTGTTTGCAAGGAAAAGGAGATCCTGGGCAAAACATCCAGGAGGGGCCACAAGGTTCAGGGACAGTCGCAGGGCTGCCGGGGTAAGGACTCTTCCCAGGGGAGTTTGGGCGGAAGCTCTTTGACCATGAAGACCAAAATCCGCGTGCACCGTATGAATGAACCTTTATTCTGCAATCAAATGGACACCAGATGCTGGGATTAAAACGGAAACTTTTCCCTGTGGTCCTGGGAAGGCAGAAGAAGATCTGAATGTGGGCCGCTTCAAAGCTCAGCAGTGTTTGAAAGCTCCTTCGCTGTGATCTCTGGCAGTTCTCCTCCTCGCCAGTGCAGCGGTTGTAGTTGACAGGAGGTTCAGGGCTGCTGGCATGGGAACAGCTTCACACAAACAGGTCACTTTTCAGTTCTGGAGCTAAGCCAAAAGTCACGTGAATGACCAAGTGTCGGAGAGTTTTATAACCACCGCCTGCCACAATCACACATCCTGCACACCTTGGATTTTTGTGCTGAGAGGGGACAAACCTCTATATTTGCCCTATAAAGTCCCTGCACCTATTGCTTAGACACCAAGTCTTGTATGGAGCAACCTCAGAGCACGTTGCAGGACTGCACGGCGGGGTGCGGGGGCCACCTGTGTGTACCAGGGGAGATGTCCTGGGTGCCAGCTGCTCCCCGGACACGGGATTCACGTCCCTGAGCCCCCAGCTGATGCCTGACCCTAGGAGTGATGCAAGCTCCTCTTCAAGCTCTGCTCTCATTCCCCGCAGCAGCTGGAGCCCTGAGTTACCTGCCTGGGGCTTGGCAGGCAGCTGCCCACGCCGAAACACAGAGCCAAGGGCTGCACAAAGTTATTTGGGTTGGGAGACAGGGAAATAACCAAAATGACAGTGCTACTGCAGCAATTGCACGGCTTTGGGAAAGAAGAGCTTAGTAAAACAAGGGCTGAGACCTGTGCAACGTGTCTCACCCTCTCCCTCTTCGATGCCAGGAGGTCCCAAGGGCCACGTTTCCTCCACTCTCTGTCTTCTCTGATTAAACCGTGCGCATCTCAGGGCAGGGACTGCATCTTGTCCTCTGACCTAACAGCTCCAGGCCGGGGGTGTTGGAGCATCTCTGTGTATTTCTGCATGCCGGAGGAGCCTGGCTGTGAAAGCTCAGGGGGATGGCACACTGGGTTCAGCTCTTAAGCTAACAGTAGATGAGAAGGGAGAACGCATAGTAAACAACCCTGTGCTACTGCCGTTTATTCAGCAGGGCTGTTGAGATGTAGGTGGTTTGATCTTTTTTTTTTTTTCCTACTCAAACCCTAGCTTCTCGTCTTTTGGGTAGCGCCGTGTTGTAGTGAGAACCGATGGTTTGTTCTCGTGGAAATAGCTGGAGCATTCGAAGAAACAACACCCTGTTAGTTCTGAGCAGATTTAACACCCCTGCAAAGCTACCATCTGCCACCAAGGAAGGGAAATTAAAGCAAGATGCCTGAGATTCAGACAGCTGCCAGGGCCTGACAACCTCCTTTGCTTTTCTCTTTGCCACTAAACGGAGACTCGTTCTAGGTAAGCGTTAGCAGAACAGAAAACCAGAAAGAAGTGTAGGTACCGCGCCATTAAAAGAGCATTTCTACAACTTCTTGAACACAAGTTACTCTTGGGCTCGTTTGGGGCTTTGTGTTTATCACTGCTAATTGGCAGCCCGGGGCTATAATTGGCTTTTCAGTACCATGTATTTAGAGGAGGGGGGGTGAAACTGTGCTTTACAGATGAGGATTTTCCTTCTGCTAACAAAATGGTGGCGCCGCGCGCTGCCTGCTCTCTGCGGAGCCCTGCAGGGCTCAGACGAACACAGCCAGCGGCGCAGCTCACCTCGCCCCGCGGGCGGCCAGGAAGCCGTTCTCTCCGTATTTCCTAGACAACTGCAAGGCAGTGCTCGGCAAGGCAAGGCTCGCTGAAGGTCACACAGGGTCCATATCAAAGGCTCGGTGCGGAGTTATGGTCTTCTGGGGACACCCCCAATATATCCGAATATTATCCCAGCCTGTGGACGAGAGCAGCCCCTATTTTATAATGGGTTAATCTAAGCATGGGGGTAGAAAAAGGGAGCATGAAGCAGACAGCATTGCACTAGCCAGATGGATTCACTGCTGTCAGAAAGCAGAAGGGACACTTGGGTCTCTGTAACGTCAGGAAAAGGGATCGGTGTGAGCAGGGACGGCATCTGGATAAAGAGGGAAGGGGTTTTATAGCACTGGAGGAACCTCGCATGAATTTATAAACAGCTGTACATCTAGATTGCGATTCTTTCCTGTATTTCCCCCCGAGAGCTGCCAGGTTCCAGCCGTAGCTGGAAGGTGGAAGGACACACGCGTGGCACTGCACGGGGACGTCCCCTGCGCTGTGACAGCTCTGCGGGGCCTCGCTGCAGTGGGACGCAGCATCCGACGGCGTGGGCACCCAGCTCTGGGGGGGGGGGGGGGAATCGGTGCCCAAAGTACAAGCACCAGCTCTTCAGTCTGCTTCCCTTCCTGGGGGTGTGCTGTTCCCAGCAAGCCAAATGGACAGAAATGACCAGCCAAGCTTGTTGGTTTGGGGTTTTTTGGGATCCTTTTCTCTAACCTAAAGCTGTCGAAGAGGTGTGGGGAAAAAGCAAACAGGGCCGAACTGGGTTTCATCAGCTCAGCACAGTGAGAGGCCTTTGCAAGGTGAAAAAGACTGGGAACCCATAAAGTCATTCAGGATCATTCTCAGCCTGATAAGACACAAATTAATCTCCATCAATGTACTGCTTTGCTAATATGCTTAACACGTGAAATTCAGAACCTCCTGGAAGGAGCTGGACCAAGCTGATCGCTATCAAGGTGATGTTCGTTACGAAAAAGGATCGACAGTTCCAGAGACACGAACTATTCACCACTATTATTAAAATTCATAACATGACTCAGTCGGATGTTTTCATCCCTAATGAGCTTAGATAATGTTTTCATCTCTAATGAGCTGAGATAATTCCAACATGAAATGTTACTGCAGATGCTTCCTTTTTTTTTCCTGCCTTTATAAATGATGTCCCGGCCGTTCTACCCCTGACATTCCTGCTTGAATTTTTGCCCTCCAAGTCCCTGAACATATTATTATCGACAAAAAAGACAATTCTTCCATTAAAAAAAATTTAAAGACAAAATGTAGAAATTTCAGGCAACAATAGGAGCAGAAGCAAGATGAGAAAGGTTTTTTTTCTTCTAATGTTCAGCGAGCGGGACAGGAGAATGAGCTTGTTCCTTGTTCTTTCCCTGGATCTGCCTTGTTCTAAGTTTAGCTACTAAACCTGTTCGTGCCGTGGTTTTCTCTCTGCTCACAGCGACTGCCTGAGACGACAACATTGAATGTAATGGGCTGCAGGCTGTAAAGCACTCGGAAATTCTTAGAGGACAGGGGGCACGGGGTAATATTTACCTCTGAATTACGGAAAATTCTGCTACGTTCCTAAGCGAGACAGTGTCTCTTTAAGTCATTAAATATGTAACTGGAATACAGACACAAATAAATTATTTAAAGTTATTTCTAGTTGTGTGTGGGAGGTGGGTGGGAGTTGAAGTTGCTACTTGGTGGTTAGAGCAGCCTTTAGCCTTTACATTTCTCCCCGCTTTTGCACAAGCTTTTTTTTTTCTTTATAACTCCCCTGGCTGATGCAGACTAACGAGCTGGCTTTGAGCAAACTTTTGGGGGGGTTGTGAGATTTTTGCCTAATTTGAAAGTTTTCTCCGGCCCATTGATGCACCTTGACCATCGGCTTGCAGCCTCACGCCCAGCTTCGTGCTGCCTGTCAGCAACACGATGAGAGGCCAGGAAGGGCTCCTCGTGCTTCACGTGGCTTCGCAGGCTCCTGGCTTCTGTGCTTTTCATTTAAGGATTAAAATACATCGTTTCCATGGGGTCCTAATGGCTTTTTGCACAGAACTTTATCCGCCCGTAGCCAAAACTCAAAACCAGCTCCTAACCCTGAATTGCAACCCTGTAAATGCCCCTGAACGAACCCAAAACTCAACGCCAATTTCCCTCCCCATCTATCACCCATCCAGACACGGCGGTGCCCAGCTACAAACCTTCCTGCTGCAGGAGGCCGAGCGAATTACCTAAACCTCGATACCGAGCTCGCCCTTTTGCCACTCTTCTCTGCCTTTCATTTTCCTCTGATAAAAACTGCTGGTTAGACACAACTCTCAGCAGGCAGGTTTGCCATTTCAACAGCAACAGAAGAAGTTTAGCCACTGGATTTCGTACGAATGTGGTTTCATTTCGGAGAGGAACAAGCAAATGGCAGTGCTGGAAAACGAAGAGCAACGATTCCCTGAAAAAAAAAACCTGATCAGAAAGGTTCGTGCAGGATCAAAAAATGCAATTGCAGTCGGTGCAGATCTGCTTTGAGAAGAAGCTACAGCCTCACACACTGCGGACAGTTACACACCCTGACATTTTGAGAGCTGAATATATCATTCCTGTAATCGGCTCTAAATTTGTGCTTGCTTCTGAGTTGCCTCCCTCCAGCTTAGCGTGAGCCCAGCATACATTCTCTGTCTCTCCCCGCAGGTATCATCTGTTAGGCCCCCATACAGCACAACCACAATCAGATTTTGTTGACTGGACGTAAAAAACGCTCACCATTTTAAAAGCCATTTCTCAAGTCAATAGAAATCTACTGAAGTTTTCAAAATGCCAGTCTGAGGACATCCAGCTTACGCTCAGCAGATTTAAATGAAGCTGCTTGATCAATCCTCACAGACCTTTATGTACCATTGAAAAAGGGAAGAAAATTCTGCTTCCTCCCAACTAGTTTTTACGATATTTGCATTAATAATGCAGATTCTGGTAGAACCAAAAAGCCCCTTTCTGCTACCGAGGTCACAAGTTTGGAGGCACTGCTCATAAATATATTGATGCCCCCACGAAAAGCTCCACCTATGTAATGCAGAGGTAACACCGTGAGTACAGACGGACAAAATGCAAGGGAAAATGGGGACTGTAGGACGGGGAGAAGTGCCCAGCTCAGCACCCCATACACAGACGGGCTTTGCAAGGCAAATTGGAGCACAGGACCCCACCTCATCTACCCAGGACAGGATTAGTCCTGGTAACGTGCCATATTTAGTCTCACACATTGGGGTCCCTTTAAAATCCCATCCCGGGTGCTCCAGCATGCCCAGGAAGAAAAAGTCATGGAAGACTTTGTTCTGCTGAAGGAGTAGAGCAGAGAGCTAGGAAATTCAGCATGGATGAACAGAAGGAATAAAACCTTGGTTGGCTGAGTGATGAATATGAATCTCAGGCCCTTGCCAGAGCACCATGACTAGCAGAAGTGGCTGTATGTAGGACTCCAGGACTCCTGGTGCTGTTACCTCCCTTGATGTGGCTGCCAAAGCTCCGTGCTCTGTCTCTGAGGACCCTGGCTCCCATCCCTGCTTTCAATCCCTGCAAAAACGTCCTTCCCTGAGCAGCCAGAAGGGAATGCAATTAAGGCTGCCTCGTGCAGTTCATAAAGGCTAATGCATGAAAATGAGCAAAGACAAATTACAGCAGAATATGCAGAAGAACATTTCTAATTGGAAGGTCAGCTGGCCTCGTTCCTTGAGCCTCTGAGTACTGAGCTGAAGAAAGCAAAGGAGAGTATGTTGCTGGGAACAGTTCTGTGCTGTCTGGGAGATGGGCAGGGTGAGTAATATGGAAACTCCTTTTCGACAAGATAATGCACTTCTTCAGTCTTTCTCAGGAAATCCAGGCACAGATTCTGGCACTTTATTCAGGAACCTGTGTCCCTGAGAACTGAAAACCTGGGTGGTTTTGGTTTTTTTTTTTTTGGTAGTTTTTGCAAAGTCATTTTCTCTCTCCTCACGGGCATGTCTCTGTAGCACAGTTTAGGATGCTAGCAGAGGCTTTATTGATTCAGGGGAAAGAAATATCTCCTGTCCTGGAACTCTCAGTCACTGCTGGAACTGGGCTCCCATCCTTGTTAACGGATTTGGCTCTTCTTTCGGGTTTGTTTTCAGTTTGGCTGTGACTTCATCTTGAATTACAAAAATACCACATGCACACACTGAAAAAAAAAACAAAACACAAAAACCACCACTACTGTTCTCAATGTTTCCTGCCATGAAGAGCCAGACACTCTGCTTGCTCTGGCCTTCTTTCCAGCCAGACCCTGTGGGTTTATGTAGTGCCTGTAGTTTAGCTCCATGAGGGAACGTGGGAAGGCATCACCATGAGGCTGCCTGCAGTCTTGTCACTGCTTAGGATCACCCTGACTTCTTGTTTGAGGGGGTACAAGGTGGCTCTGATCTCGGGTAGGCCCCAGACAGTCACTTTTTCCCCCTCTGCCTGCTTTCCCATCCATGAAATGGGAACATCCCATTAATAACCCAGCCACTCTAAGAAAAACCAGCAGGCTTTTCCGTGAGAGCGTAACTGGGAATTAACATACTTGCCACAAATGAACCAGCAAATAAAACTGTTTCAGGGTTCATTCATTCCTAAACGGAGAATGTGAGGTGAACGTGCATTTGCATGCACGCTTTTATCCTGTACCTCATCTCTGCCAAGACAGCGGGGGGGCAGGGGACAGAAGGACAAATAGTAGTGTTACGCTGGAGCGTGAGCACCTCTCGCACGCTCACGTACCGGGAAAAAAAAAATCATAAGCTGGTGGTTAAATAAGCCTTTGTGTAATTTTCATCTCTGATTTTCCACTCTGAGTCACCACCATTTACATGTTATCTAACACCCGGAGCCCCGAGCTGATGTTCCTTTCTGTTCTGGGTCATGCTGGGGGGGGAAAGAGCAGCTCCTGGGGCTCACAGACCCCGGCTGCGAGAGGTGCTGCCAGGCAGAAGGAGTTAATGGCTCGCCACAATAACTGTCACCAGACAATTGGGTTATAAAGAGCAGCAGTTACCGAAATACATTTTAGCCTGCAGCACGCGGGAACAATGCAGCTATTGTATTGTAACCACAGAACTTGGCACATGATAAGCTCGAAAGGGAATCATGTTTTGTTTATTACGGAAGTGATGGAATCCATTGAAAGGTTATTGTTTGACTCTTTTGGAAGCAAAGCCCATCCCCTTTGTGGAGGGTGTTTGCAATCCTGGGGTCAGAGGCAGGAGGGGGTTTTCAGTGGTGTTACCTTTGGTCCACCAGAGGTAGTCTGGAGGATACCATAATTAACCTGATGACCCTTCAGAAAGCCCCTACCAGACCATGATTTCCATAAAGGCAATCAAAGAGCTGAAATCTTGGGGAAGTTATTCAGAAGAGCAGCTCAGAATTTTCTATTTTAATCAGAAAACCCACTCCCTAAAAATAAATCCTGATTGGAAAGCAGAGGATTTTCAGCAGTTTTCAACGCCAACATGTCTTGTTTGCAAACATGTAGTCTCAGAGCAAAAATACAAATAAAAAGAGCTGATTTTCAGGCTACATAAATGCTCGGTCCTCACGGAAATGGACAAGGTGTGAGGCTGTCACTGATTTGGCTTTTACCCAGGATCGTGTGTTCTGGCCTTTTATCTTATTTAACCATTCCCAAGTATCACACAGATCAGATGCCAAATTCATCAATAAAACAAAAAAAATGCGCAGTGGATTAGAATGCTCCCCGTGACGGTTTTCCCAGCAAGTACAGATTTTTACCTTTTCTATACGAATAACGTCTGGATTCACTCAAGCCACCTTGATGTGGGGTAAGAGGAACATTCTGGAGGTTTTAATACAGGGAGCAGACCTTTGAATGGGGGTGGATGATCCAAAAAATGCTTTTGCCAGGCTCCCTGTTAATGGATGTACAGGACGGAGGGATACAGATAATTACCACATCCCCACCGTAAATTACCATACATTTCTTGTTCCCGTGGGTAAAGGCCACAGAGCTTGCGGGATGGAAGAGCTGCAGTTTCTGACCCTCCTGCACTCCATCTCGCAACTCCTCCACCAGAGCACTGCAGAATTTAGGGCTTAAGACTAGTGACAGAAGATCACGAGATTGGCTTCAAGGCAGTCAGATTTAAAAAACATAACATGAACTTGAAAATAACTTTTTTCTTCATGGTCTCTAAGCTTTTAGGATACACTTCGGTTATTTTCTTCAGCTTTTCTCCCCAGCCGGGAAGCTGATTGACGCTGTTTATTCTAATGAAACTCATTGATTCTGAAATAATCACTTGATATTAGGAGCTGTGCCATTAAAAAAAAAAATGAAATCAAATTACAGGAGCGAGGAACTCCACTATTAGGAATATGAAAGGGCTTTTAAATTTTTTCAAAGGTTATTATGCCCTCAACACTTCGCTGATTTTTTAAAGTGCATAATTTCATTTGAGTCACTTCCCCTATAAATTACATGCTTAAAAACCTGCTGATGTTGCCTCCAATATCAAGAAAAACATCTCACTTTGGACTTTTTTTTTCCACCCCCTACCGTATCTCTATTTTACCTCAATAGATACTTTCAGGCAAAGAGGGTTTTTTTTTTGTTTTCCTTCCCTTAGGAGCAGCAGGGATGAACGCAGTTACAATTAGGTACACGCACAGTGCAGAACTGTCTTAAATCGTCGGTCCTTCTAGTTGTTTTCCAACATACGGCTTATTTTTCTGGGTTTGTAATTAGCTTTGGAACTGGAATTGCTCATTTTTAGCCAGGTCTAGCAGGGAGCAGGGTCATCTCATCCTGCAAGAGTCAGACCAACTTGTGCAGAGGTCCCAAAGGCATTGGGAAGCCTCCGGGATTTTCCTCTGTGGGCCTCAGTGGGGTTGGGAAGAAATCCGTGGGAACCTAAAGAATAGCAGCAGCAGCCGGAGACCTCGCTACCTGCACTTGGGGCACAGGGTGCAACCGGCCCCCACCACCCTGCAGGAGGGAGCCAAACCCAGCCCTCAATCCAGCCACCCAAGCCCCCTCACAACTCTAATAGCCATATGTCTCCCCAGATTTTGCTTGGCACTCCTCCTCTGCAAAGACGAAGCTTCTCCATTAGCGAATAAACCACTTCTACCTCCTCCCCACCCACCGTCCACCGCTCTGATTTCGGGGCGGTGATGACGTGCAGCAGGAATTCACGAGATCTCACCCGAATTGCTGAATTACCACACAACAGAGGTTCTGTACTCATGCAAACACCCCCAAGACAAAAATAGGGGAAAAAAAAAAGAGAAGAATAAATGTGTTTATAGCCAGAATAGTCTCCACAAATAATAAATACTTTGTGCAGTTTTACTATTGATTATTTTTTTTCCCAGAAGCGTCAGCAGTTCCTTAGGCGTATGATTTATAAGAGGCTAAAATCTAAATTATGAATCAAAAAAAAAAAGGGAGAGATGCAACTGGAGGGTAATAATGCATTTCAAAAATAACTTCAGATGCGTCGCTGAGAGCAGCAGCCTAGAGCCAGGAAGGAGTGCCCCGTCAGCAAAGGCAGCAGAGGATTAAAAACTGCTCTTCCCTACATAAAAAATAACTGGTAGGGATTTGGGGTTTTAAATTTGGCAGCAGCCGGCCCATATCCTGGAATCCTGGATCTATTTGGAGGACTTATCTGAGGGGGTGATCCAGAAATACCCTAAACAAAACAGAAAACTGAGCCTTGCTCTCGGGGCAGCTGGCTTGGCAGTGCTGACGCTCCCGTCGTACATGCCTGGCTATCCGAGAGGACACTGCAGAGCTGAACTGTCTGAAATTATTGTTCAGACTGAAAAGAAAGAAACCTGCTGCTGCAGACACGCTGCTACAATACGGCCCAGGGCAGGCGTTCGTGGGAATGCAAATCCTGAAGCCATTGCTCCGAATTCTCAAGGCGCTGCGCTAGCACCAGCCCTCTTCGTCCTCCTGAAGCTGTTCTGCACTCGTTGGGGCAGGTTTCTGCCTCCCTGCTGAACTTCACTGAAATGCAGGGATGGGTGATCTTTTACTCATAATTTCTATCAGGCTGCTTAGAAGGGGATTTAGGCGAGGATGAAGAAACTGTGAGTCACACATAAAAGACGCTTCCACGGTTTAAGTTAGAAGAACTTCCCCCTCAGCTCTTTTGCTAGCGTAGGTACCATAGTGCGACTGGTTTGTGTCTCACAGCTGATTTTTTTCTTTCTCTGTGTTCTAGCTGGAAAGTGTTGTACTGTTATTTTTGTGACGGTGCTGCTGAAAGATCCCCAGGCAGCGTCACACCGACGTCCCGCAGTGCAGGGGTTTGTAGGGCCGTGGGGAACCCACAGGCTGGGTGTACAGAAGGGGCAGAGCGCTCCGACCAGAGGCACGGGAAAATAGAGGAGAGGAGCACTTTCATGTAGCCTCCGATGTCAGGAGGTGATGTCCATGTCTGGACCAGCTCTCTCAATTTTTTTTCCAGTTAATGAGGAGAAACAGGCACTTCTAGAGCATCACTCATCTGCCCTCACTGAAGGTAAACACCCCGTAGATGTGCCTCTGCACTCAGCAGAGGCTAGACGCAGGTGCCTACACTGAATTATGACATTTAAGAGGAAGGATGCCACCTTACGAGGTTCATTCACTTCACTGAAACCACCCACAGGGTGAGCAATTGGTGCCAAGGCTGTGGGTTTGCTGGAGCACAGCCCCTCAAACTTCACTTGAAGCTGAAGCTCATCCTCATGCATCTATCTCATGAGCCTTTTAACCGTCCACGTTCCCTGCCACAAAGAAACAGATTCAGCTGGAAAATCCAAAGGAAAGATAGAGAAATCGAGGTGTAAACCAATGGAGAACCACCCAGAAATGCATGATACAGATTCTCCTTCCATGTTGTTTCCCTGTTTGCCACCAGCAGCCAGCACTTGAAACCTAAGGCAGGTCCTGCTCCCGCTCCAGCCCAGCTCCGGGGGTGGCTGCCCGGGGAACAGGAGCACGTCCTCCCCAGCTCCCTTCTCACCGCACTGGGAGGGTGCAAGTGTGAAACACCCATTTGGGAAGTGACAAAGCCATGTTCACAGCTAGACTTTACCCTGCGTTCACAGGTAGACTGGACAAAAATATTCTTTGGGAGTGTTAAAACCAGAACAACAGCAGTAGGGAAGGCAACAGGTCTGAGCTCGTGCACCACCCTTTAATCGCTTCCCTACAAAGCTGCAGGGCAGATGGCTCTGGACATGCAATTCCTTGCCTCGTGGGCTTTAGTTTCGTGTGAGGGCTGTGTTGTAAATGCAGGCCTTGGCTTTCTCACAAACATTTATCTTCACCGATATCAGGGCTCCGGTTGGGTGTCGGGGTCAGCGTGTGAGCCAGTACCAGGTTTTTCCCTTCCTCTTTTCATGGAGTTTATCGTTCTCCTGGGACGAAGTTCACTGCTCCCAGGGAAGGCAGTTACGTCGCAATACTCCTGGAGTATGGGATGGTGAAAGGGAAGCGATACGACAATAATCACTGATTAACAAGGAAGAATGAAAAGAATAAGAGCTAGTGGCAGGACTGCTAAATGCTGATCAATGCTTTAAGACAGCCTTTGATTTTTTTTTAATTAATTATACATTCCCTCATACTTTGTGCTGCTGTTGATTTAATTGGACTCCTTATTTTTAGACAACTACAGCAAGAAGAAGATAGGGTACAGATTTCAGAAGCTCAGCTCCAGCCTAATTCAGGCTCATTCAATTCCACTGGGAGCAAAATCAGGCTGCTGCGGAGCCCTTCTGAAAGCCTGGTGCTCTTGCTGCAGTTTAGCACACCGAATGTTTATCTGCCTTACAGGAAGGAATAATTTCCATGCACAGGAATCCAGGCAGAACCAGGCTCAGCACCTACAGATATCCCAAAACCTTCACGTAGGAAAGAATAAGTGTTGAGCAGCAGAAAAAGGTACCGAGGGCTGTCTCCTCCTGGCAGAATTTGCCCCAGTACTCGCTTCAGCCTCACTGCTTGCAGTTTGTTTGCACGCTGGACAGAAGCACGTCTGCCAACGTGCTTTGCAGAGATAAAGCATCAAGAAGGAACCTACAGAAGGGGCAAAGAGGGGGGGGGCGCTGAGAAACGTCTTGTTTTCAGCTGCAGCCTGAAATCACGCATTGCCGCAGGTGAAAGGGACGCAGGGGGCTGGAGAACACCGCTGCAAGCACGCAGTAATTCAGGTTTCGTCGAGGCTCCTTATCTGTGCTTCCCCAGGTGCTCTGTGAAATCGTGGAGAGAGGCAGAGGTTAGCAGGAGAGGGCCTGTTCGGAGAATGGGGAAGGACTGAGGCCAGGGGCTGTTACCTCCTGTGCCTGTATGCACACCAAGCAGCAGCTGCCAGCGCTGGGAGCACGCGAGCTTGCAGACCTGAGGCTGGGAGGCCATTACCCTGAAATATTTGGTGATTTTCTCTAAGCCTCAGTTCCTCTGGTCGTTGGATACCCCTGACACGTACGTCTTGTCAAAATACGCGTTCTGCTCTTTCAGCTTCCCCAGGATAATCATTTCCACAAAGCTTTCCCATTATATCTGCAATTGCAGGCATATAAAAGCGCTTATGTTGGTACAGTTTATCCACTTTCAGATCTGAACGCTTGCACAGAGCTTGGGTTCTGCCTACTCTGATGAATCTCCAGCAGAAAAGTGTGCAGAGCATGCCTTAGCTGCCTTTGAAGCTGCTCTGTCTGTGAAGGACCAGCTCCAGGAATGGCAACACTCACAGAGCTGCATGTTGTGCACCTCTGTCTGATGGCTGACGCTTTTCTTAAGGCCGCAGCATTTCCTAGGGCTTGCTTCTGCAAGGATCCTCCGGTGGCTAGTAACAAGTAAGCCCACCTTAGTCTCATCCTGCTGGTGCATTCCTAAGGTTTCTTATGGCTGTCTCAGAACCTGCTTTTATTTTCTGGGGGGACGAAAGCAGGGCTGTGGGTTTCTGTTCTGTGAAATGCACTGCCATGAGTTTGCCTCTTGCAAGAACGGGATTCTGGACTCCAGAAGGGCTCTCCCACCTCTTATGGCACACTTCCACACACCATTTACCATACACGGCTGGGTATCAGCCTCTGAAATTTACAGCAAATCGTTATTCTTAGCTAGAATCTAGTATTCTCCTTTCCTGCCTACTTTTTACAAAGCAGCTCTTCAATATTTATCAAGAAGGAAGCTTCCGTAATCACAGAAGCCTGCATAGCAAAGTAGGCTTTAAAAACCAAGGGGACTTTACAACCAGTCCTCTTCCACCCTTAGCACCTGCCACTCATTTAATTTATCGCTCTTCCTCATTCCGTCTCCCAAGAGCCCACTCTGATAGGGGGGAGAGGGGGGGTTTTAAGCAAGGCTGTCATTTTGCAGTGCCAGCACTGCAGGATGCTCCTCCCGGGCACTGGCAGTGATGCAGCACATTTGGTAGCGCTGCTGTTAGGGACAGCTGCTGGATAGCAGGAGCAGAAGTGGAGCAGTGCCCTGGAAAGAAAGACCAAAATCCTCTTGCTGTTCCTGCTGCATTTATGAAAAATAAACGCACTTCTGAGTACGCTTTCAAGATATCAGACAGGCACGCAAACTAGAGAAGTTGGGGATCAGTTGTAGAAGATTTGCATCGTGAATAATTTTAGAAATACACCCCCACATCAGTTCGTGTACTCCAGTGCGGGGGAGAGCTACGCTATGGAAATGAGATGATGCCAGGGTGTGTGTGTGTGTCTGCCTGTTTTACGATACCTGCCTGAAAAGATCAGTCGGGATAACAAGGTCTTCAAGGCAAGCATCCAAGGCTTGGCCTCCTACACAGCCCTGGCACTCGGATGAGGTGTGCCTCCACTTGGGAGATGCTTCTGGTAAAGTGCTAAGGCGAGGTGCGAGCCGTCCTTGGTGACTGGCAAAGGAAAAAGGATGAGAAAAAGCACTTCGATCTCAGACAACACATCTCAACTGAAAATCTCGATGGTCCAAACTAAAGGGAAGCACTGAACCTCCCTGCATTTAGGTATTTGAGCAGTCCCAAAACACCAGCAGTCCTATTGCCTGAGCATATGAACAGGGGAGGCAGAGCCAGGCTGGGTTGTGTCTCTGATCCTCACGTGCACAGGTACACAGCACAAGCTTGGTTCAGAAACAGCAGTGAGGATTTTCCCTTATTTTTTCCCAGTCCATTGCTCCCAGTACCTTAGGTGTCAGAATTAAAATGATCGTGGAATTAAGATGACAGCGCTGGGACTCGCTTCACCGTGATTCTCGATGTGCACCGACAGGAGCTGAGCACCCTCAAGGTCAGCACTGCGAGGCTGGCAGGTGTGCAGCAGCGCTTGGCCCCTGGGAATTCCCACTCCGAGCCTCAGGTGGCTCAGAAGGGATTGAAATGATGGGGGGTGAGACGTGCTCAGCTGGTGCTTCACGATCTGTTGCTGCGCCCTACTGAGGTCTCTGGGCCCCTTTGTGCTAGGCACTGGAGAGTGCCGCAGCTGCAGAGAGCATTTTCAATGTCAAACAGCCACCTCAAAGCACAGAAGGGTGCAGTTACTCCGCACGCGTGGGAGCTGAGCGCTAGAGCAACCAGTGCACCACGATACCTGCTGGATTTGGGAGCCCTTAATTGAAGGCTATGAACTGGGTCAAGGAGAGCCCCGCGGTGTGAGGACGGAGCGGGGCCGTGCGGATGACGTGCGGTGCTGCGGGCTGCAGCAGACCTTTGGTCAGGTCTGGTTTCTTGCCTTTTTTTATGGGGTGGTGGTGGTTCTTAGCACGGTACTGCTCCAGCAAATACACGTCCAGTTGTTACCTGCTAGCATCAAGTCCCCAGGGCTTCAGAGAACTGAAAAAAAAAGTTACTTTTATCTTGGCAAATGCTAAAATCCTGAGAAATTCTGCCGGAAGAAAGAACGGCCCCAGAGCCTTGATTTGCAATGACCTTCCAGCACATGCTTTGCAGGAGAGCTGCTGGCATATGCTTGTGCCTCCCTGAAGTGTCTAAGTACATGCTTGAAGTTAAACATATGCATAATCACTCTTTGGTGGAGGGATGATTACTAAATGCAGGTACCAAGCTCTTCCTATTTTCCTTTTGCAATTCACGTATTCATTCTGCGGGGATATGATCAGGTACAGGAACGAAGACCAGCCAGGGAGAAGCGACAGGCCATATAAAATCGGAAAAGTACGCGGGGAAATATTCTGAGTGTGTGATAAAGTGTTCTCATTTCGTTCTCAGCTCCTCCTTTATCTCAGAGTTTCTCAGTTTATCACAATTCTCCATTTCCTGTTCCCTTTCAGACACCAAACCTATATATTTTAATGTGGCTTTTTTTTTTTTACCCTTCCATAGCTAATGGTTAAACCTTTCAGATACTCTTCTGTACAAATTGCAGATAATTTATCTGGACGCGACAGGGACATTTTTAATATGTAATCTGGTATTTTAGTCCTGCCGGGAGTTTTTAACTTCTCATTGTAACTAATTGTGTAACGGCAAAATAATTATACTGGTCATTTTTATAGCTTACGTCGGTAAAGTGGGATAAGGCAGACGTTAACTCAGCAATGCCTCATTCCGATTCCCACATCCCACCTTACTTTGGTGTGCAGGACTCTCAAAAGCATCCGCATTTGCCTTAATTTGCTCCTCTCACAGCAAGGAGTTGAATAGGCAAACCAAAACCTCCATCCTGGTCTGCAAGGTTGCTCTGGGGAGTTCACTAAATCCAGCAGAGACTCACTCCAGCTGGGGACTACGTGTTTTGAGACCAACTGCAGTTACCCAAATTGAAATTCAGACCAGATCTTGCTATTTTTTTTCTTTTCTAATGGAAACTTTGGCCTTAGCCTCAGTTACCGCTTCAACCGCACACTTCAAAATCTCTGAGGCCAGAGACTGAGACCTCTGTGCGATGTCTCACCCAAGGATGGAGCCTCGAGCACCGTGGTGCTCCCAGCACCATCTGGGGGCTGTTTCAGCCCTGAGTCAGTGGCAAGTGTGCCTCATTCTCTGCTCCTTTCCCCCTCCTTTCCCCCACGTCCTACAGCACTTCAGGCTTCTCGCCCGGGTTTCCCACCCCACTAGTGGCCTTAGACCTACCTAGATGGCAAGAAACAGCACGCAAGGAAGACTTATTTGAAACGTTGTGAAATAGATGTGTTATTGAAAACAACAGAGCTTTAAAAAGTTCCTGAACAGAGCCGTCTCGAGCAGGAGGCTATTTCGAGCGTCTCTTTTTGCCTTTAACCCAACTATCTCAGCACCCCACCCTTCTTCCTTCCACCTTCCTTAATTTCTTAGACTTCCTTCTCGTTGCTTTGCGTGAGTCTATTTTAGGTGTGGGATTCTGGTTGGCTTCTCGCTGGGCATCTACTTCTCGTTTTCTGTCCCTGGGGTCTGCCTTCTCAGCAAAGCCGCGGGTCCATTAGTGCATACAACAGGTAGGATCCCCCCCCGGTAGACAGACATTGCCCACAAAGAGAAAATAACTGCTTGAGGAGATGGTAAGGGGTCAGAGTGAACATACCTAGGCTCTTCCAAAGGCAAAACTGCACAAGTAAGCTCACTGAGTCCAGCTGTCAGACATGGGGGCCTTCGCTCCTCCATCTCGGGCAGACAGATGTGCAGACTGACCTTGAAATGTCATTGCTTTGATATCAACCGCTGCCTTTCGGTAGAAACTTATCCTATCTCACACAGTGACCATCTTTAAGGCTTTATTACAGATAGCCCAATGAAACCTTACCGTGGAGCCCACGGAGGGAGTTAATTGTGATATATTTTCTTCCGCCTACCAAGGTGGAAAGGGACTGAGACGGTGGATTTGGCTACGCAGGCCCCAGCCTGATGCTCCACTGTCTTTGAACAACAACTGGGGTGCTTGTTGCTTGCACGCACGTGGCTGGGACGCTACCAGTCTGTTTTGTCAAGTCAGCCAGTTCAGAAGGGCGTTCAGGCTCCCCCCCCCAAGGATGTGCATGACACCCAGACCTGGACTCCGATCTAGAAAGAAGTTTGCGCCTCAAGCTTCGTCCCAGGACCCAAACTGAGTAGCTCAAAGCTTGGTTTTCAGTCTCTAGCTATGCCATGCTGGTGGTGGCCTGTGTCATCCCCACCCGTCTGCTCTCTGGTGGGCTGGGAAAACTTCCCCTTGTCTCTGGGCTTTGCTCTGGCTCTGCAGAGGACGAGTCAGCTCTCCGCTGGCTGACACCACAAGGCTCCCACCTACTCCTGGGAGCAGCGCATCAAAACCTCCTCGCATCACACTGAGTATTAGTCCCAGAAAGTGAAGGCTTGGTGGCTTGCAGGGCTGGAGTTCCTGGTACAGCCCAGTGTCACCGACTTCACAGAACAGCAGCTTGCTGGCAAATTGTGCAACTGCGCCGCCCCCAAACTTCCTGTTTTGAAACCCCAAGAAGCTGGAAAATGTTAACACCGGCACTTTAAAGTGCTAGTTGGGGCATTTTTTTTTCCTTCTTCCTAAAGATCGACATGATACCCCCCCAAAAAAAATATTACATACAGAGGAGTCGAGCGGGGCTGCGTTAAGGAACTGGGGGCAGAAAAGCAAGCACGTGTCTCTGCAGGGAGCCCTGGGCAGAGCAGAGCATCCCAACAAAACCGTGCCCTCTTCCACGACCTGCTGCGTGACATTAGGCAGCTCACTGCCCCTCCACATCCCAGCTCCGTGCGTTAGGGTGTACGGGGTGCTCTCCATCACCGCGCCAAGGTTTTTGGCAGCAGGTCCCGGTGCTTCCAGCCGAAGGCGAGCTGTGCTGCTCCGGAGCGGGAGGCGAGGTGCCAGATGGAGAGGCAGGTGCTCGCGAAGCGTGCTGAGCACCGTGTGCCATCAGCAGCCACCTGGCCCGTCCTCCCCTCCTGCAGATCCACGCTCTGCCCCAAAACCCGCCCGGGATGGGGAAAAGAGGCCCCAGCAATAGGAGGAACGGGATGTAGAAAACAGACACTGCGAATCTCTGTTACACCCCGGCTCGTTGCTGTTTAGGAAGAGCAGTTAGACAGAAGAAAGCATCGTGTTTGTCTTGAACACCACGAGGGAACTTATTTATTTCCAATCAGCATGACAACTGCTTCCTTTTCTGGCTATCACTGCAACTCCAGATGGTACATTTGAGCATACTTAAACCTCTGACTTGGCTCCGTACAAAGACGTCGTCTTCCTGGCTAGCTAAAAGTGTATTAATAGTATTGGGACAAAAGTTCCTGCTCCCCTGTGCTGCGCAGGGTACTTGAATAATGACATTTTGCTCCTTGTGCAGCGTCCTGGCTGATATTTTAGCGAGGTGTTTGAAGGGGACGAGCCTCTGCTGAATGTGGCTCAGTTGTAAACATTTCAATTTAGATTCATTTAGGTTTGACTTTCACTTAGATTCTCATTTCATTTAGATTTGAATTTAGATTCAAATAGGAATTCTAGAATGATTTTGACTTAGATTCGATAGATCTGATTATTTTTGATTCTGTATTTGATTATTTTGTTAATCCCCTGAATTCTGCAACCCTTTAAGAGCAGCAGTCGTTGCCTACCTTTATCATCCCTTTTCCCAGTGCTTGCTCTGCACCAAAGAGCTGCCCCTTTCTGAACCTCCCAGCTGAGGTGGGAGAAAACTTAGGGCAAGTTTTTGCACCTGGAGCTGCCGCGGGGAATCGCAGGAGGTGACGGCGTGCGACCGATGTGAACCAGCCCCGTCCCTCCAATGTCAACGCAGGGACCCGGTGGGGTGGCTGGTGACTGCACTGTGCCTCCCATAAAAGCTGTGCTGGTATTGTTTTAAAGAAAATAATATCCTGTTTCCTTTTTAAACCGTGTATCTCTTGAAAAATGTTAAATGGCTGCTACATTCCTGTCTTTATCCCGGACACTTTTTACGAGCCCGTACTTCCCTCTCCTTGTGCTTTAACAAGCTGCCTAAGCGGAGGATTAAGGGAATGACTTAGTGCACACGTGCTAAAAAATCCACCTTCAAAATCTTACGCAGCTTAAAAAAACAAACAGACGCAGACAGCCAGGCCCCCGCTCTCTGCACTTAAAAATAATTGTCATCGTCGTGTGGTCAGACTGCAGCTTGCCAGCTGGCCTCTCCTCTGCAAAAAGGAACTTTTGAAGTGATGGAAACTAGAAATACATAGCAGCGCTCTTCCCAAACTGATTCCTGGTGGGGTTTCCCATTTCTCTCTCTTTCCTATTACCAGAGCTTGGTATTCAATAGCTGGAGTAAGCAGGCACGGCTCAGGAAGGAGGAGGAAGGGAAGCACGGAGCCCCGTCATGCTGTCAGGCACCTTCTGTAAATATTTACGTGACCTACAGGATATAGCACAGTTTGAAATCTTGCAGTCCCCGTAGCCACTGTGCAGTCGGGCAGTTCCCTGTGCTCCTCTGAAAGTTCCCACCTTCCAGGCGAGACGTGGGGCTTTCCGTAGCTGGGATCCGCTTGCAGTGTGCGCTGACCTGAATCGGGGATGCGGCACCGAACCGCGGGCGCCTCTGTGGATGCCAGCATCTTGCGGAGGATGTGGCTGCAATCAGAGTCACGCAGCTCAACGCGACGAGGACTTTATGTCCTCCATCACGCGTGGAAAGCAGCAGACGGATAAGCTAAGGTAGTGCTTGGAGGACTGAGCTAAAGCTCGGTGAAGGGAAGGAAAAATATTCCTCCTGCCACGCGCTGACGCTAGGCTGATTTCTTCCTTGCAAAAACTCCTGGGTGGGTTTTTTTTTTCCTTACAAAGTGCAGAAAAGGAACCTACCCGCCCCCCCGACCAGGAACCTGATCCCTAGTGATATCTTCCTGTCCTGACCCTATTTATAGAAGTAAGGTCACCCGAATGAGAACAGAAACGGTGTCATATGATTTTTGGTGACCAACTGAGTTCTGAATATTGCAGATTCGGAGGAACACATTTGAATAACCCACAACAAAAAGCATTTGAGCAGAACACCTCACCGTGGCCCTGTGTGCCTGCGGAACAACAAAGCCGTTCTCGAGACGAGCGGTCAGTTACGTGGAAGGTGCCTATTCCTACATCAAATAATCAATTAATCAGATAGACAGAAAGTTTGCTAGCAAAACCCTCCTTCAATGGGTAATTGTTCATTGAAAGCCCCAAATGGACACATTTCCACTGTTGTGCTGTGAGTGGTAGAAACAACTGATGAAAAATGAAGGAATCGATAAATGTCGCTGATGGAGTTAACTTGGAAACGCAGACCAAAAAAGCTGCAAATGTTTCTACCTGCAAAGAAACTTGTAACTGCTTCCCTCTGGGTGCTGCTGGAGAGCAGGATGTGAATTCAGGGCCTCGTGCACCGGGGCTGAGTTTGACGTGGGAGCTAAGGGGGAGCCGACTGCTGGGCTCCCAGCCTGGACCTGCCCCGGGAGCCCTGCCCCAGGCGGCAGCTGCAGCCCCATCCACAAAGCTCTGTTGTCCTCTCGTCACTCCCTGCAGCCAGCCAGCGATGCGTTTTCTATCCCTTTACCATAAACCAACACAGACCAAAAAAAAATCAGGGCTGAAAGAAACACAGATACCTATCTGGATACTCGTTTGCATAAATGCATGTTTTATGCACACACCCCCAAACGAGGCAAAATACAACTGCTTATTTGATAATCCTAACAGAACCGCTCTGTGTGACAACGTTTCTCTATCAGACTCCTTTTGCATAAATTACGCTCCATAATTCCCGTCTTATCGCATCAGGCAGCTTCAAACCGAACCTCCCGATGAGGAGAGCCAAGTCCTTCCATCATGTTTAATGCAGTTTCCACCAAATCTTTATTTACACAGCTAAATATTTTATGGGCCAAAGATTCAGGGCTACTCGAAATGATGAATTCATCCCTCCGAGGGGTTTCGTCGAGGGATAAGAAGAGGGATAAGTTTGTCTGGGCTCGAGGCACGCAATGAAAGGGAAGATTTAGTCATTCCCTTTCTTTTACAGGCTGCCTCCTTCCTTCCATTGCTCATTCACAAATCCCTGGGTGCCTCCGTAGGCAGACAGCCCGTAGGTGGATCTGAGGTAGAGGCTGCTGCTGGCGTTCGCTGCTGCCTCCGTGGGCAGCGCCGTGCCGCAGAGCAAGCTCCTCACACACACAGAGGTCGGCTGCGCCCGCGGCAGGGTTCCGATCTCTGCTCATCTCAGCAAAAGGAGAGCCGGCAGAAAGAGGGAAAATTCAGCCCCAGGCAGCAGCCAGAAGGGCTCTTTATGAATTAGGCATCGCTTCTGGAGAACAAGCAGGCTCTCCGGACCCGAGGGTTCAAACCTGCTGCGTGCCTCAGCCTGTGCTTACGTGGAGGTGCGAGGAGGAGAGGAGGCTTCCTGCGGCGGTGGCAGCAGCTCCGGGTGCCCCAGGGGCCACCTCCGAGAGCTCAGCCCCGGCAGCGCAGCCTGGTTGCGATGGAGCCTGGTGAAACGTGGACACAGCCCCAGCACGGTGCCTCCATGTCAGCCGATCGCTGCCCTGGCATCACCACCCCCAAGCCTGCACACCTTTTTAGGGATGAAACGTAACGTGGGTGCAGAGAGAGAAGCATCAAACAGGTCGCTCCTGCCCCTTGCTCTGGCAGCTAGGCGCCGCTGGCAGCAACGCACACCCTCCTCTTTTAAATTGGACTGGACTAAGAAAGCCGAGCGATTACAGAGGAAGGATTTCTGCGTGGTGCTGCTGAGACTGAAGGCTCTCTTTCTGGTTAATGCATCAAGCCCCATTACAGCCATTTCCTCTGAAGTAAATGGGATCTTGCCATTATGCTTTATGTTTATTGATATGTATTTCCGAGCTGAATTGACGTTCCCCTGCTGCTTTTTTTTTTTTTTTTTTTTTCTACCCTGAAATTGCAGGAAGCCAAAAATCCTTCAACAGTAATGAGTTAAATCCTGGAGCATGCAGAGCTGTGCGCTCCCCCAGTAAGCGGGCTGGGGTTAAAACGGGCACCGGTTACACATTAATGTGTGTTTCGGGGCAGCAACGCCAGTTCTGCTGCATTGTCTCAGGCTAAGGGGTCAAGTGTAGCAGGGACACGTCCTAGCAATATCCAGCGCCGTTCAGTGGAGGAAGACTTTCCCTTTGACTTGACTGAAGAGAGTCACAGGGAGGCCTCTGAGGCTGAACAAATCAAAAAACTCTTTGTGGTGGCTAAAATACCTGCGGTGCTTTTGGAAGGCGCTGCTATTAGGATCTTCTTTCTCCTTCTCCAAAGCCTCCGTGCGCCCACCTGCCGGCGGACGTAGCATCGCCCTCGCTTTCTGTTCCAAATTGCTCTCCCGCGCCGCCGGGCATCGTTAAACGAGCGCCCTGTGCTTCATCTCGGAGGCAGCCGCAATTTAGAGCGGGAGGAATCGGGAGGCTCGGGGGGCTCGTAGCGCCGCACAGAGCCTTCCACCTCCGATCTGCGTCCAGCTGCAACGTCTGCGTGCCCAGAAATGGTTTCTGTGCGATGGCGGTTGGGTGGGCTCTGAAAAATAAGTTGTTTTCTGCCTTTTGTCTTTTCTGCTGCATCTGTGTCACAAAACCACTTCTTTCCACTAGCTGCAGTACTACAGCCAACACTCGCTACCCGGCGCGAGGAAAGCTGAGCACCTGAGCCGTAGTCAGTCACCTCATTACGTGACCTGATTTCCTCCGGAGCTGAATATTGCCTCCCAGCTCCCGCTGCAGCCAGCGGGCGTGAAAACCAGGCCACTTCTTCAAGTGACCAACACAGCCGTGACTGGTCTCAAGTGCTGAGCTTTTTGAAAGTTGATTTTGACAGCGGGGCACCCGGAGGTGGCTCCTGTCCCAGCTCTGCCTGGTGGCTACAGAGATCGGGATCGGGGAGGGATTCAGGGCATGCCCTGTTCCGTGCCTACCCAGGAGCTATCAGCCATCAGCTTCATTCCCAGCGTTAAATTAAAAAAGAAACAAAATTCTCTCAGTTTCAGGTCCCATGATAAAAATATACCTCGCCCTTTGTTTGCTTTATGCAGTATTTCCTCCTTGCACTGAAAATTAAATTGGAAAGGGAGTTTTATTGTCCCTGCGGAGGAGAGAGGCACCTCTTGAAATCAGTTGTGAACAAAGCGTGGGGGGCCCAGCCTAATGTTTTCTGACGCCCTTTGGGGTCCTGGGAGTACAAAGGCAGCAGAGAAGGAGCCGCAGGCAACTCCAACAGAGCCCCATTGTGCGAGTTGTTCCAAGGAAACAGCAAGTCCTTAAGCCAAAAAGTCAACACGGGTGGGTGGCAGAACCGTGTCCTGCTAGGTTGTGCACAGCTCCTTGGGAGCTCTGCTCCGGGGTCTGGGGAGAGCAAACGACGAGGAGAGGCAGCTTGTCTGCCCTCACCTCTGCAGCTGCAGAAACCGCTCCTGTCAAGGCCAGAGCTTCACTGGGGGTCATTTCTAATCCACTGCCTCGGATGCAACGCAGACAGACCGACAGCCACACTTCAGTGGCAAGATCTACGGTCAGGGGAGTCAAATTTTAGCGGTGTTTAAGAGCATGAACAACGTAGGCAAGGTGGGTGAGCTGAGCACAGGCAGCACAGCGGAAATGGATGATGAAACCACAGCAGGGAAAATCCACGGCCGGTCAGCTGAGGCAGCTGGACCTCAAGGAGCAGCCTCCCCGAAGCCTTCCCAGGCTGTGCGAAGGGAGAGCCGCTTGCAGAACTTCCCAGAGCAAAGCAGAGGCTGCTTTGCAAAACGCATCCGAGCTGGTCTGGGCAAGGGTCAGCAAGACAGAGCAGAGCGAGCTGTGATGTTGACCGTGCACGACGCATCCTTCCAGAAGGCAGGTGCCTGGCCTAGCAGCCCGCTGATCTCAGATGGATGCTGGCAGATAAGGGCAGCAAAGCGCTTCAGGAGGAAGTATTTTCATAATCACCCATTTGCAACACAGCTCTTTTTTTTTGTTTTGTTTTGCAGCATTATCTTTCTGCCTTCCTCTTAGTCTCAAAATGAACAAAAATATGTATATTGAAGGGGTGGGGAAGCCAATGGCAGAGCTGAAACACAGCTGAGTCAACAACACGCGTCTCTGACCAAGTGGGTAACGTTTCGCCCTCCCGCCTGGTTATCAGAGTGCTTTCAAAAGTCATCGCTGCACACTGAAAGGGCAGCGGAAGCTCAGCACATGTCCTGCAGGGCACTGCGGGCAGGAGCAAGAAATGCCGGAGGGGCCCTGCTGCCCTAATCCTACAGCCAAGGCCCTGGGCCCTGCAGTCATCACCTTTTTCCCTCCCTCGCACCCATTTTTTACGGCCAACCCCCAGCACCTCCACGGGGTATGCAGCACATCGATCCTGTCCCTTGGGCCAGACCCATTGCCTCTGGCTTAAAGACGTCAGCAAGCTTTTTGAGTTATCATCAGGCTGTGACACGCCGTATTTAGTAAGGTTAGGTTATGGCTTGAGGCTGGCCGCTGGAAACTCAAACTTTTCCTGTCCTCGGTCAGAATTTGTGTCGTTAACAGCTCGGACGCGCCCCGTCCAACCCACAGAGCAAAACGGAGGCAGCTGCTTTGGCCAAATTAACAACAGGAGAATAAAACTGGCTGATGCCTTTGTGTATCTGCTCTTGCTCCACAAGCAGAGCAGCAGCCACAGGGCTCTGCCCTCGGCAGGAGCTGTGCCGGTGCCTGGATGCGTTCCCTGCTGTCTAACGCTGGGGAAGATGCTCCTGTCGGTGCAGTGTGGTGGGTTTGTAGGATGTGGATCCATCTCTGGCACTGCTGGTCTGGGGGATTCCTTCCTTCAGGACAGAGGTGCCTGGAGACCCCCTTATTGCCTTCTGCAAAAGCTGCGCGCTCTTCAGACCTTCCTCCACCCACACCACTTTGCACAAACACGTGCCGAGGGGTTGCCTGTGGTGAATTAGATTAAACCAACATCCCCTTCAGGGTGACCTCCTTCCTACCTATCGATGGGGAGTTTGCCTCCCGACACCCAGCCGAGGGCCCGGTTTCTGCCTCAAGGCCCTAAAATTTCTATCCTTTTCTGCCTCCTTCATTCCTAATTTTGGCTGAACATTCATGCCTCCAGGATTCTGGCTGAATTCTTCGTTTTGGCAGTCTCTGGTGCTACAAAGCTGAGCTGATCCACAGCTGCGTTTCGGTGCTGATGCTGAGCATTTGGAAAACCCTACTGGGATAAAAAGGCAGCATCCTGCTGGCTTGTTCTGCAACTGAACAACTTGCTTAACAGAAGACTTCGGTGCTAATAGCTGGGGAAAAGGGATATTTAGGCATTCTGAACTGCACATTCATGCAATAAGGACTAAAGAGTGCTGGCAAATTTTGGCAGGTTATTCTAACCCGAAAAATCTCGGGTTTGTGCCCCCTGGTGGCAGCTGAATTTCTCCTGTCCTCAGTGCCACTGCAGTGCCTCAGAGCCAACCCTTTGCATTTCCCTGCTGAGCAAATGCCCAGCGCAGAGGCCATGAAATGCTGTTAGCGAGAGGTCTGCCAGAAGGTACACCACTGTCCAGAAAGGCACCAGGGAAAGCCCAGAGGTTCAGATAAATAATCGCAGGACTAGACTGGCAACACACGATGCGCTTGGTTTGGATGCTTGCTGTATGGCTGTCATTATTTTAATTATCCTAGGCTTCACCCCAAAATTTGACTCAGTTTTTCTGGAAGTATTCATAATACGTAACCCTACCTGGAGGGCGTTAAGGCAGAACTTAGCTCCTAGCTGCTGTGCGATTAAAGACGTCTGTCTTGCTGGGCTCAAGCAATAGGTGAGGCTATATCCAAGCAATCCAGCACCACTGAAGCAGTCTTTGTTTCTTGCTTTCTTTTCAGACAAAAAGCACTGGCGTCAACAGGTGGAAGAAGCGTTCAAGCAGCATGCGACTGGTTGGTATGAAGTAATAAATGTTCAGAAGAGAAACAGAAATCGGTGTATTTAAAGGCTAAGGTTTTAGCCAGTAGGATGCAAAACGTTATGGCAGAAGTCTTCTTTTAACAGGGGCACTGTCTGGAAAGCAGTAGCGAAATTAGAGACCTATTATTTAAGTGCTGCAAATAAGCAACCAAGAAGCAAGCCTTGTCTGAGGGAGTTTGTGGTCGCACGTAATAGCAACAGAAAGGTGAGAGAAAGGAACCGCTGCTCTCCACCCTGGTGCCTGAACACAAACCCGAGAGCCACCTTCTCGAAGATGTTGAGCAATTTCCAGCGCTTTCCCTGCCGTGTTTTGTACATCGAATGTCAGAGAGGCAGAAGCAGTGACAGGGGGCAGATCTTCAGAGCCTCGGTCTGAAACTAAAAACCCATTTTCTGTGTTACTTAGGAGCGGTAATGGGCTGCAAGAGAGACAGTGCCCCTCTCTGCCTGACCCTAAGAGCTGATTTCTTCCATAAAGGGAGAAGGAAAGGGAGAGAGGACAGGCCAGGCTGATTTTGCTGGAAAAAATAAAACTAAAAAAATAACATGCCTTTGTATGTCAGTCTAACACTTCTTTCTCCCCCTCAGGCTGTTCTCCCATGTGGGTGACCCGTTCCTCGATGACACCCTGCCCCGGGAGTACGTCCTCTACCTGCGCCCCACCGGCCCCCTGGCTCAGAAGCTCTCCGAGTTCTGGCAGCAGTCAAAGCAGATCTGTGGGAAGAACAAAGCTCACAACATTTTCCCGCATATCACCCTCTGCCAGTTCTTTATGGTAAACCAGAGCTCCTCTTTCTGCTGCCTTTATGCATGCATTGATGAGCGGCCCTCGCCAGGCTCGGGCTGGAGGTGCTGCCTGCTTGGTTGGGTCGCTGCAGAAGGGAGCACTTTTGTGCTCAGAGTTTAGGGGTGTTAGGACCAGAACCGCCCGATGCCTGGGCTTGGCGGGGAGGTAACTGGTTTGTAAGCAAGTTGTTTTCGGGGAGGAGCAGCAGACCAAATTCTCCTAACCTGCAGTGACTGTTAACATGAGAATAGGCAGCGTGGGGGGGTGAGGTTAGGAAGGTTGCTTCGGGACAGCTGATCCTGCTTCAGGAGCAAGGGGGGGACAGATGATGCCTGAGCCCTATTTCTGTGGCCCTGGGCTTTTTCTACCCTTCCTGCTCACCCGCCCAAGCCCTTCCTTGCTCTGAGTGCACTACAGAGCTAAGCACAGGCGTAAGGCTGAGTTCTGAGCAGTGTTTGTTCTCTTTCCTTCGGCAGTGCGAGGACAGCAAGGTCGACGCTCTCACCGAAGCCCTGCAGGCCACTGTGATGCGGTGGAAATGCAAATTCCCTGCCCCTCTGCCTCTGGAGCTCTACACGTCCTCGAACTTCATCGGGCTTTTTGTCAAGGAAGAAAGCGCCGAGGTGCTCAAGAAGTTTGCTGCAGACTTTGCTGCAGAGGCAGCCTCCAAAGCAGGTGAGTGACTGCAGGCAGCCACCGAGTGTTCGCGGCTCGGTCAGGGCTTGAGCTCGCTCTTGCAAACCCTCGCAAAGAGGAGCTGAAGGAGCAGCCCACGCAGAGGTTCCTCCCCAAGAATTAACCCCAGCACAAGTGGCTCTCCTAACAGACTGCTTCTGAGGAAGAGGAGAGGAGAAGATGAATATTTTTTTTTCCTAAAAGAACTTTTCCCAAGCCAGGCTGATGCATCAGCCCTGATACAGGGCTCCTTTCACTACAAGACGGTACATTTCTCTCTGCCACGTCAGAAAAATTATTAATCAGCTGCATTTGACTGAACTGAGGTGTTTTGATCATGCCAAGAATTACATTTATTATTAAAAATATATATATGAAATGATCAGTCACCCAGCACCTAGCAGCCTTTGTCCAGCTGTGTAATTTAACTTGAGATACCGAGGACCGTGATGCTGCATCCCATGAAAGCCCCCACTCCTCTTGCAGTGGCCATTTCAAAGGTCATCTTTCTCGCTACCTTATCGATGCTGTGATGGTTCACCATGGCTGGGCAGAGGGAGAATACCCAATTAATGTAAGCACACACGGGGAGCTAAATGTCAGGGCTGCCCACAGAAAGGCAGCGATACCTGCAAGCTACAGAAAGGGGAGCCTGAGGGCTGAGAGCCTGAGAGGAGCACCCTGCTGGGTGCCTTGTTTTTCAGAGCTTTTTCAGTTTAAAGATCACCTCGCACTTAGTCTCAAGTGTTATCTCCTGAAGGGGAAGTTGACATTTGGCGGTTCCTTAACCTTTCAGCTAGACACAGCCCGCGAGGCTGAGCGTTTCCTGCTCCTCTCGCTACCTCGAGCCACTGTCACAAAACTTTCCTCTGCCTTTGGGTCTTTGCTGCATTTCTCAGATGCACACCCAGGGCTCGCCGAGAAGACCTGAGGTGCCCTTTCCAAACCTCGTGGACCAGCCACAACACCTGGTCCTTCCTTCTCACAGGCTTATCCCGGAGCTTAAGTGCATCACGATACAGCCATGGCCAAGTCCCTGGAGTGTCTCCGTCCAGGCAGGCAGCCTGCGATGCCTTGCAGAACAGCTCCAGGAGGCTGCCCTGGCTCAGAGGAAGAAGTACAGAAGTGCCAGAGGTTCATCGCACCTCTGAAATGCACTGCTTCCACCTGATGGTGACCTAGAACTTCCCTTCCCTTTAGAAGAGGGAGGAAATAGCTGTCAGCATTACAAATGCACGTTTTGGACGGCAGCAACAAGCACAAAGATGTTAGCCAGGTCCCACAGCTGCTGCAGCCACGGGAGAGCAGGACAGCGTTCCCTGCCACGTTACCCTGGTGTACGTTACCATCCAAAACAACACAGCCAGAAGGGGCACGCCGTACCCCAAAAGTACTGACCCAGAAGAGGAGGAGGCATCAGCAGCTTCCAGCAGACTTCTAGCCCTGCAGCTGCTCCAGCTGGGACCAAACTGGTCAGCTCTTGCTTAGGGGAAGCTCTTTGCTGCATTGCAGTCCGCAGCTTGGTCAAGTTATCACATTAAAGTCTCTGGGGCTTCTTCAGACATCCACAGCATTTTTTTTTTCGTGCTGATCAAAACAAGATGGATGAGCTCGCAAAGCTACCCCCGGCTGGCATTTGGAGCCAAGACTCTGAATAGCTGCAATTTTGACTGAATAATCAGTCAAATTTAATTGCAATTTTTGGTTGAATAAGCAGGAGTAAATTACGTGCAAACAATGTATCCTATGATTTCCACATCCACTGGGAGAGTCCCAGTGCTTCACGTATTTTCACCTTTCTGCTTCCTTGACTCTCCTCCTAATATCGGTTCTTTTGTCTACAGGATCATTTTGTAATCAGTTGGTAATTATCTTACCAACTTCTGCTTTCATGATTTTGGAACACCTCACCCTCAGTGGGTGAACTGGTAACCCAGCTAATGTCCAGGAAGAAGATTTAATCAACTTGCATGAATCTGTAAACTCTGTGGATTTCTGATGTATACTATAAGAGAGATAACAGAGGAGGGACAGTAAAAATTACAATTTTACTTGCTTATTTTGGAGAAAGCCTCAGCTGCCAATGAAAGAAAAGCTACCCCTTACCTGGAAAAGTCTCTTTTTTAGCAGAAGACACAAAATTATAGCCATTGTTATCACACCATCCAGAAACCCCTTTTTTTTCCTGAATGCAAATGAGTTTTCGGCATGGATGCCTTGTCTACCACCCCGGTGTGACTAAGGACTGAATCAGTCCACAAATCCAATCACTTGACCCAAGGTACAACATATATAGGGCACCCGTATTTGACGTCACCAAAGCCTTTCCGCAAACTGACCTACAATTTCTTCCACTTAAGCTACCTTGAGAAGTTCTGCTCCTGTTCAGAGGTGACAGACACCCTTGCGCCTCAGGAAAGCTGCTCATCTTGGCAGTCCCTTGCTGTTAACCGTCATTTTCTTGTTGCAGATGTGCACGTGGAGCCCCACAAGAAGCAGCTCCACGTGACGCTGGCCTACCACTTCCAAACCAGCCACCTGCCCACGCTGGAGAAGCTGGCGCAGAACATCGACGTCAAGCTGGGCTGCGACTGGGTCGCCGCGATATTCTCCCGGGACATACGCTTCGTTAACCACGAGGTACAGTTCTTAGGGTTTGTTTCAGTCCAAAAAGAAAAAAAAAGGAGGATCTAGCAGAACCGCAGGCTGGTCTTGCTGCATTTGTGGCTCCACGGTGCTCACAGGTAGTGAGCTGAACGAGGAGCTGTGCTGAGCACAGATCTGCAGCACAGACTACACAGACATTAAAGAATTTCCATCAGTCCACAAGAAAACAGATCTCCCACATCCCACCAGTCATCTGGACCAACAGACCATCTGGCCTGTTTTGCTTTTCCTCATGCCATCTAGACTTGCTTCCCCCCCCCCCCATCTCATTTCTTGCTTCTTGCAGGAACCATTTCCTGCTGGATTCATTCATTCTAACAATGACTCTCCTGTTAGCTCGATGTAAATTGCCCTGATCTCTCCAGAGCCAGGCCAGTGTATCTTAACCTGAACCCTAGCCATCAATCACAGCATTTGGTTTCATCATTCAAGAAACCTTTACCTTCATGGCCTGTATTCTTCAATTACTCATGGGTTCTACAGCTGCGGTGCCTAAATCTCTTACCACGGTTTTCTCAGTGTTGTTTTCCAACAAAATACACAAAAAGAAAAAAAAAAAAAGTTCTGTAAATTCGGACCTTGGGCACTGAGAAGTTACGTGTGAGATTTTGTCCCAGCTCCCTGAAAATACCCCCAAGCAGACATCTAAGCCTGGGCCAGTCACCCGAGGCTCCCTTCGCAGTCAGTGCGGACAAACAGGCACCTCCACAGGAGCGCCATCTGTCCCATCGGAGATGTCTCTCTGGGGACAAGATGAATCAACTCCCGGAGGAGGGAACCTTCAGAAGCTGCCTGCTCAGGCTCTGGTGGCTACCTACACTGCTAAGGCTGGGGTGATTCATCCACCAACACGCGCAGTCCAGAATCAGACAAAGCAAACCTGTGGCAAAGTAGGAAACAGTGATTTTAGCCCAGCACACAGTACACCGTGGAGTAAACAAACTGCCAAAGCTTCTGGAGAGCTGAAGTCTCTCGTGCACAGCTCTCTGACCCAGCCCAAGCCGTACTTCCATGCGTGACAGCCTCCTTTCCTATCCAAGTGTCATCTTGTCCTGGGGAAGCTGCAAGCAGTCAGCACCGCCACCGATCACGCAGGGAGCGGCTGATGAGAACCCGCTCACAGCTTTGCATATCCCACTCCAGGCAGCCGTGGGTGAGAGTTCGGGCCCCGCGCTATCAGGTGACGGTGACTAGTTTCCATCCTCCTTTCAGGATACCACAGATATCTAGGATTGGTGAGCAAACGGTCTGACACAGCCAGCAGGTCAGAGCTGCTCACCAGATCATGGTTTGTCTTTGCGTGACACCGCTGCAGAAGTTAGCCTGGCCCAGGGGCAGAACCGTGTTTGTTCTCCTTTTAACCGAGACACTGCTGGAGTCCTTTCCATTAATTTAATATTTAATATAGGTGGATTAAATTTAATATTCAATACGTGTGGATTTCCCACGCCCTAGTGAGGAGAGGATTACAGAATTGTGTTCACTGAGCTTTGCCCCACCTTTTAACTTTTTCACGTTAGGAAATCCAAAGAAAAGCAGGCGGCCACGTCTCAGTGCTTCTCACAGCTATGAACACACAGCTCTGGGGCAGCATGTCACACATTCAGACCTGCTGTCCCCCTGACCGGCTCTGCCTCGACTTCTAAAGCAGCAGCAATGACAGCTGCCCTTTTAGGTCGAGCACAAGTAGGTGCAGCGACAGTGGCCACTGACCACGAGAACCGTGTGAATTCCAGCTCGCAGTAAGAGTTCAGTTCCGTTTTTAACAGACCACGTTAAGCACACCGTCATGTTTCCCCTAAAAAGTCATTCCCACCTTTCCCTTCTGGTTATCAAAGACATGGCTCGAATCAGGGAGGAAGGAGTCAATACCACGAAAAGCTTTCCAACACCAAAGAGTGGGCAGCAGTAGGAATTCCCTCAAAGTCAAGCCTTGCTGGACAAAGCACAGAGTGATGCATTATAAGGAGAGCTGTTTACACCTTGGACACGTTAAAGGTTTGGTACAGGAGCTCTCCTGCCCCACTCTGCTGAAGATGCCCTGCCATTAACGATCCTTTCATTCATTTGTGCTTCTGTTTCTCCCCCAGACTCTGCAAGTGATCTATCCTTACACACCCCAGAACGATGACGAACTCGAGCTGGTCCCAGGGGACTTTATTTTCATGTCCCCAGTGGAACAAACCAGTACAAGCGAGGGCTGGATTTATGGCATTTCCCTTGCAACTGGCTGCTCTGGGCTGCTGCCTGAAAATTACATCACGAAGGCGGATGAATGTGGGACCTGGGTGTTTCATGGGTAGGTAAAGCCGCTCCGTTCAGTTTCTGTCACTGTAAAAAGGGGGCTCAGCAGCTGGGATCTCACCTGGGTAAGTGAGAAGTCTCCCGGGGCTGCTGAGAAGGTCGCTTGGGGGAAGCGTACTGGCACACAAAGCCCCATCTCGTAAGCAAAGGAAGAGCAGACGCCAGCCCAGTGCACGGGACTGGAGGATGATGTGATTTATTTAGCTAAGACATTACAGCAGCTGCTACTCACATGAGCGCTGCTGCTGGTTACCAGAGCTGGAGCAGGCGGCCACTGCAGAGCCACCGCTGTGGGGGCTCCTCGGCGGTGGCAGCAGGATCAGGAAGGCTTAAATCCGAGCAGTAATTTGGGAGGTGAGATGTGGTGTGTATGATTCCCTGGAGAAACGGGGTCAGCAAGGGTTCTTAAGATACTTAGCAAGACTTTCGGAAGTGGTTTGATGCCTGCCTGATACTGGCTTCAGTGAGATCCTCGTTTTGAACAAGGTTATGCCTTGCTGCCTCTTGCTCTTGGTGGGAATTAGTTACAGAGCAGTAAAACCTAGTGCTTGAGCTGTGGTATGGGCACTCCTGCAAGTCCCACAGGGCTGCCTGCATCCCAAAGCACCTAAAGGCACCTGGAGAACAGGGAGTAGTTTCTGTGCAGGAGCACAAGATGGCAAGGGGAGCGGAGAGGCACGTTCCTGCCTGCTGCCCCCCTGGCGAACAGTGCACAGGCGCACGGGTTTGGCTATGGGCTCACCAGCAAGTTACAAAGGGAGAGGAAGGAGATACAGAACAAATGCAAACAGTTCGTATTTCAAATTTCAGCAGGCAAACATGACCTGTGGGAGGGTCTGTGTGCAGAAAGGGAAAGCATGATAACCCATGTCAGCACAACCAGACCTGACCTTGTTCAGCACTTAGCACAAACTGATCCAGCAACGCTTCAAACCGAGCAAAATGCAGGAAACAGAGGAGCAAAACTGATGTGCACTCTTCGTGACTCGTCAGGCTTCACACGTGTCCTGGTGAAGGGCAGATGGGAAGCAGACACAGGGCAATTGCAGCTTTCAGGCTGGCCTCCAGATGTGGCTGCCACAAGTGCTGCCCTTCTCCAAACCAGTCCTGGCTTAACCCCGAGCCCTACCCAACCCAGAAGACTGCCAGGCAGGGACAAGCACAGCAAGAGATCACTCGTTCGCCCCTCTTGTCACAGCCATCTATTGTCTTTCTGCCTGCCCTTTGAGAAGTGGCCACCACTAACAAAGGGCTTTCATTCGGATGGTAGCCAAACAGAACAGACCTCTCTGCCCTGTACCCATCACCAAACTTCAATCCAGCTTCCATTACACGCAAAGAAAAGACCTCCAATAACCAGGGCTTAAATCAATTAAAATCAAGACCCATGGACAAAGTCAATCAGCAAGTTTGAAGGCAGGACTTAATCCAGACCCTCCCATTTGCAATCCAGCAAAATTGTCCTTCCTGCCCCTAAAATTTGCCAGCCAGAATAGCCTCAGGCCCACAAATACTGCAGCAGGCTCTAGTGGATTTTGCTTTCCTTCTAACAGTACCTGGAAGGGTTTTGAGGCCTAGAGACTTAGCATGGGAAAGAATTATTATTGCAGCAGTGACTGAAAGGAAAGCCAAACATTTTGTACCTCCAGGACCGCTTTGTCTCCAGGCAAGCAAAGAAAGGAAATGCCCCTTCCCTGATTACCACTAAAGACTATAAATCAGGAACAGGAGCATGCAACACGGAGCATTTATCAAAAACGTTATTACATACCCGGAAACAGCCTCATTTTACACAACAGCTTCCCGCGGGGAATATGCGGTTACAGAATGTCATTTGGTCAAAACAATAGAGCAAGCCAAGGACAACCTAAGCCCCACTGACGCCTAGGCCAAGGTATGCACAGCAGGATCCTCTGGGTAAGAGAAGAACGGGGCACGGGCACCTTCATTGCATAGACGTGGAAGAAAGCATGGCAGTACTCACCGGGACGGCGGGGGAGCTGCTGCGGTGGGGGAGATGGGATCCAGTTCACAGCCTTGGGACCGAGGATGCTGTGGCTGGTTTGTGCCGCCTCTGTGTGCACAGCCACGTCCTGTTTCATCCCTGCAGAGGAAGAAAGAAGGAAAGAAAGAAGAGCCATTGAGCTTTCCCTCCTAGTCACAAGAGACCGCATTCTTCAAGAGAAAATCACACATTATTGAGATCATCACTGAAACACAGCTCACTCCGGGCTGCAGCACCCTAGTTATACCACGCAGGAGAAATGACAGGCAACATGCTATTCTGGGATGTTTGATCAAATCGTTCACATAGCAAAATAAGGTTGCCAGCACCTTACCGGCTTTTGAACATTCCTCCTGAAAAAGGTTTCCCTGTTGCGCTACTCAAACGATGCAGAAGCTGAATCCTGGCCTCTGCAGGACGGGGTTTTATGGCCAATATCCCAGTGGTGCCTCAGGAGCTCTGCCCGGCACACAGCCCTTGCACTCCACAGAACAAACAGGCTGCCATCACTAAGAGACAAGCCTGGCGAGCCATTTAATAGGGCAGAAAGGGTTCTGCTGTCAGCGGCAGAGTCACTGCCCATGAAACCAAGTTGTGTCTTGAGAGACTCCAGGGCTGGGTTCTTTCCCTGTCTTCTAAAATCAGAGTGAAATCACTTCTGTTCTGCAGACCCCGAGGGTTTTCCATACACCTAAAGGTCACTTCTCTGCTGGCTGTGGCCCTTCCTGGTGTGCTTTCTTCTCGTGCCAGAGATCGGAGCTGCTAGGGACAATGAGGGGAAACATTTGGCCTCTGATCAGTGCTACTGGTTGGAAAATAATGGAAGACAAATTGCTTTAGTGTCCCACACAATGCAACCCAGATCCTAAGTCTGGGTAACCCCTTCCTGCCGTCCCTGCAGGCAGGGCGACGTTAAGGCACCTAGCAGTGCTTTCGGGTCCAGCTTTGGCTATGAGGTCATGCAAAAAGAACAGGGGAGTTCTTTTACCTTTTTTTTTTCCATGATAACAAAGCTTCAGAAAGCAAAAAGCATGAACCAAAGATGCTCATTTGGAAAGCCGGACTTGTTTGCTCTAAATCGTAGGATCTGAGAGTCAGTGACACTTCATGGCTGCTCTGCTGCTAGCTCTGAGTCCTGCAAGTGACAAATTGCCTTTCTGAAGCCAGCACTAGGCTCCCCTTTGGGGTGAAGCTGGCTAGATGTGTACCAATGACACTAGATCTGTTCTGACAGCCTAGGAGGGGACCTGGCCTTGTGTTAGAAACAAAATGGTTTTTCCCTTGTAAGATACCAGGCTGGAAATACTTTCCTGGGAGCAGCAGAAGCTATTGGTGGGTTGAAGCTACTGGGAATGAATTTGAACTACAGATCCAGTCTATATAGTGTATATATATACATAAATTTTTTTATATACTTCCCAGCAAACCATTTGCAGAATATTTTCTAAGCTGCCTTCCATGCCTGTGAATTAGTGGGCTACCAAGTCAAAGGAAGAAATCCTCCACCCTCGGCACACGGAGCCCAGAGGAAGTGGAAGCCCAGCGAAGGTGCACACATTCACTTGCCCCACAGAAGCCACGAAAACCAAGCACACAATACCGTGGGTCTCTTGCATATACATTTGAAGGCACACAGCTGAAGGAAATGTGCTATCTTTGTATCTGCGGACCCAGCGCTACCCAAAAGCTAAAACCTGTGATGATTCCCTGCGCTGTTTTTCCATTACCAGCGAAGCCAGAAATAGTCACCTCCTCCACCCCCAAATGGCTCGAAGCACTATAGATATTACACAGCAGGCTATTTCAGCTCCCCGAGAGAGGCCACAGCTATCCCTTGCCCCTCTAATAAGCCTGAGAAATCAGGCTTGGCACAAGGAGCAGGGAGAGGAAAAAGAGCCCGAATTTTTCAAGCTGTATTTGTGCCTTGGGAGGTTTTTCCCCACTCTGTCTCCTTCCCGTTCACTTTCCCTGGGGACCCCTCTCCCCAAGGCAGCAACGAGTGGCGAGGCAGAGGGGTCTTATCCTGTGCACAGCTGAGGACTGGCGCTGTTGTGCCACGATAGAGCCTCTCTCCATCCTCTGCTCCAGCACCTCCACTCTTCCAAGGGCCCTTCCTGGCTGGGAGGACACTGCCTCCAGGACACGGCGTGTTGCTGAGAGCCGGGAAGGCCAGGCGCCTCCCTTGCACCCTGCAGAAGACAGAAGATGTTGTTGTCTGTCTGCCAAGCAGAGGAACCACGAGCCTTTGGGAAAAGCTCCCGAACAATGACCTCTCCTGAGAAGATGACTAAGCTGAAAGCTTCAGTGGTTCCTGTTTTGCAGCAGCATCAAGGAGAAACCACTGCAGTCAGGCTGGCGGCTCTCCTCCAGGCACAGCAAGAGTGTACCTTTGCCTCATCACCGTTTGCAGTGAATCCTAGCATCTGTAAATAGATGGCACAGCATCCATGGCCTTTTGGTAAGGGCTTAGAGAGAAAGCAAGTCTCAGAAATTGTGCAGCAGCTCCTCAGGGTAAAGGGAAGAGAGGCAGCCACGCAGATCCTTAATATTCTCTAAGCCACTGTCCTTGAAAGACCGTCACGTGGAGAAAGGAGAAAAGGGCTGGGACAGGAGGGGGCTGGAAGCAGCAATGCAGAAATAAAGACAAAGAGCTCAGGCTCGGGATCCACTTTGTGCAGTAACAACAACGGGAAGAAATTCAGATCCTTCTCACGCTGAGATGTTGGAGCGTCCGGGTCAGGGAGGATGCATCTCTGCGCAGCTGGTCGCACCCGCGCTCCAGGCTGACCGCTTCACACAGGGGTGAAGGTCTGGTTGTGCTCCCTGCGCAGGGCTGAGCTGCCCTGGGCTTGGCACAAGCTCATGCACTCGCACAGCTTCTGGATCAGGGGTGGCCTCATCCTGCCAGCTGGAAGCGTGGTCCGAGTGCAGCTCTGCCTGCAGTCTATCGGATGGAGAGACTCCAAGGAGGAGGGTTAGACGTGATTTCTCACCCCAGCGCCTGGTAGTATTTCCCTCAGCTTATCCACAAAGATCTCCTGCCTACATTTAACTCCTCTTCAAGACCTACCACCCCCGTTACACCTCGGAGCTGCACCCTGCGTAACCCGCAGGGACTTACTGCCCTGACCCCATTGTTCTGCCTCCACCTGGGCAGCGAGCTCCTGGAGAGGAGCAAGCTTCCTTGGAGCAAGCTCAGCTCTTGCTGGGAACGCTGTGAATAAACCAAACATGTTTATAAGAATCTCTAATCCCAGAGGATCAGGTCTGGAAGAGTGCAGGGGGCTGGAGAGGTCTGCTGCCAGGGGGCTGTGCCTGCAGAGGCTGTGGCAAGGCTGCTGCTCCTTGTTGTTGGATGGAGACCCACCAACCTGCTCCTCCATGGAGCATCACCACTGGAGCGAATAGCCCAGTACCTCAGTCTCATCCTTGCTCCCAAATTCCACCAGATAAGGGACCGACAAAAACGCATATGAGCTATTTTTGTTCCTTGGGTAGAGGCATGGGTGTTTAACAGCTGTGACAAACCCCTCGGAGTTTTTATCCCAGCTAGGCGCTAGGCAGGAAGCAATTTGTGACATTTTTAAGGCACCAAAAAGCACCGGCAAAGGCAACTATTTCTGTCAAAGCCAATGACCGTAAGCATTAACTGGCAAGGGTTTTTTTTAATGACAAAGCAAATGTAGCCCATACAACATATGCAAATCAGCAGAGGGTCACTGCAGCTTCTGTAATTGCCTGTCAGTTTACTCCCCAGGGTCTTAGGCAAAGTCCTTGAATGTCTGGGCTTGAGAGCTTTACTCAGAGGATCACTAGATAAGCATCTTGAAGGAGAATGGGATCTATTATCTCCCTCCGGCTCCATTTAACAGGAAGCACTGGGGAGAACAAATTCCCACTGTAGATGGGAAATGGAATAGACAGCACTGAGAAATGCAGAAACCACCACCCAGACTGAGCATGCCACATCCCTACAAGGCAACCCGAGCTATTTTGTGTGCTGGAACCCTGAAAAGTGCCCAGCACGACAGGCAGGGCTGTCACAGTATCTCCTAGGCAGCAAAGCACGGGCATTTTTCTTCTTGCTCCCAGCCAAAACAAGAGGTGCTGTTCAGCTGCTAGCCACTGATTCTGCACACCCATTGTCTCTACCCCACAGCCCGTATCTTGTGAGTACCAAAAGGGATGTTCCAGCTTTATTTAACATCGGAAATGCCCCCCGAAAAGCAATCCACTAGCTCGGCAAATTATTGTGTGTATTTCGCATTCGTATCACAGCAAGCCCACAGCCCGTGGCCAGACCAAACCCTGCCCTACCAAGCACGTCACAAATACAACAAGCAGCAGCTCCTGCCACAAGGGCGAGCAAAAACTCTCTAGTTTCCAAACTTTGGTCCACAAGAGCACGGTAAGAAACATGCAGCAGGTCCCCGGGTGAGGTTAGCGAGACGGGAGGAAGGCCTCAGCACTTTCCAGGAGAGCAGCAGAGGACTGAGCCTCACAGACCAGCGCGTGGGGACTGCTCTGAGAAACTGTTTCGAAGGAAATTGAGAGCGTGTTTGTCTCTTCATGTGTGTACATCACATAGCGAGGCGCACTGCAGGCAGAACTAAAATAATAATGTAATAATACGAACAAAAGTAATTACCACCTGTTCCTGCAGACTACAGAAATGTCCTTGCTCCAGCCTGAGGGCATGAAGCATTCCCACAGCCACCATCTTTCTGGTTTTGGCAGGTCCTACTCGATTCTGAATACTACGTCTTCCCCGTCCCTTCAAGCTTTCAGCGACGGCGCTCTGGAGAGAAGGCAGCAAGAAGACCAGGGGCCTGGGGACACGGGGCCACTCACTATCATCTGCCAGAACGTGCAGGTAGGGACCCCCACGCACACACAGATCACACATACTTTTCAAGGCAAGCCTCCAGCAACTGATTGTTCCCCCCACAACTTATCCTCTTGTCTCCTTTCACTGCCTGCCTTGGGAGTTTCAGCTCACAATTCTCGACAAGCTTTCGAACGGCGCAGTAAACCACGAGCACAGAAGACATCGCCGTCCCTAAACCTGCTCTTAGCAGGGAGTGGCAGGGCCCCATCCTCTGCTTGTTTTAGCAGTTTTCTAACAGCCTAAATACCGACTTCAGAAGAGTTTCCTGTACCTGCATCTGCACTAGGCTAGAGCAAGAGCTGTCTGGCCCTGAGTACTGTTAGTGAACCAAACCTCAGAAAAATACTTGCACTTTCATGCAGGTCAAACATCCTGTCATTTTTCTTCCAGCCGCTGAGAATAAGCAGTCAGCCAGGGCCTCAGAAGCGCTGCCTTTTCGTCTGCAGGCACGGGGAGAGAATGGATGTCGTTTTTGGGAAGTACTGGTTGTCACAGTGCTTTGATGCCAAAGGTGAGTCAGCTCCTGTGGGTCTCTGAGGCTGCAGGTTTAGAGAAAGGAAAGAGAGCGGCAAGTGCCCAGGGCAAAGCCCGGATGGGAGCTGTGGTTTCCTGATATTTGGGAAAGTGCTGCAAGAAAGGATTCGATTAAAATAGTCCCACCAAAGGGCACTTTCACGTGGAAATGAAGTCATGATGCTGATGGTCAGTGTCCGATGCTAACCCCAGTGCAACCAGGAAAAGCTTCCTTTGTACGACTGGTTCTCAGTCCTAAATGAGAACAGCACCACTACGGGTAGGGTTCAGAAAGCCTTTCAGGGCATAAACTGGAGATGGCAAGCCGATAATAAGACTGTAAGCAAGTCCTGAAGGCTGAATCTGGCACAAGCCCCCCCATACATACATATGCTTGAGTTCCAGACTACAACTACAGACTCTAATTTCAGGCTCTGTTGGTTTTAGATCTGACTGGAAATCTATCAACGAAGTCTTTTTCCAGTTGAGAAACACCAATTTCTTTTAGCCAAAATTCTTGGAAAAGGGGATGATTTTCCAACTCCTTCTATCCAAATTACATCTGAAGAGCTCTGGTGCTTTTGCCTCCCATAAATGCATAAAATTAGGGGGTTTCATTTGGTGTGGGATGGAAATTATTTTGCTTCTGGCGATTAAAGACCTGTCCTAAAGTTAACTTTAAAGCACAAGTATCATTCCCTGCTGATTTTGACCTGACACATCTGCTTAACTTCATTTTGTCAGATTCTTGATAGCTCTGCATGGGAAAAACTGCTCGGCAGCCCGTGGCTGTAAATATGCAGATGTTGTGGTGACAGAGGGTGGAAAGAGGCGCGATGCTCTCTGCCTCTCTCTGATCTAATAACTCCAGCAACTGCTTCTGACCTCTCCCTCGCAGGAAGGTACATGCGTAGTAACCTGAATATGCCTCACAGCTTACCTCAAAGAAGCGGCGGTTTCAGGGATTATGAAAAAGACGCGCCGATCACCGTGCTGGGCTGCATGCAGGCAAGGCTTGTTGGTAAGTTGGCCCCAGCCGATGGGAGTTTGCCCAGGAAGCTTTGCTCTCCTCCTCCCGCACACCCAGCCAAAGAAAGAGAAAGTGCAAGGAGGAAAAAATGAATCAGGAGCCCCGAACTAACGGGATTTAGGTGTTTCAAGAACATCTGCAAAGTCCCTTCAGCTTCCCTGGCAAGTCCCCTCTTTCAAAGAAAACCGTGCTTGATGCAGCTGCTGCAGCTGTAGAAAAGACAAAGCACGAGATCTGGGCCATGCTATAAAATCACGGCCACGAGCAGTACGATCGCAGAGCGTTCATTACTGCCTTGGGCTGCCCTGGAAATGCTGCTGCTTCCGATACCGCTGAGAAATGCAGCACTGAATGTGAGAGTCACCCATGCAGAATACCCTCTTTCCGTGATTTTGACAATTTTAAATTTTGATCTGCAGTCCACTAAGCCAATGGACTTTTAGCAGCCTCTCCGGCTTCACGTGGCAAAAACGCAGTCCAAGTTATTTCCAGTGTGCCCCCGACTCCCCCATCCTTGTCCCTGACTCCTGAGCCTGTTGGTTTGTGTATAGAGAGAAAATCATTCAGTGGTGAAGGAGCAGATATTGAGCACTGGGATTAAAGAAGCCCCTCAAAGGACATGAGCTCCAGCGAGCAGCACTTAGCATCTTCCCAAATTTAAATCCTTCGCGTTGGTCACACTCAAACTAGGGCAGCTAAAATTCCACTCGCTTTTGAAACAAAAATAAATCACCGCACAGCGCTGCAGGACGATCGCTCTCCGGGCCGTGTGGCATCAGGGTTGGCACCAGGCACGGAACAGAAGGCGAATCTGGGAGCCATCACAGCGCACTTTGCTGGTATCGTTACATGGGGCCGAGCACGCGGCCACGTACGTGACCCAGGTGCCACCGAGCTGCCCACGCTGCTGCCATGTGCCAGCCATCTGCAGGCACCCGCTCCCGCTGCAGCACCGCGGACTTGACCTCGACGGCTGCTGGAAGCGTAATTCCTCCTCCGACCAAAGCAAGCGAGCAGCATCTCCGTGCCGGGAGGCTGCTGCACGTGCTGCTCTTTCTAAATTGCCCCACTTGTCTCAAGAGATTTCAAGCTCATTCTGACGTGGTTAGAGCCATCGTTAAACACGTGAAGTCAAGGTTAATAACCCCTTCTCGCTCCCACCTTTATGCCCTGCCTCTTCAAGTAGAACAAAAACATAACTCACTGCAAGTCCGTGCAATGCTCAGCAGAGTCCCGTTCTCATTCGGCTCCCTTAGGCTTTGCAAGAATATTAATAACCCTACTGGTGGAGTTGATTCTTATCTCATTTCCAGTGATCTTCCACCTGTGTAATGAAATGGTAATTTATACCAGCAAAGAATCGAGCCAATTGAATTAAGTTGGGTTTGAATTAAGTTGAATCATTCTGATTAATGACTTATAGATGAAATTAAATGAAATTCAAGCTCTCTACTATTTTTCTCAGCGCACTGTTTGCTTTTTGGCTAAATGTAGGAGGACAAACTGAGCACAAGCTGCTGGGCTTTCTTTGCATACCGGTTAGTACGCAGACGCACGTGGAGCAACACGCAGAAAAATGTGTCCCAGTTCCACAGCTGTGCACACCACAGCAATAAAATACGAGGGGTACACTCACTTCCTAAAACACGAGCGGTGCAGCTGGGAAGCTTCTTCAGCTCCTTGCTGGGTGGCAGATACCTGCACCCTGCTCTTACGGTGCCATTTGTCTGTTTTTATTCACGGGTGTTAAAAACTTGCTTGCAGGTGAAGCTTTGCTAGAAACTAATACCATTGTAGACTACATCTACAGCTCCCCGTCCCTACGGTGTGTGCAGACAGCACACAACATCTTGAAAGGTAAGAACCCACCAAGCAGGAAAGGCTGCATTCTTCTTGCTTTCTGGGAAAAACACTGCCAAGCAGATAAAAGGCAGCCTGGCACGGGAACTGAGCAAATGGTAACTCAGGGGGAGGATTATTTCCACGGGAGTGCACGTCACCCGTCTGCAAGGAGCCCTCTTCTTATTGCATGGTGCTCCAGGCGCGTAGGGAAGTGGTGTGCTAGAAGTGGTTTGCTGGCCCCGTTGCCAGCAGCGGGACCGGGTTGGGATTTGCCTGCCCTGCAGAACCCGGAGGTGTGCAGGGGGCACGGCCAGCTCCGTGCTCCTGCGGCTGCTCGGTGCTGCGGGCTACCTGGTGCGAGAGTAACGCACTGCACAAACTGGGAAGGGAGATGGTCATGGGACATCAGATCTCCTGGCATTGAAGCAGTTGGAAAAAAAAAAGCTCCAAAACGCAGTCACACCTCGGTCACTGCATGGAATTGCCGCCCAGAGGTTTCCATGCCTTTGTGCCAAGGACTTCCTCCCTTCATAGCTATTAACCAACTACTTAGCAAGAAAAAAAATTCTAATCAAACTTAAGCATTAAAGCTGCAAGGTCTCACCTCCCCCAGGTGCTTTCACTGCCATCTGGTCTCCTTCCTCCCTTTTCCAGGTATGCAACAAGAGAACAACCTGAAAATTCGAATAGAGCCGGGCTTGTTTGAATGGACCAAGTGGGTCTCTGGGAACACACTACCTGCTTGGATACCCCCCATGGACTTAGCTGCAGCTACTCTAAGCGTTGATACAACCTACAGGTAGCAGAAAGGGGGGTGAGGGGGTCGTGGATTGCTCTGGGGATTTGTTTGTCCATTTTATCCATTGTGGATACATGGATACGTATCCATTTATCCATTGTGGGTACGTGGATATTTGGGATTTGGTTTTAAAGAGTAACATTCTGCTGGATTTGTAAATTTAAGCAGTGACTGGAAGAGCTGCTGAAGCTCCCAGAATGAACTTAAAGCAGGCTGGAGGCTGCTCAACCCGAGGCTGCCTTATTATAAGCCAAATTCCCCAGGGCACTGGCAAGGTGCAGCTTATTGCTGATGATGGGGGCCCTCATTCCAGCCCTCCTTCCTTCCTGTGCACCGTTCACATGCCCAGGAAATCCTCAAAGTTGGTTTGTTTGGGTTTTTTTTAGCCCCTTTCCTAACACTTAGGAATTTTACGAACCCGTGTGAGGCTGTGCAGCCTTACTTGATGTGGAGTCTGGAGGAAACAACAGCATTCGTTTTGCTGACTCAGTTCACTGACCATCGTGTTTATGGACTGAAGTCACATCGTGGGTTCGGTAATGCCTGCCCTGCCCTTCCCCAGGGGAAAAAGCTCGTCTGTCTGTCTGTCCTGATTAGCGTGGTGAGGGATCTTAGCTGTACATTTTGCAACATCCTGGGGAGCATGTTTACATCTGCCAGGAACGCAGGGTCTCCTCAATCATCAAAACTCAGGGGTGAACACACAAGATCCATCACTTCTCAGCAGTTCTTTCTATTTTCTGGTTAAAAAACATTTGAATGGTGAATGGATAAATACCACCAATCTCTCCTCGTGTCTTCCTCGGGGAAATATACAGCCTATTGGCTCAGCTCCAGCAGCGTGGGGCTGATGTGCCTGGTGCTCAGCAGCTCTGCTGGTCAGTCCTGCTGCTGCCAGATCAGTCCTGGTGCCTGGTGAGGTGCCCTATCCGCCGCTCGCTCTGCCACGCTGCCCTCAGCCCAGCACACACATTTTACATTTTTTACCGTAAACCGCACTGAAAAAGGCTAAATAAAACCCAGCAGAAACTGTCACGTGGTAAGGGACGGACAGGATGATCTATTCGGGCTTCCTACTCTCAAATTTATGATTCACTTATGCAAGCCAGACTTGAAGAGCTCCCAAAAAGAAGGAAACTCCCCAAAGGTCACCCGCTTCCAACCCTCCACCACCGAAATAATCCGTATCGCTATGACTTCTCGCAGAGACCAGCCCTTTCTATTTTGGCTGAGCCTGATCAGAGGCTGAGCACTCTCGGATGAAAACAAAACCTTTACAGCACACACAGAGCACACACACACACATGGGACTTCCACCGAAATGGGCTTGGTGACAAACATTTTGTGTCTCGGCTTTTGTGGTTTGTGATATCAGCAGAACCGCTGGTGTTTCCCGAAGTGAAGTAAGCAGCTGAAACGTTAAAAAAAATGGGTTTTGTTTTGTTTTGTACCTAATTATACCATAAAGCCACTTGAGTTACATCCTTCTGGGCTGCAGCTGAAATTCCAGCACAAGGGTATCTCAATAGAGGTCCTCACGCTGTGTTTGTCCCTGGAAGGCTCTCACGTGGCTCAGGCTCAGCACAGCAGCTGGACCAGGAGCATGGCTGCTCCAGAAAGCACGTGCCAGCCAGGAGGGCTGCAAGGAATGTTCTCAGAGTAAGGAAAGAGCCTGCTCGTGTGTGGTCGGCTGCTTAGGCGGGGGATTAGGAGATGTCCTCCTGGTGCTCTCACCTCCCGTCACACGGGTGATTCCTGTGCACCTGTCAGGTCACTAAATGAAGGGAAAAGCTGTGTCTTTTCCTCGCACCACAGCACGAAAATACAGCTTTCTGCTTCCTAACTGGTGCCGCTCTGCGCACATCAACCTGCTTCAGCTGGAACAATTGGCCTGGGCCCCATCGGGCAATTCACTTAAACGCCCTGGCCCAGGAGGAGGCCAGCTAATTCCAGGCATTTCCCAGCAATGCAGCTTTACAGACGGCCAGAGCAGCAGCCTGCCCCTGCCCTTCAGCATCAAAGCACACGAGCACGAAGGAGAGCCAACATCTGCCTTCTGCAGGCACCGCAGTCCTCCTGAGGCCGCCACGGGTGTTGCTGCCCACCCTCCGAGCAGGCTGCAAGCCCTGGCAGAGCAGTGTGTTTTGTTCTCCTGCCCTTCACTCACTTTATTTGGGCGGATGAGCCCTGAAATCTATTGATCAAGGGATGTGTAAATGTGAAGTGGTATTGCCATTGCTGCGTGGCGTTGCAGAAGCAACACGTTTGTAATCAGCATGTTACAGGCTGCCTCCTCCGACTTGTCCACAGGAGAGGAAGCATTTTCTTAATTTCCCCACGAATCAAAAATATCTGAATGTAAAATAGGTAAAAATCTCAGTCTGGACGTTTAAAAATCCCCATAGCGGTCCTGACACTGAGCTCTGGGGACCTGGGAAATTAGCAGAGTTAAAGAAATCCATACGCTCAGAGGAATCATCACTTGCACTTACAACTTTACCTCTTCTCCTCATTTACCGTGCTTGTTTTTCTGCTCGCAGACCTCATATTCCCGTCAGCAAGTTAGTGGTTTCTGAATCTTATGATACGTACATAAGTAGAAGCTACCAAGTAACAAAAGAAATCATCAGTGAATGTAAAGGCAAAGGTAAGTGCTCCGGGGATGAGAACAAGCCAGGCTCCCCGGGATGTGAACGCTGATATTCCTCACCAGTCCTCAGGGAGGTGATACCCCACAACCGAATCTCCCGTCCCCTCTCCCAGAGAGGCTGGAAATGCCAAGTTAAGCTGTGTGTGTCAGAGTTGAGTTGAGATCTGGTCAGCCTACAGGAAAGCTCCTTCAGCTTCAGGAGCAGAAGTATTTTACAGCCCCCCAGACAATGCAAGCAGTCTTCTTCCAGGGAATAAATAAGCCGTTTGCACCCTGCTGTGTTAGCAGCATCAGATGGGGCATCTTCCACCCCCTGTCTGAGCTGTTCTGTAGCATATAACCCATAAAGACTGCAGAACGTTTCTCCAAATGCAACACTGAAATAATAAGAAAAAAAATCTCTAGCTTCTATTTTGCATTCAGAGCATAGGAACAGGATGTTCCAAAATTCTGGTGAGCTCATTAATTTCATTTGGCTGATCCGTTTCCAAATTCTAAAGCTTTTATTTCAAGAGTTTGCACACAAGCCTTGATAGCACTGTGCGACGTTGGGTGTTCAGGATCTTGGAAATCTAAAGCAATTGGGGTGAAAAAGCAGCAGCTGAGATTAAAGTGCTTGTTTTAATCAGAATTAATTTTTAAATAGAAGAAAGGTATTTTTTCACAAGACAGGTGGAATCTCACTGCAATTCCTGTTTTCCTCAGGAAGCCATTTTAAAAATAAGAAGCACAGAGCTGATCAATCCTGAAAATTAAGAAATGCTCTAAATAAGTCAATAAACCACGCCTTTTGCCATATTTGCATAATTTAATGAGCTTTTATATAATAAACTGAACGCAGCTGGATCTTGGGCACCCGTCCCTAAAGCTGCCTTCCTCTCCCACCTCAGCCTGCGTTTCTCGCTGTGTTTCAGGAAATAACATCCTGCTAGTGGCACACGCATCCTCCCTGGAGGCTTGTACCTGCCAGCTCCAAGGGCTCTCGCCGCAGAACTCCAAGGACTTTGTACAGATGGTCCGAAAGGTAATTACCAGCAAGGGGTAAAGCTCACTGGCTTTAAAAAAAAGAGAAAAAGAAATTTGCAATCTGCTTAACCAGGCAGAGGACACTTTGTTCCTCTTGACTGATCTTTCAGCCCCGTTACTGGGTTTCACGCACTTCAGAAGTCACGAGAGGAAAGCAGATTAGTTAAAGAGGCTTATCCTAACGTGTCGCTTCTGTAACAGATAGCAGGGGATCGGATGCTCACCTACAGCTGGCACACAGTGCCACTGCTACAAGCCTGCAGGTACCGGGCTGTACAGAACACCCCGAGTGCCATCCAGTACTAAATCCACCCCAGCCAGGGCACTTCTCCTCACTACAACCCTTCCCTTTCTCGTTCCACTCCAAACAGCTGTTAACAGGCAGGAAAAAAAGGCCTGAAAAATGATAATGGGGTCTCCTGCCTTCATTCCTAATGAGATGGCTTTCTCCCTTGCAGACACTCTCCAGGATTTTCACAGCTGATCTGAGCACCCCTGAGCCACAATCTCACCCATATTTCCCCTTCATACCTGTGCTGGCCTTTGGGGTTTGAGTCCACGCCAGCCGACATAACACCTTTGGGTTGAACTGAACGTATTTAAGCTACCTTACAAAACCATTACCTGTCCTCCCCAGTGTTTTACATGTACAATGCTGCATGAAATCTGGCTGTCACGCCAGAATCCTACAATCATCTCCTGCAAACGGGCTTTGGGGAGAGGGAGAGAGAGACAAGAGTCTCTCTTTAGGAGCACAAGAGCTCCTTGTGCAGCTCAGTCCCTGCTTATTGCCCTTATTTCCTTCTCTCTCCGCACAGATTCCCTACTTGGGGTTTTGTTCATGCGAAGAACTAGGGGATACAGGCGTTTGGCAGCTTACAGACCCCCCCATCCTTCCTCTCACACATGGACCAACTGGAGGCTTTAACTGGAGAGAAACCTTACTACAGGAATAGGCAAAGCCACGCAAGCAAGGAAAACCCACGGCCTTTCTAAGCGTCGGAGAATGTCTCTTCGTTCTTGTGTTTATTGACAGTGGAGAAGTAGTCCTACTATGTTACGTGGATCACACCAACAGCTCTTCTAGCATCTCTCTTACACGGCCAGAGTCGCGCAAAAATTCTCATATACAACTAGGCAAATACAAAAGGGACTGATTTGGAGGAAAAATATTGAAATATTGACCGGAACTCTTGCACTGCAGGGAATCTGTTTAGTGAGTTGCTCGGGTAAATGTTCCCACCTTGAATGGAGCTCTGTTAACACCAGTACCATTTACTGCCTTCTGCACCCTGTTAGTAACAACTAGCACTGTGTGAAGGGCGAGCATTCAGGATGCATTTGGGTTCTTTTTCATTGCTATTTTTTGCAAAGCATTAGCAGGCTTGCTCAGGACCACGTGTCGACACCCTCCTCGCTCACAACCCCCAAGTTCTCAGCACCTTTCACAAAGCCTACCACCACCAGCTGGAAACCAGAGGTCAGCACTGCCTCTGCAGGCAGCATCAGGTTGTTCTTCCTCTCCTCCTGTCTCTGCCCTGGGTTAGGTGTTTGCATACCGTGGATGCAAAGATTGACACAGATCTGCAGCAGAAGAAAGATCTGGATTTCACATCACTTACAGATGAAGCTTGCACATGAAAAGACAGCACCATTGTGAACAAAGACGGGGAGCTGTTGCTCTTAAGTGGAGATGAAATAAGCCTATACCAATCAAACCTGCAGGATTTAGAAAGGCTGCTTTTTTATTCCCCTTTTATTTAAATTATTGAAATCCACTCTTGTGCACAGACCCAGCCTAAAGTGTCTGTGTCCTTTATATCCCCCTGAAAAGGGGCTTTGCCTTTTCTACTGAGTTCTTGTGCTGGTCATTTACGCGGTGGTGGTTTTCTGTTCCTCGTGAGGTTTTCTGTCAGCCCTGATGAGGTTCTGCAGCAGGCAGCTTTCTTAAGTGGGTAACGCTGAAGTCAAAAAGGCAGCACTGAAATGCAGCCTTGGCTGCTTGCTTGCCTTCCTTTCGTTAACTCCTAAGTGCCATCTGTCGTAAAGACAAAGCAGAGCTGAGAAAACAGCACACTGAAATTTAGGAGCAGCGTGCTTTGTCCTATGAAGATGCCAATGCCAGCTGTGTCAGAGCAGAACACAAAATACCCCCACAGAAGGTAGCTTACAGTACAAATTGTCTTCAGAGCAGGTTTCTTTTAGACAATATTACCTTAACTCTTCTGCCCTGAATCGAAAGTTCCCTGCAGACATTTGCATGGCTAACTTTGAGAAGGTACTCAAAAATGTGCGTAAACGGGGTAAAAGAGGATTTGGGCATCCTCCTTTCTTGGTTTGGAGCATAACTCTGAATATCCCCAAAAATAACATCAAAGGCAGTCCAGGAAAGATTCTGGCATCCTAGAGTTCCCCTCTTCTGTCCAGGTTTCCTTCTGCAGCATGCGTTACTATCCTTATTTAAAAGGTTTGTATGGCACAGAGGGTTATACCAGGCAGCTTTGACAAAGGCATATCATTCATAGAAAGGTCAAAGTTCGATTTTAGGTGAGTTTCTTTTTACCTATCGGGCCTTTGGCAGGACTGGCCTTACCTTCAGTTGGTTAAGATGGGGCTGCACGTCCAGTGGGCAGAACAAGTGAGGAGCCATAAACTGCAACCCCTCGTTCCTAAATAAGGTCAACCCCCCCGCAGCTGTGATATAACAGACCTGAACAGGGTGTAGCTCAGCTTTGTCGCTGCTTTAATGAGTTGATCTTGAGCTTGCCAGGGCAAGTATAGCAGATGCTGTACAGATTTTGAGTCAGCAAAGAGCTCATCCTGTGCAATACGGTCACGATCCATACCAGTAGTCCGTTATTTATGACTATGTGATGCTCAGTAGGCCACTCCTAAGTGCATTATGATTCCAGGGATGTATCCTAAAAAGTCAGGGAGATAACTTATGAGATGACAGAAAGAAACTGCTCCGCTGCAGTTACGCTGCTGTCACTTTAGTTCTTAAACTATAATTTAAATTATTCTTGGCTGTGTACAGGCATTGTGAGGAGCACTTCTGGCTTGTTTTCCTCCACACTTACTCACCGCAAATTTGCAAAGAGTATCTTTAAAACTAAACAGGTGACAATCACACAAAACTGATTTGGTTACTGATACACACGTGATTCTCTGGATGGTGTTTGGTTTCATGCTATGGGTCAGCAAGACGTGAGTCGGGATGCCAGACATCACCTATACAAAACAGCGGAGGCTACTTAGGTCCTATTGCAGTTAAGGCACGTTACAAAGAGGGTTGTTGTTTTTTTTTTCCAACAGAAGCATGAAACAGAGGGAACAAAAGCTGAATGCACAATTTGAATACTGTACTAGCTGATCTTTGCGTACAGTGAGTAATACAGGAAATAAAAGCGTTCTGTTTTAGAAGGTAGAATATGTTAAAATACTCTCTTCTTAAAAATATATATTTTTGGATGCTTGGGAAAGTATTTTGACAATTGTAGTCTTATCTGTCATTAGATTTTTCAGGTGTCAAAAGTCTCAGAAACAAAATTTGATTTTCTTCCAGCATTTGGATCTCTCGTAGGTGTTTTGTGTTAAGTGTTCTCATGTTGCTAAGGCTTACTGGGGGGAAAGAATAAAAAAAAAAAAGTTCCTTTTCCATTTTTAATTAAGATGTTAAGAATACAAAACAGTTGCTGCTTCACTTCCACTCCACTGCTGCTCATTAATGTATATTTAATGTCGCTTCAGTGTTTTGTCCCAGAAAAACATTAGACTTGATCTGCCTGAAGTGGGTGCAAGTCTTTTCCTCGCAATCACTGTGAGCTGCATCAGATCCTAGAAGTTCTATTAGGGTATAGAAGGCAAGCAGCCTTCCTGTATTTTCCCTCTTTTCCCAATTAAGGAATAAAGCTGAAAAACTTCCAAGAATAAATTGTTCTTCCAGTATTTCCATAGACTGTAACTTAAAGGTTGGTCTAGAAAAATAAATGAACAAAATTCTAGTACATCAATTGCTGATGGGATAGCACTTGGCAGCCAGAGGGGCAGAACTGGCACGTTTTATCAAGCTCACATTTGACCAAGTCTTTGCAAAGGGCCTGCACCCCTGGACTTAATATCTCCCTGTGCTGAAGCAGCTGGGAGGAGACTGCAGCACGTCCCAACCCCGTTGACTTGAGCTCTGCTCGTGGATACCTTTCTAGCTTAATACAGATCCCAGATCTAAAGTTCCATGAATTTACCTTACATTTTGTGCAGTGGTAGCTACAGCCAAATGCTTAAATAGTCTGAGCACACGGCCAGGTTCTCAGCAAATGTAAACTGTCCCTGTATACTCAAATCAGAGCTTTGCCTCCTTATGTAAAACGAGGATGCAGGTCATCACTTCAGTGAAAAAACAAACATATTTCCCTCTTCACTCAGTCTGAACAGTGAAGGAAAGAACAGTCAGCTGATGTTAAGAGCCTCCTTTTCTCCTCTGTTGTTAGATTCTAGTACCAACGTTACTCAAAGTGATAATTTACATCACCAGATAAGCAGTTGTTTAAATAATTCTGCAGGAATTATTCTTCATGAAGGCAACAAGAGGTCATTCTGCAAAACAAAGAGGCTACAAGAGATGCTAGAATGCTACCCCGGTGTAGTATTTTGTATCCACAGCCCTGAGTCCCCGGGGCAACCATATCTTAAGGACTTTGGCATTGTAGTCCTTCTGTGTGCCCACTGCAACTTTTGGGGAGAAGAGGCCAGAGGATGGGGAAGGGGCTGCCTGGGACGCTGTGACACACTCAGCCTTCCCACTTAGCCGCTGCACTGGGACCAAGGGGTTGGAGACTTCTCCCTCGGGGTCCTCAAGACCTCCTGACCCAGAGCCCAGGGACACAAACGGGAAGATTTCTCCTGATTTCCCCAGGCCTGGGATGAAGCCCCACAAAGCCCGGTCCTACCACAGGCTGCCACCCCCCGCCTGCCTTTGACTTCATGAGGAATACAGGGGAGTCCTACATCAGTTTGGGGCTGAGCCCTCCCAGTCCTGATCTGAGCAATGCATAAGAGTGAGGTGAGACAGTCTGATTATATTTGTGCTCATTTCAGAAAGAGTTGCTAAATAGTTGAGTTAAGCCATAATTAGGTAAATCTCATTAAAACCCAGAGCTGGAAATTTGTTTGCAATGCTTCACAACTTCAAGCGCGTTGAAATTCCGTGAGAAAACTATTGTTTAGGAAGCTTAATAGTTAAACCACAGAAGCGCTTAAATCTAGGGGAAATTATTTGAACTTCAAAGATAGATGTGCAGAGATGGTGGGGGCAAACATGCTTAAAACGGTGAATGAATGAAAAAAATGAAGTGTGATTGGTTGCATCCCTCTAAATTGCTATTTCGTTCTCACCCCTTCCTCAAATACTCATTCCCTGGGGAATATCCATGAACCACACACACAACATAACAAAAGACACAGCCAGTCCCTTTCTCTTTCTTCCTATTGAAACGTATTTTCTGAAGTTTCTCTCTGTGGACAGTTCTTAAAGCTTGATGTTATCAGTGCATACTTTTTTTTTTCCATTTTAAACCTATTGTATCATCCTGTTTATTATGTTTTTAGTGTGAGCAGATTGTATTTATTTGAGAAAAATGTTTGCTGTTTAAAAAAAACAATAATTGTATTGCCAAAAATAGCTGTAATTACCTGTGACATCTGTATTTTTTTATTTTGAGGGGTTGGTTGTTTTTAATCTCAACTTCAAGTGCTAACAACTGTTAAAACAACCACTGCATTTTAATTTGCTTATTACATTAAATGGATTTCTCTGAAGTCAGACAAAAATGCCTCGTAGATGATTTAATAAAGATGTCATGCTCCCACGCCTGGCCCTTCCTATTTAAGTTTTCCTCTCACGTGTTGGGACTTTGCTGGGGTGAAGCAGCATCAAGCAGAAGGGGGAACTCGAGTTATTTTCCTCCCTTCTCTAAAGATGAAGTTCATTTATTTGACAGCAGATGGCACAAAACCCCCTCAAGTCCTGCTCTCTTCCTGCAGCACAGGGACCAGGTTTTCCTCTGGGTTGGAGGCAGATGGCTTCAGTGTCATCTCTCCTGCTCCATGGCTTTTCCCCAGCAGTTATTTCATGGTCAGGGTCAGATATGTGGCACTAGAAGCAATTTTTAAACAAAAGAATTATCTGCCTTTACAATACGCATCTTCTCCCTTGATCTGGATTTTTTAATCCAGTAATTTTTATTGGCTAGGGAGACTCTTTCCTTTCAAACCAACTAATTACATTAAATTTTATGGCCTACAGCTGTTTTCTGGTAAAACTGATTATATCATGATTAACATAAAAGCCATATATTTTATCAAACATACACTAATGGAGTGACACACTTCCACGCACCTGAAAATTCAATGGAAACAGGTTCTAATGAATTAGAAATGGAAGGCATGATGTGTTTAACTATTTTGTCCAGTTCACTCAAACCTGTGTCCTGCAAATGCATACTGTTTTAAACCCTATCTCCTATCTTATTGAAGTCCACTCCCTCTGAGGGAATTAGTCTTTTGCACTAAATGCCGGGCAGTTGCAGAAAACTGCCAGAGGAAGACGTGCTGAAGCTGTTTTGGAAATGAGCATACACAACATCGCAAACAGGCTCTGCCAACACCAGGCTTGGCGAGTCTTGTGATGATACTGGACATCCAAAGCCCAGGAAAAAGCTTTGCTATGCCCCAGGTTGCTTGAGGAGGAACCAGGCCTGCGAGGGGATTTGGGAAACCCAGATTCCACCACTGGTCCCCTGGGATCCCCTCGATGGAGTCAGCCCTGTGCCATGCTCAGCAAGGAACAGCATAACCTGCACATCACCTCCCGAGGCTCTTCACTCCCCAGAGAGCCACAAACCACACACAGCAAATCACCTTCCCCATCTTCCTTGTTCCCTGCAAGCAGGGCAATGCAAACTTCCCACGAACACTGCAGAAGGTGCGGAGTGACTCGAGACTGTTTTTTTCCAGGGATTTCATCTGGACCGCGGGGTTCTCAAGCAACTTCACAATTCCTGCACTACAGCAGCGCCCACCAAAGATGCTCTATGGTCCTGGGTGCCTCCCCATCATCAGGAGCTAAATCCTGCACAGTGCCCCTGTGGGATCAGCCCAGGCACATGTTTCTTTTAATCTTTACCGTCACATACTTCTCTTCCCCTCTCCCCTGCACAGAAGCTGAATGAGATGAGGGTGGAGGGGCGCAAGGTGAAGTGCCCCCACTCCTGCCGCCCACTAGCTTGGTTTCAGGGACCCGTGAGGTCAGCCATTTCTCAGCTTTCGCCAACACGTAGGAAATGTGTGAGAAGGGGGGAAAGAAGTAGTGGAACAACATTAAAAAGGAGGCAGAGACCCCAGCAGTGATGAAGTCATGGTAAATCTGCTCCCCCCGTGCTGAAAAGAGACCTGCTGCTCGGCTGCCCCGGCAGGGAGAGGAAGTCTGCTCAGGCAGCCCGCACCACCACCACAACATGAATTTCACCACGGCGCTCCACATCGCAGCTCTGCTCCTGATGCAAGGTAAGCAATCTGGTCTTTTTACCTGATCTTACAACAGGCCAGCTGAGAGAATTCACTTTCCAGAGCTGCAGCACACCATGCAAGGCAGCTCTGCTGTTGTTTTCTTACTGACAATGCTGTGTTGTCACCCAGCTCCCAAAGCCAGCTGGCGTAGCAGACAGGGTGCTGAATTGCAGCTGAATCCTAAACCCTGTAGCAGTGAGACCAATTCGCCTACCAGCAGCTGGCAGCACGCTGAGATAGCAAAGCCTTGAAAAATTGAAAGTCTCCCTTAAATACGTGCAGCTTACTTTCCATGGCTTGGATATCTGTATGTGCCCTTGTTCACATATTTTTCTAAAAAGAGGCTAATGTAACAAGCCAGGGTAATTTAAAAAGCACTCACAAAGTACTCTGAAAATGAAAAGCACTTTAAATGCTCAGTCTCCTCACTCCTGCTAGAGGATGCATCTTATACCTGCTTTGCTAATCTCCTCTTTCATATACTGGAGAGTGTGAAGTTCACATTTGACCATGTCAAATGAGGAAAGACTTAGGTAAGGAAAGAGGCAAAACAGCTCAAGATCCTCAGAAGCATCATTCCTGTCCTTTGCAGGGGGCATGCATGCACAAGCCTGGTGCTGGCCAAAGTTAGTCTCTCCCTTCTTAAATGCAAAAGCAAAAACCAAAGCAGTGCCGCTGGGGACCCTTCGGTATAATCTCACACACCGAGGTACCATTAACAGAGGCCCCATCAAATCTAAGAGCCCAGACAGCAACAACACATTTTTTAATACGGTACGCTTAGGGTATTTTATCATCACTGATCATATTTAACGGACCTAAGGCTTTAACAGGTTAATTATATCCTAGCTGAAACAGTGCTCGCAGTGCTCTCTAAGCTTGCTGCAAAGCAGCAGCTCCCACTCTTTCTGGGAGTCCAACCCCAGTTTCCCACTGCTGCCAGACTGCTGCACGATGACCACGCTAGCTGCTCTCAGCCATCGTTCACAGGACCTCAAGAATCAACCCAGACTGCCACATATCCGCGGCCACGGGTCAAAAATAACCGATTAAACAGGGTGTCTCTGTAGTTTTAAAGACAATTCTGAAGTGACCGAGTGAGCACACATCATTGCAACAGTTTCTCTATGCGTTTTCTGGTGGCTAGCAGAACAGCAGGGGTTTGAACCATTCTGCTCGCTTGTATCTTGTGATCTCCAGCACGAAACTGTTGTCCTGTCCTGCTAAGAAGGTGGATGTATCATTGTATGTGATGGCAGGCCAATTTTTCCAGGTACCCAGGGCACCTGGGATCCACACATTACGAGAACCACTACCCTGTGGAGCTGGCACCCCCTCATGCTTGCACCGTGGTGGGTGCAGAGGCTCAAAGACCACAGCCATGTCAAGCTGCCCCCCATAAGGGAGAGAAATTTGTCCTGTGAGTCATGGTCTGCATGAATCCACGGTCTCACATGGAAATTACGTGTGTGCTCCATTTTGGGGGCTGCTCTTTTCTGCTTAAAAAAGAAATAGCAAGCAACATCCCCCACCTTTTGTTCTGCCCTGCCTCTCTCACCTCAAAAGGTGTGACTTACAGACCCCACGCTGCTGCGAGCGGCAGGAAGCAGCCCCCACGCAGACACTGTGAAAAACCACAGGCAAGGCCCTCTCCGCTGCTTTACCAGCATGCTCCTGTGACACAGGTCTTCACAAGTGGAACTTACTCAAGGAAACCTCCTTTTTGCTACCACTCCTCTGCAAGCTCCCTCAACTCACACGAACCCTGAGAACCAGCAGGGAAGCAGAGGAATAATAAAAAAAAAAAAAATACAAATCAGAGGCACTTGAATAAGAGAGAAGGAGAATGAGCCTTGAAATGCAGAAATCTATTCCTAGACCGTAATTTTTCTGCTGTTTTCAGTTTGATTTCTTCCCCCCAAATCTAACTGCTCTGCGAAGGTGGCTATGTTATCCCATGTACTCAAGTCAAAGGTGAACAACGGCAATAAATACCCACGGGCAACCACTTCTTTAGAGGAAGACAAGTCCTTCCTCTGATTTTAGTAGCAAAAATCAGGTCCGGCAAGAATGCCCCAATATAGCTTCTTAAAAACATTTTAAAATATAACAGAAAAGAAAATGAAAAGCTTTCCTGCAGCCCAGAAAGATTCATTTCCCCAAACTGCAGCGCTCGTGTACGCAGCAGGAACCGGCAGCGGGCAGCTACCTGAAAAATAAAATCAAAACACACAAAACAGGAATGAAAAATAAAACCCTCTTACTGCCTATTTACTTAACTCTGACCCGGGCACTGCTCTTAGTAATTTCTCCAGGGCATGCTTTTTCTGGAGCAGGCGATTCATTCCAGACCATCAAATATTTGCACAAAGTGTATTATGTATCTCTGAATGTCTGGAGAGAAAAACGCACTTTACTGCCCGTCTGCAAAATCACCTGGGAGGAGTAAGTGAAATTTCATTTCAGTAACCTGTGCCAGGCCAGGTCTGGGTATCCTGCCTGCAAAAGAAGTTTCAAAGCAGCTGCAGCATTGCACTCGAATAAAAAAAGCCCATTTGCAGAGATACCAATCGTTCACAGCTACCACTCCTTTGCACACCCTTGCGAATCAGGTTCAACGACTCCAGAAAGAAATATGAACTTAACACACGTGTTCTCCCTGTCAAAATTAATTGGGTGTGCCATCAATTCTTCATTGACTCATGTGGAATAACATCAAATAACTGCATCTGGCTGCACCGGCAGTAAAGGTCACGAACCGTTGGCACAAGCCTTACCTAGTCATTAGGTAGGTCACCACAGTCACTATGACTTAATTACATCAGTATAATTATACTGGCAATTTTCCCCATCTAGAACAACCTTTACACCCTTGAGAAAAGGAAAGTTGACATATTGCTCAGTGCAAAGTGTTGTCACTGTACTTCACATCGCATTTTAATGGTTGCTTTTTTCCCCCCTCTCTTGTCTGGCAGGGGATTTTGCAGAAGCTAGCAGTGAAACCGTAACTCTGCAGGAAGGAGAGGACCTAAATCTCAGCTGCACCCTCAGCGGCGAGGACAGTTCTGTCAGGCAGTGGCTAAACCCTCGTGGCTTCGCAATTTTTCTTGACGCCCAGCGGGGTAAGTGTGAAAACCGAAGGCGGCACTTTCCGCGTGGAGCAGAGGGTCAGTTAGGAGTGGGCTTTCCAGCTCCCACCCAGGGCCAGTTTGACTCACCTGCTACCCAACCGCTTGAGGTGGTTTCACGTTCAGCCCCTTTCTGGCAGGAAGTTCATGAAATGGAAACCCCGACAAGAGTGGTCTGGCACAACAGCTTTGAGAAAGGAACTGTATTTACCACCAGCACAAACCCACTCTTGCCTTACAAGAGTGGCAGGGAGGGGACCTGCCTGAAAGCTCTGGGTGCTCTTCCCCTCACTGGGGCATTAGACGTGGCACGTCAAGGGGAAATGTTTACAGCAGAGCAGTTTTTACTACGTGCTGACAGGGCCAGAATTACAATTACTGTGTTCCCTCCCACTCCCTATGCCTTCTAACTCTAATTTAGAAAGGTTATGGAAGGAGCACACCCACCAGTATCTATAGTGCAGACTCTAAGCTGAGTGGACAAAACCAGTACCTGCCTTAAATTACCCGAGGATTCAACCCAGAGCATCAGTATGCCATCATCATCTCCCAGAAAGATGCGCGATATAACAGCCACAAGGATAAGAGTTCGCAAAGCATTTGGATCCTTGACAAGTGCCTTCCTTTTACAAAGGAAAACTGTCCTCTTTCAGACAGGAACCAAGCTTCACGCCGTGTATGTTTTCAGTTTTTATTTTGAATCATCACTGTGAACCTTTGTCACATTGCTTCTCCAAAAACCACTTCACAATCAGTTCCCTCCTCCCTCGTGTCTAAGTTTTACCTCATGGCATTCTCAAAATCCTTTAATATTTAATCATTACCATAAATTATAGCTACTGCTATGACATTCTCCCAACTCTATATTTTTAAAAGAGCTCAGATAAAATGAAGACCCTTTTTGAGACCTTCTTCTCTCCAATGACTGATCCACATCCCCAGTTTCAGTTCGATTCAAGAGGCAGAACATTACCTTCTGTGCTGTCATTGTGGGAGAAGTCCACATGACTTGCTGGCTTGTCCCCAGATTCCCACAGGAGGAATGAAGCCAACACCAGAAAGTCAAGAGAAGCAGGGCCGCACAGCAGAGCACAGTACATCTAGGTGACAGGCTCATTAAAATCAGCTAATTAGACAAAGATAGGAGAAAAGAAACAACTAATAAGGAGCAAATAAAGAGGTGTGGGCTGACCATAGCATCTGTGTATACCTCGTAATACACAAAGAGGGAAGTGATTTTTTTTCAAGGCCAAATAAAGGGTTGAGGAAGGGGGAATGGAAAGCGGTCACCAATTCCTGCACCTCTGCTCTGTGTTCTGTATTCATGGGTCATACTCCTCTTCTGACCACAGATCACGTCCTTGCACCCCAATGTTTGCTTGTATTTATCTAAATATAAGAAATATATAGAACTCAAATCACTGCAATAGCTGGAGACACAGGGTTTGGTTTTCATGTTTTGCGATGGCTAGGAAGCAGCTTTAAGCTGATGGAGAAGAGTTAGCGAAAAAGAAATAAAAAAGGAACCAAACGAGAGGGTTTGACCATTCAGTTCTGTGACCTGAGGGAAATCACTTGCACCTGTGTTACCCCCTCTAGAACTACAAAAAAACTCAGAAATTCTGTTTCTCACCATGGATACAAAGCTAACCACTTTGTGTTGTTACCCTGACACCGATTAATGTGCTAACTCCTTTTGATGGAGGGGAAACTGAGGCAAATAGGGAACATTACTTGCATAAAATCAAAGAGAAGCAGAGGACAAAGCCAAGGCCCGCTCTCTACTTACACGCCAATTGGAAGAAGCTTTTTCATTTACCAATCTGAACTTCTTTACAGAGTTTTTTTTTTAAAAAAAAAGAAAAAAAGAAAAAAAGTCTTCCCTGTTGGCAGCACACACCCCATTCATCAGTTTACTGCTGCCTCTGTGCCAGGGCAGCACCAGCTAGAAACGCTTTGTGCTACAACTGCTCTCTTATGTCAAGGGTTGATGAATAAAAAAAGACCCGCAGTAAGCAAAACTGATCTCGCTCACTACTGCTTTGATGATCTGTCTTCCTCTTATGTACCAACACGCGTAGCATGCTGGGTTTTGTTTTCTTTACAGTTTTAAGAGATCAGAGGTACAAACTTATCCATTATTCAGAGGATGAATTATCCATCCGACTGTCTAATGTAACAGTGCACGACGAAGGCGTATACAAATGCTTCTACTACGGCACCCTGTTCAAAGTCAAGACGACGACTGTTGAGGTGTTAGGTAAGTTCCCATCCTTGTTCTGTGCCAGAGGAGCAAAACAAAGCCAGCTCCCTAACTCCAGGGCTGTATTTTTGCATACAACTGTACACTGTTTAGTACAACATAATCCCAGTGTTAGCTCAGCCCTACCCAACAATGCTATGTAGCATTATTAACACATGCAGCCATTCATAAAACCGAGCAGAAAGAGTTGCTGCAGCTGATTCCAAATCTTCTTGCTGCAGCTGCTCCTTCTAAACCTGTACTGGAAGCATCCCAAGACACAGAAAGAGGCATTAAGCTGTCTTGCTCTACTCGAGGAAGTAAACCACGGCCCCGGATTACCTGGCTGTTGGATAACGGGATACAGCTTCCAGGTAAGTGTTAGAGGAACAGGGATTGGTTTGTAACAATTTCTTATCGGTCTTGAACACACCTAAAAATGGTACCCTGGCAGTGCAGATTGGGGGAACAGCCGGCACTAAATGGTGGTGCTCATGCAGGGGAGATGGCTCATCTCATCTGCTCACATTCGGTGCAAGAACAGCAGCTGGCACCAAAACCCTTTGAGAATCTGGAGTGAAATTCCACCGAAATAAAATGAAACCAAAACTCTGGAGGCCCTATTTCCACGTCCAAGTACGCAGTCAGTTAGCAAAGCCACTACAGTTTCCATTTTGTGTTTGGTACAGGTTTTCCTTAGCTGTGCCGAGCAGCTCACACGCACACATGCTGCCTTTCTCTCATTAATCTGCTCAGAGCCAGGCAGTTCACTAGCACACTGAGAACAGCACTCAGGAAGCACAGCCCGCACAGCCCACACAGCCCTGCAGTGATGACAGACCTGCACGCAGCTGGGTAGACACAGACGAGGGGAAACAGAGCCTCTAGGCAGCTCAATTTGACTTGCGTACCATATAAATATCTGCTTCGAAGGCCACGTTCTAATAATAACTGCCTCATTAGCTGCAACTGTAGCACACTAGAGAGGAAACGTCCCTGTCAACGTGAGGAAAATACCCATAGATGCAAGAGTATTTTCTTTTACATATTAACAAATGTGTTTGCATTTTTTCCATCATCAAGCAATACGTTCAAAGCTTAGCCTGTAAGATTATTCCCCTAAGATGGCTTTTTTAACTAAGAGCTCAAGAAAACAGTAGAAAAGCAGGTTGGCTTGAATAAAGCTGGAAATCAAGACTGGAGGAAAAAAGGAGAGGGGAGGGATCCAAGCCTTCAGATATACAGGCATTAATACAGCTGTGTTACACCCCATGCTTAAAGGAATTGCACTCAGGAGAAGCAGTGTTGCTGGTAAATGAGCCACGTGAAAGCCAGGGCAGCGCTATCTGCGATTGCAGGAGGAAGGCTGCTCTGCAGCAGTACATGGATTTTTAAAAAGCAGATTTTCCAACTCCATGCATGCTTTGGAAAGGGCTGGGCTGTGTCTGACTTAGAGGAACAACATCTGTGAAGACAGAGCTTGAGGAAGCAATGTGTCAGCTTTAAAAAAAAGAGTGTCCTTAAACTTGAAAGGATCTCCGTTCTGGGCTGACAAAGTGTATTTTTTGTCCCAGCACAACACGTAGCTCAGACACTAGATGCCTTACACAACATCCAAAGCCAACCAAGCATTTCTCCACTTAGTTCAATAAAAACCTACACTTACCTTTGTCTCCTCCTTGCACCTTCAGATTTGTAGCACAAACACCCACCAGGCATTAGAGCACACCATAGCAATGAGAACTACCTGGCCTTCCACCTCACATCCCATAGCTACCTGGGAACTTAATTAAGCAACAAAGGGCCTGTGCTGGGTTTGCTTGATTGGTTTAATTTATGGTTGGTTAAATGAAGGGATATTTGCATGAAGAGGTGCTGATTCACCATCCAGCCTGTTTGCAGCAGATGCAAATTAATGATTGAGAGGAAAAAAATAACTGTCCTAATTCAGCAACTCTCAGACTTTCTACATGTGCCCTTCCTTTTTTGCAGGTGACTGCCTTTCACTAAAATCCCTTTCTCCCCCCTTCCATTCTCAGCTTTAATCACTTCCTGCAAATATTTATACTAATCAGAAAATAGCTAATACATTTTAATTACTGGCAGCACCTCAGTTCCACCGGGGCTCAGCAGGGGCAAACTGGCTGTAATTACTGAGCTGTTGCTGACAATTAAAGATTATTTCCTTTCTAGCAAAACCACTGTGAGATCCTTTTGAGTTCTCATGTGACCCCACTAGGGATGGAAAAGAGTGCTAAGAAATACTGGTCTATGATACCATAAATTATCTGTAAAGGCTAATTTGGAAACAAGGAATTTCTTTCATTTAGAAACAAGGATGTTACCAAGGTAACAGGTCAAGAGAAAGCATTCGTTTGTTTCCAGAGAACCTCTACAGTAGGAGCAGCCAGTTGAGATTATTGTGCCACTGTGGGCATTTAGGGTAAACATCTGAAAAAAAAACCCTCTCCACTAGAGCTATTCGAACACGTCTCTCTGTGTCACACGAAATACATCTTTATCGTTCCATACAATATTAGTGAGTGGAAGTCGTGTTACCTAGAGGACTGGGAAGTGCAGCAGACATGTCACACGACTCTCTCTAATTCGTTATGGCACAGCAATTAATCTTCATGTTTAACATCCCCCGGCTGTAAAACAGAAGTCAAACCTATACCGTAGGGATGATGGAGGACTCAGACAGGATTTAATGGAGTTGTATCAATGCTTATTACAAACATAAATACTGCACGTCAATAAAAATTTAACAGCTTCATATGCTCAGGGTAACAAATGCACAGCTACTGAGACACAAATTCAGTGCCCTCAGATTATCACTAAACAGAATCAGAACTTCTTTAGCCCTCGGTCATGCTGCAAACCTTGCCTCTGAGGGTTCTGGCCCCAACTAAGCAATTTGTTCCGCTCAGTAAGGACCAGAAGTGCTGGTGGGTGTCGGGACATCCCATTGCAGTCCTACAGGGTGTGCAAGCACTGCTGCAGAGGAACTTCCCCCTGTGAGTCACGAAATGGAGCAGAGTCTTAGGGTTAAGCACAGGAGGCGCAGCGAGAGCTGCACTTAAACAACTGCCGAGGAAGAAAACGTGACCTTGCTGTCTTTGGGCTCCCGTGTAAATCCATTTACACAATGAACCACTTGGGCACGGCAATCGTGCGCTGCTCTAGCAGAGCAAAGTAATGCAGATTGTGCCTGGAAGGTTTTTCATTAAATTGCTCTTGACTAGAAAGCACTTAAATGTGTTCTTCCAACGGGCGTATAGGTGACACTGCGCACAAGTTAGAAGCCAATGGGGAGAAATGGACCACAACCAGCACGCTGACAGTCCTCGCCTACGGGCCCAACTCAACAGCCAGCTGCCTCGTTCACCACAAAGCATTAAGAGAAGAGAAGCTGGCTGTGCCTTTCCGCTTTGAGGACCTCCCTGGGACAGGTACTGCAGCACTCTGAGCAGCAGCTATCGCGTTTTAGCACGCAAGTGGCTGTGCAGATACGCATGCAAAGCTGAACGCTGTGCTCTACTGCCCCGTGTGTAAAATCTATTTTTACATGAGAGGGCTATCTGGGGCAAATGAGGAACTCCAAACTAAGATTTTATGGTTTTCTTGTTGATGATGTTTGTTGTTTGTTTTTTTCCTGCTTCCTAACTACCTTAAAATTCATTAAAATTAAGCCATAGCAGCTCAGCCGAGCAGCAGGGCTAAGTTCCCCGGTGCTGCTGCTAGAATTCTGGTAAAGCTTGCTCTAGAGCTTTAAAGATAATGCAGAGTGTATGTTCTCAAAAAGCTCTGAGCTTCCCATGTCCTCTGTGGTTTAGTTACATCCATGTAGAAAACTAGAAGGGTGTAAACATTGCAAATAAACGCTGAAGCTGCTTTTAATTCTCAGAGCAGTTTGCTTTCTGCCCGTTTACTTGTCTTTAGGATGGGTCTAATTATTCTTACTTCACTCCTCACTAGACTGCTTGATTCTACAAATGCTTATAAAGTGCTCTGAAAGTTGTTGTACTGTTGGTTTTTATCAGTGACAAACACATATCCTGCATCAACTGCACAAGAGGTGCTTACACGCGCCTCTGAGCATGAGCAGTCTACAGGTATTAACTGCTCTTCCTCTAATATACAGGTCAGATAAGCACAGCATCTGACACAGAAAATGCTGTACAGTGTCTTTACGTAGAGCTTTGGCTGCAAAAGAACAGCACGGAGGAATTTTTGCTCAGCATTCAGAACTGCTTTGTTTTTTCCCCCCCCAGTGACCGCAACAGAGTCAGATCTGGACGACAGTACAGACTTCTCCCCAAGCTACCCACAACATAATGGTACGAGTTTTACTTTCATTTTTTACTCATTTCATGGTGCAGACAGGGAAACTGAAGGTGGGAAGGGAGGGCTGTAAATCTAACCACAGCTCAAGATAGGGGACCCAAAGAGCCCAGGCATGAAGAACACCAGAGCAGTTTTCATTTGGGATTGGGCTGAAGGGCAATGTGTGACATGTGATGTTTATCTTGTGTTTGGGGATTTTCCTCTAGGCTCCAACCAGCCAACCATCCCTTCTGCAGTACCAGAGAATCCAGCAGTTCTCAGCTCAGCATCAACTACAACTCAGCAAAACCTCCAACCAGCTGTCACACCTACTTGTAAGTTTGGACTTTTCACATGAATTTACCAAACCAGGACAGAAACACCACCAGGAATGTCATTATATTACCATCTTGCACACAACATAAAACACAGCATTTCTTGCTTGTGAGGAGAGCCTCTGTTTTACAGCCATAAAAGCAGACAGACTCTCTTGTTAGATGCAGAAGAATTACATCAGTGTTGGCAGCAGCCAGACTGGCCAACCGTTCTCGTGATGTGTCAGAAACGTGCGGCATGAGCTGAAGCTGGGATTTCTCTGGATGGCTGCACTAGGTGGCACTGTGCAACAAAGATTATCAGTGCATATAAATGGCTGCAAATTGAATTTATTGTACTGGAGAACTGCTTCCAACAGAAGAATAAAGAGCTCCACTGTGCAAACTGGTTGACTAAAACCCACCAAAGGGGGCACCTGCTTAGTGTTAGAAGCCAAGCAGTGAAAAGTCAACTGACTGTTTTAGAAAGGCACGAACCCTTTGTTTATATTTGTTTAAAAGCCTGTATCAGTGTTTGCAAACTTCGCAGAATGGCTACATCCTGTTGATAATCAGCTCTATTAACATTGAGAGGGAGCATAAATCTTGCAGTACGATGTGCTTACATAACTGATAAGGAAGAAAATCTCTTATGAATGTAAAGTTTTGGCAGACACTGCATGCCTTATCCTTTTGGTTTTACAAATCACAGTTAATTATACAAAGGTATATTATATTGTCCGTGTGTGGAAGAAAGTCAGAGCTCACCTCTCTGTTTCTGCAGGGCACGAAGCAACGTCAGCTGCAGCAGGAGAGGAAGAACTGTCCGGTACCCCGCGTTACCATGTCCCAAACGGTACGTTACAGCATCAGACATGCGGTGGCGATGTCCACAGGACGGTGATTGTCACACTGGGTGACTGAACCTCTGCGAGCTAGGAGGACAGCAAAAGATTATCCGAGACATGAATACAAGAAAAAATCTGCTTTAAGAAAAAGGATAGCTGCATATTCTTGTGTTTGCAAGCAAACTAAGGGGCAGGGAAAGCCTAAAAAAAACAAAGATTCAAAGCTCATACTCTTGTGAGGCTGTAAAATTGGAAGTATTCAGTAAAGTACTCCAAGGATTTTATGTTCATAAAGCTTAAGTGGTCTTTATAATATAAAGAAATACAGTGTTAAGGAAGTGAGCACAGTGCTGTAAGTCAAGGGCTCCAGAAGTCTCTTTCTGTTGCATTACCAGGTGCCCTGCCCTTCAAAGCTGCTGGAAAAATAAAGATATATCAAGCATCCCTTTGCCCTTCAGAGAAACACCGTTCTTTCTCTTTCTCCAGACACTGACACGGCATTCAATGGCACAGTCACAGAAGAGGAACTTCCCAGGACAGAAGCCTCACCCCCACGCGAAAATGTAACTCAGATTTCCATCATCACCTTTGGTAAGAACTCATGAATACTCTTCAGTGACAACTTCCAAACACGCATCAAGCTTTCTAACACCAAGCTGATTCTCTCTGACCAAGTATCCACCTCCAAAGCCTAGTGTCAGTACACCAGGGTAAAGCTCACTTGCAATCTTGAGGAAAGACCAAAGAAACACAAGCATTTTTACCACCTAGAAAAAAGCTACATGTTACCAAATCCTCTGACTTCAAATAGTTTTGCTTGTTTATACACCTAGAAATAAATTAACCTCGTATCTTAAAACTCAGGGCAGTAAGGTGAAAACTGCACTCCCCCCATGTTCATCTGGCCTGGTGCATGATACATCATTCTTGCTTTAATTACCAGGAACTCCCAGGAAGCTATTTAACAACACAAACATACATCTGCCTCTTTTACAGAGCAAGATGTGGTATCTGAAGGCATCCAAAAGGAGAAGGATCTCCTGCTGCCAAGCTTGGTGGCTGTTCTGATTTTCATGTTGCTCGTCATCGTTGTGCTTTTTATGAGGAAGCTGAAAAAAGCTCATGGAGTGTGGAAGAGAGGTGAGTGAAGGCACAGTTTGAGTTACTGCTAACACTGGTATTGTTCTGGGGGAGGGATGTCAGGAGCAGACAGGACACTGATCTTCCTGCCCTCTGGTTAAGCACCCTTCTACAGACAGCGACTGCGGCTTGGTGCAAACGGCTGCTGAAGAGTCCCGGCAACTGATGGCCTGGGGCCAAGCTTCAGCCGACACAAGTTGTCACATAACTAAATTGTTTTCTGAAGCATCTCTCTTGTGAATGACCAGGATGATTGCACTCTTATTTTCCAGCTTCTCTTTGAAAGACTAGTTATAAAAGATTAGGATTTTTATGCTCAAGGCCGAGAGTGAGGAAGAGCCATGGTACAAATCTCAGTATTTAATTACATTTGTTTTCTGCACAGAAAATGATAATTCAGAGCAGACGCTGGAGAGTTATAAATCCAAATCCAATGAAGAAAGTCCAGGCCATGAGAAGAATGAACAAGGTAAAAAGCTTCAACCGACATAAACTAATTCCTGTCAGAGCACTGCTACTGACTACTGCAGAAGCAAATCGCTGCCCACCTTTTTGTACAGAGATACTTGCAAATTGTACATTTTACACCTGAATATTGTAAAACCAAGCCTTCCAACCCGAGGTCTACCACAGATATCATAGCTTCAGCTGTGATGCAGAACTGCACAAAATGAGAATCATTGCTTTTCATTTGATAGTTCAAACTGGATAATCACAATGGTTTTATCTAGCTTCTAAATTCAATCTACTGAAATGCCTTAAAAAAGATTATGAGTGGTTTATACAGGGAATTCAGCTGTTGTTAAACAGTCCTGAATATGCTGGGTCGTTCATTGTTTTATAACACGATGAAATAACACGTAATTCAGGCAGGTACTTCCCCCTTTGTAAAATCAGTAATAAATGTGTATTTATCTTTCAGTTGTCCATCAGAAGTCCAACGTGCAATACGTAACAGAAGGATATGCGGAAAAACCACAGAAGAATCCAGGAGAGAAAAACATCACAATAGCTGAGAAACTGTTTACATGTGGAAAGGAAACGGATGTATAGCAACGTGGTCCTTCTGGCAAACATACAGAAACACCTCTGTTTTCTGGTATTTATCTTAGAGCATTCACAAACCAGTATGATGTCAGGGAGCAGAAGTGCCAGTACCCTCAATCCCGGAGCCAGTTTGGACTCTTTTCCTCCACACAGTAGGACAGGTAGATGGGACTGCTGCTCCTACCAACCTATTAGCAATGAACACTGATGTAGCTGTAGCTATCAGAGGATTTAATTGATCACTGCCAGAATTATGGCTCATCCATCCACCCTGATTGCTATCAGGGTCCTTGCAAGGGAGTACGCAATTAGTCCCAAGGACCACAGGATATGGAAATATTCCTGCAACGCTTCTGCCACTCTGCAAGCACAGGACTGAGGAGGAAACCCTGGGAGATGGAAACCAACTGGGACTTCTATGAACTCATTCTGACAGCCAGACTATATCAAACCAAGCAGGAAAGCACCCTGATGTCTAAGGTGTTAAACAAAACAGTTGTCCCCCTTGGAAGTCTTAAAACAAGGGGTTGGCAAAGGTGAAGAGGAAGGACAGCGTTACACGTGGGACACCCCAAATCCAGGGAGGAAGGCACTTGCCTGTGAGGGGGCAAGCTGCGAGAATCACCACGACGTTTCATCCGCAGAGCCCTGCGATGCCACCACCGGGAATCTTTTCGTTTGCAGGAGCCACGTACTGGGGTTCTGTACGATAAAAGCAACTTTCAGATATAAAGGAAATTTATATTCCTCTACAGAAGAAAGCTGTATTTATTTTTCTTGTGAGAGATGATTATTTCTCATCACAAGTGAGAACAATGCTGAAAACTCTTTTTGAATACTGGATTAAATAAATGCTCTTGAAACGACTGCTAGAAATAAATTCATTTTTATGTGGAAAGTGTCTCCATTTGTGACACGAGGGTAATACAGGTATCAACACAACACTGCCAGTCCACAGCCTGTTGGAACAGTGGTTTAACCATCCAAACTGAATTACTTTCTAGTTAGTCAAGCCACAAGGAAATGTAAAACAACCTGTTTGTAAACTCAGCTTGTAGGGTTTGTACGGCGATGGCAGGCGTTCACGGACAAACAGACTCGGTAATCCCAAATATTTCATATAAAAATAAGGGCCCTGGCAGCTGCCCAGCCCCACGGTGCTCTCCAGCATCCACCTGGCAGCCACCGGGTTTAAGTGGGGGTTTAAGAAGCAGTTGTAAGTGTGCACAACCACTTCACATGTATTAAACATATGGAAAACCATACTTGAAATCTATGCAATCCATGCATAGGGGCCCCTAAAAACACGTGTAACCTCTGCATCATCTGGAGAGGCCTAAACCCACCTCCGGCTGCGTATTTGCTTCTACCTGCCCTCGCTGGGCGCTGTACCAGCCCTCTAAGATTTTCATGCCTGTCGTGTGCCCTGAAGTTGGGATCAAATCCTGCCACTTCGGTGCTGTGTTGAGGTCAGGCAGGAGGGCCCAGCAGCACCGCCCGCCGCCCAGGACGGCATTTTGAACGCTCCCGCCTCCAACAGCGGGTCGTGAAGCACCGGGAGAGCGCAAAACTCTTTGAAAACCAGCCGGCCTTCAGCCTGCAGGGCCTCCAGGGCTGCCACGGCCGGGCTGGGGGAGCGGCGACAGCCCGGGGCTTTGCCCCGCTGCCGGTACGGGAGCCCGGTTAGGTGAGGGCCTCTCCCCTCACGTTACCGGTACAGCGCGTCCCCCCTCTCCGGCCTGACACTTGGTATGTGCGGCGCCGCGTCCGCTTGTGTAACCATGGCTACGGCGCGGCCCAACCCACTACGGCGGGGGGAGACGGAGGGGGACCCTGCTGTCGGGCCAGGGGCCGGTGCGCCGAGGGGGCCGCCCGCAGGGCCTCGCCTCAGCCGGCGGTGGGGCCGCGGCCTGTTGCAGGCAAAGCTCCGCGCACCTCTCACTCACCTGCGTGCTTTTCTTGGCTAAACGGTGGCTTTCCCCATCACGGTGCCCTGTACGAATCCAGGGGGACTTGTGAAAATGTAAACGCAGACAGATGAAATCATCTAATTCCGGACGTCTTGCTGGCTTTTCGCCGCGTTCCCTGTCAGGTACACGCTCCCTCTGGCAGCCTGTCCGGTGAGGTGAGGAGAAAGATAAATAAAATCGCTTTTACCTCTTTGAAGGTGACAAAGTTTAGTTGCTTTGTCTTATCTTTGTTTTCTTTTTCATCAGCTGTTTTCTACACTGTTACCAGTAATGCACCAGTTGAAGGCAAATTTGATTGCTAAAACATTCATTTGCAGCATAGGGACCTTGATATTAATTGCTTGAAGGCAAATCTATGTCACAGATTAAAGAATTGTCTTAACTGTAGGAAACCAAATTCTGAGCTTCAGCCAATGACACTACCCACAACACCAGCTTTTAACAAATAAAACCCTCATCATAGAGCAAACAACTGAGCTTATTGTCATGTTTTCCAAATACAGGGTCGGTGCATGCCATCAGTGGAAAGCACAGAATGAATTCTTCAGGTACGAAGTATATTTCAGTATCTTCTCCATGCACTTATGACATGAGTAAAAAACCTTTTCCTCAGAGAGTACTCACGCAACCACATTTTCATCCTGCACATTGGAAAAAGACATCCATAAGCCAAGGGGGCTTTGCCTCCGACTCCCAAGAGTCTGATTCCGAAAGCCTTGTTCAAGAGAGACAGTATCAGCTAGAACTCCAGCAGCGAATTCGTGAAAATGAAGAGCTGGTAGGACTGTATGCTGATGAGTTGGAGAGTGACAGCTTAGAAGAAGAAGATAGCTTGGAAGAAATGAGTTTAAGAGAACAAGGAGTTAAGTATGACACAAATCAATGTACAAATGGAACACAAGAAAAAGAGAATAATGGAAGGTAAGGCATGATCTTTTAGTAGAAGAGTATAATAGTTCTATCACTTAAAAGCCTTACATCCCTCAATATATATATCTTCAAGACCAACTTAGATTGCCAAAATGATGTTGAGAACACTTAAGCACTGAGCTACATGCAAAACTACTGCTCCATCTTGCACATATTCATAATTATTATAACCATTTTTCCAGAGTAGCCTCAACTGTTCATCATGTTGGCTAAAACCAGTGCAGGAGGTTAAGGTGGAACAGAAAGATCACTCACTGACCCCTCCATGTACTGGCTCTGGACACTACACAGAGTTGCAAATGCTACATGCCTATTTATTTGCCTCTAAAACAGACAGGAAGGAAGGTAGGATGTGGTAAACTGATTTGTGCAGCAGCTCTGAGATCATGAACTAGAGGATTTCTGTAGCTGGGATCAGGGAGATACCAAGGACAAGCACTGACCCTTTTCATTCCTTGCAAAAAGACCTGTGCTGAGCAAACTAGGCCACTGCCTGTAAAACATACAGGCAAAAAATGACGGGTTGAAAAAACACAGTTTTGTCCTTAAAGCCGCATAAATCTAAAATAAAAAATAATCAGATGTTACCATCATCTTTAAACATTCTTTAGAAAGCAATAACTTGGCACATAAATAAAATTTAATTTGCTGTCATATGCATAAAAGGTTTAACATTGTATAAATTGGGAATAATTCTCAAATTTAAAGGGATTAAATTAAACCTGAAGTAATAATAATGTGCAGTTTCAATTTAATTGTCTACTTAAAATAAAATGGCAAACAAATGAAGGCTAAATGATTAATAGCATGCTTTTATTCACCTCCTCAACAGGCAAAATGGCCAGTTATTGAACATTTTATTGTGAGTGCAAATGATGTTAATTGTACTAGAAACATGCTCTAATTTTTAGTAATTTTTTTGACTGAATACTATGCTGAATGCGAGGCTCTTCATTAAATGGAAATTTGATTTTATTTTGTTTGAACTTAGCCTAGTAAGTACTCAAACACAGTCCATTAACCGGAGCAAATATCACAGCATATGCATATGAAACCCCCTCTCTACATCCATTACTAACCTCGGAATTTGAAGAGGAAATGCTGCATCTGTTGTCTGCGTACAACACTTCTGTTGATGAGTACAGAGTCCATCTAACCTTTATATCAAGTTGGGGGGAGGAATAAAAGGTGCACTTTTTGTCTGCAGATGATTAGAGATGAAGGAGCTCTTCACACTCATTTTGTTCCCTCGCAGTGACCTGGCCTGCATAATACAATTGAGCTGCTGTGCACTTATTTCAGCACAATAGAACTCTCTAGCATTATACTCTGTTATTTGAATCATTACAATTATATCACATATTTCTGTACTCATTTCAAAATATGGTCACCTATTTCTGTTTACCTGCAGCGTGTGATGACTACGAATAATAATGTTTTCACTGGTGTAAATCATCTAATCTCTAGTATACAGGGTACCATGGCACCGATGCTGAACTGAAATGAAAAGCATTGCTAGAGAAACAGACCATTTTATGACTTAGGAGCCACTTGAAATACAGGCATATACCTAACTAGTTTAGAAAGGATGAATAAATGATTTATGGAAACGTTAACACAATTAACTATGCCACAGTTTAGAGAAATACAGCAAGATCACTACATTTCTTTTGACTGGGGCTGAAGGGTCAGCTGGGTTTTGGTACCTGTAAATGTCCCTTTGAAAGGCTCGCTCTTTACCAGTGTCCAGGAAACTAGGGCTATACTGCAGGTCCAGTTAAGAAAAAACAGTGCTAAAAGCTTTCTTCCACACTCCTTATTGCTGCCACTGCCCACCCATCTCCTGGGAGCCTTTTTGTGTGTATTTGGCCCAGGCAGCTGGTTTTCCTCCCCTTGGATCAGAATATAAATCATAAACTGAATCAGTTGTGTTGTTTTTAAGGCAGACTATCTTTGTTTGCACTGTGACAAATATGGTTCAGAGCAACAGTTTGGACACTGGTTTAAAAAAAAAAAAAAAAGAAAGAAGAAGAAGAAGAAGAAGAATGCCAAGCCCACAAACCTTTCTGAATTATGGTTTTGTACCAGTTGACTCAATTACGTCATATTTTTTTAAATGAGAAGCAACTTTAAATCTCTCATATATAGTTTCTATTGAAACATCAAGTATCATGATGGAATGAGAGGGAATAAAAAGACAGAGCTGTAGGCTGTTCTTGCTTAGACAGTTCAATTGAGATTTGAGAGCAGCATCTTACAGGTGTGTCACTCTTACTTTACACAACATTTTTACTAGGTTTTGTAGGTTACATTATTATGATGGAAACAATAGAAGCAGTAACATACAGATAAAACGTTTCATCTTTTAATTGGTGCTGCATGTGTTTAAGTATTCCACGGTATTCCACTGTGATCTGAACATTAGGCCAACTTTCCATTCACTGATAATGAAAATTAAAAATGAGAAGGAGGTCCTGCCTAAATCTTCTACTCAAAACACGTTTGATAAAACTGTTCTGCTCCTGATCCAACAAATGGTTGTATTGTATGCACTGAACTATTTCAATTGACCATGTTTGCAGAACATTTGTGGGCTCAAATTGCACACTGAAAAATGTAGGAGATGCACAGTTTATACATAAATAATTCAATGTTTTTTGTTTTAAATAGGGAGCAGCAGTCTGTAGACAAATATTTCAGCCTAAGGTACAATCCTAACTGGAAGAACACAAAAGAGGTAGCAGAATTTCCTGAGGCAGAAAAACCACATCACATTGCTGGAGGAGGCAATGTGGACTGTTCGCAGGATTCATTTTACCTCCATTCCAGTGGCTCCCCAGAAGAAAAGAATCAACTGGAGGCAAAGCTACAGGATTCATTCTCTGAGTTTGGTACAGAATTACTAAGCTTTCACGAACCAGATGCCTTCATCAGCAGTGAACCTTTTAGGTTACATACCAGAGGGAAGGAATCTGCAGATGGCTGTTACTTCAAGCATAGTCCCAGTGCACACAGCAGTGCTTTTTCTCTTCAGATTCAAGAAAATCAACCCCAAAGAGCAAAAAAAGACTTTGTGGAGAAAAATAAACGGACTTTGGGATTACGTACAGACAAGAAAAATTCTTATCTTCAGTTACACAGCAAAAAGCAAGGAGAAGTTCTTCAAGAGCAGGTAAGTGACTTTGACAAGTTTTCTAGTTGGTGTAGATTGAGGACTGAATGAACTGGGGTCTAATGTTAACACAGAACAGCTGCATGATATTACAGGTTTGTGTGGGACCATCAAGCAACTGATAACATGAGATTTCTGATGAGAATCTGGTTCACCTGTTTGTGCCCCGTATTATAATCACAATTACATATGTAACTGCAGTAGGAAACCTTGATGTTTGGCTTAAAAAGTTACATCCGTGTTTTTCCACCCACTCTGACCCTAACAAAACCATGTACATGAAGTTACATTTGAGTTTGAGAAAACATGCTGCGCTCACACTGCTTTCAAGGGCCATGCTTCACACTGTCCTTTAGGGTCACGCATCTGGGAGTATCCGGGAAAGATGTGTTAAGTTTGGGTGGTCAGCCAGCCCTTTCCCCCTCCTTGCTTTCTCAGCCAGACCAAAGCTTGTATTTGAACTCAGTCAGCAAATGCTGGTAACGTGCAGTAAGGGGATTTGAAGTGCCTGGCCTGGTGATTGACTGTGAAGTGTCAGACAACCTGTATTAAGGACTAAGTGGAACTGTAATGACAGTTCCTAATGAACCATTATACAAGAGTTTGTTGCCTTTCCTTGCTGCACATTATGCGTAACGGCGAGGTGGATGTCACTGAATCACTCCACAAGTTATAACACAGATAATTCTTATCTTGCAAAACTACAGAGACTTTCTGTTTTGAGTGCCACATTTTCCAAGGCTAATGAACAGCTGACACAACACTAGAGGGCATCTGCTGACTACATTACAATGAGTGCAATGGTGGGCAAGCTCTTTTCTATCAGAGCTATTAAAAGCACTTGTTTTTTTCGGTTATAATTTAGCTGATGGTAAAAATAATTAGTGTAGATGGCTACTAATTAAAGCTGTGTTGATATGATTATGTTTACTCTTTGAGAATTCTCAAAGTGTTTCATATTTAAGTATCGGAGCCAGGGATCAGGAATTCACTGTGTAGACTGAAAGATATTTGAAAGATTTTTGAAAGACATGTAAAAGAAAAACCATCAAACATAAGCAACCCATTGTTAAAATCAGGACTATATTCTGAGATTACCTTGCTGAGGCAGCCTGGGGGACAGCAGAGCTGTACCATAGCAGCAGCCAGGCAGCACGTGTGCAGAAAGGTGTGGTTCTTACCTCAACAAGCTGATGAAGCAGCAGCTGCAGCACCATTTTCAGTCAGCTAACTCTGGATCTGCCAGGAATAGATGTAGGAAGAATTATTTACCTCTCTTGGTCTTAATGAAGACATCCATTCCTCCATCTTGTTGCCCAAAACCGACCCGTGAGCCGCGATCTTCCAACAACGTGTAAGAGACCCCACCATCAGCTTCACAGAAACCAAGCGTTTGAATATGCTTTAGGACTGAGAGCTAAACAAAAACTTCCTGCATCCCTAAAACCGCCTGCTGCTGTTACCCCCAGGCACACTGAAGAATCCTTCCCATAGCTATACCCAGGTCTTCCTAAAATTCCTTACTATGTTGTCCCCTGTTGAAGAGCTCTTTCAGAATGTCCCTCCTCTCATCGTTAGAAACCCAGCTTCCAGTCTAGATTCGTTCACTTCTGGTTTGCTCTTCTATCGACATTGTCTCATAGCTTGAAATGTTTTTTTCCCCCCTGGAAGTTTTTTCCTACTTTGCCAGGTATTTCCAGCCTGCACTCAGCCTGTGTCTTGCTAGGTTTAACAAGCCCCACTCCTGGAGCCATTAGGCTTAAGCTGCACTTTCTACCCACCTGTCTGTTTTAGAGAACTTAAATTTTTTGTTGAGTATGGGTGATAAAAGAAACCCAGCTCTGCCTGTGAAGCACCTTGAACAACAGCATCAGGACTTCTCTGTCTTCTGCTGCGAATACCTTGGCTGTGACTTGACAGAACTATTGGCTTCAGCAGCTCCCATAACCCTCACCCTTCTTGTGCCTGTCCAGCACACCCCTCGGTTTGCAGGTGCTGGTGCAAAGGAGCTGGGGGGTTAAAGAGCAGAGGAAGAGGAGTGGTTAAGGCTGGCACTGCCCCAAAACTGGTGCACGTGGAGTCAGTGCCAGGGTGAACGTCTGACAGCATCAGGGCTGAGAGGGGAAACCTGGAGAGAGATGAGGAAAAATATTATCTATGCTGCAGGTGTGAATTAAGAGGGAGGTTTATAAAGGGTAACATCACTCATACCTACTTTACAGCAGCAATGCCACTGGGTTACTCTCCATTTCACTTGAAGTGGAGAGGTGAGGTCCAAAGCCTTAGGATCCAACAGATGGTTTCACAGGCTAGAAGACAAACTGCCGAGGATCTCACAGTGACACAGTGAAACAGAGGGGTCCATCAGGGCTTCAGGGCAGGAAAATCAAATCATAAAAAAATTAAAAAAATAAGTCTTCAGACAATTTGCAGCACAGAGAAGAAAATCCAAACATCTCGAGACTCAAGATGCTCAATTCAACAGTCAAGTCTTTTTGCTTAAGCCAGTCACCTTGTGTGAAAAACTAACAAAAGTGCAAAAACAGTAAGTATGCAGGGAAGCAAACAAGCCACACATATTCTTCTACAGCAATGAAACACATTCTGTTTTTTTTTTTTCTAAACTGGATTATTACGAGCTTTGCTGGATGTTAAAGCTGTTTTTATCAATACAGTCACTGTTAGGTGTCAGGTACTGTGGTAATGAAATGGTTGTGGACACTGAAATAAGTGCATTGCACACAAGTTTGTTCAACTGGCACATTATTAGGTAAAATATTTGCAGCCTCATCCTTGAAAGATTTACAGATGTTACCTCTGTGCATACAGACAGCAGCCTGCATATACCAAAACATACCATAAATGTGTGTTGATCTGTATATTTACTAATTTATATAGCATTTTATAAAGCATCAAGTTCTTGGCAGTGTTGCCTGATTCTTTAAGAACCCGATGATGAGTTTCTTTGAGAGAGAGAGAGAGAGAGAGAAAGAGAGAGAAGTAGCAGCCAAATCTAGCTCAGCTGTACTCAATATGAGTTGCTTTCCTACCTACAAGCCCCTTACTTCAAAGCAAGGAACATAATGTACAATTTTTTAATGGCTCTAGACCAAGGCACTCAGACTCTCTGTGCACTGCGCCTTACCTCAGTGTAAACACCTAATCAAGATTGCCTGCGCTTCAACAATAGCAGCCAAATGCAATTCGAGAACCACAAGCCTTTGAAGTCCTCACTGCAAAGGCCGGTTTTCTAGTCTGGGATAATGACATGCCATGATTGCTGTCTTTGTTGTATCTTTTCAGTAGAGAAGCAATTATGGGCCTCAATTTAACAGAATAGGCATTACACAGCTTATGATGCTCAAAATGCAATTTCATTTGATCATTTTCTCAATTTGATTGGTATTAATAGAATAGTTCACAAAAAAATGCTGGCAGAGGTTGTGTCCTGTTCCTCTTTCAAAGAGATAATGTAGAAGTATGCTTTACCTGCCCAGTAAACTATCAGTGCAGTGAGTCAGTTGGTTCCACCAAAAACATCTTCCTGACTGCAGAGCTACATCTATCCACACCAGGAAGCCTATGAGGTAACTTCCAGTCTGTTACCTTTTCTAGCAACAGCTACGGAATCTGCACGGTCATTTGGGGCAGCGAGGTCACATGAAAACTCAGCAAGGGACCCTACCTTCCTTTTTCTAGTTCTCCCAATCTCCTACCCCCAAAAATGTGGATCTCGGCTCCCCGAAAGGATTTAACGCTTCCTCCACGCTGATTTCAGCATGATGATTTTCCATTAGTACTCCTGACCTTAGTCACAAATACCTCATCACTGCAACTTCTGCTTTAGCCAGCATCACTCTGCAGCCACTCCTACTACAGGTGAGCCCCTACCAACATGGCTGTGTTTTGCCATCTTCTTCCACATGACCGTGTTGTTCAAGACCTTGCTGTGGCATGTTTACCCATCAGTATCTTGGTGCACTGGCTGATTGCCTGGACAATGGCGATTGTCTAGCTGATCTTTTATCTTTCATATAAATTGAGGAGCTCAGACATTGGAAAGTTATAAGTAGATTTCTGTGCCGCATACTTCCTGCAATTTTATTTTCCTCTCTTCTCCTTAAAAGTAGAAGGAATACTCCCTGCTACCACACTGCTATTGTTGTTTTTTTTTTTCCCTTCCTTTTCATTTGTTCTTTTAGCCATTCATTTTCTTGCCATCTATTATATAATGCCTAAGTTGACCATTTTAGCTTTACTGGGAGTCAAATTATTTCTCTTCCTTTCCCAGGACTTTTAAATCCTTTTATATGGCTGGGCTGTCTTTATGTGTGGCCATAAACGTTCTGTGTTTTTTTTTTTTTTAGGTTGCAGATGCTAAAACTGTTGATGAGGAAGCAGTTCAGAGTGTCCCGCCATTCCAGAACATGAAAATGGACCCTGAAGGCAAATGGTGCCTGAAGTCACAGCAGCTCAAGGTTCCTTTTCAAAAGAGCACGATAATTGAATTATATAATAATATTGTATAAGTAAAAGCATGCAAATTTGAATATTTCAAGCTGATTCTTTTTAGAGTGCCAAATGCTGTCAATACATCCTTAGGTTTAAAACTGCAGATATCCACAACAAATTTAAGGCCTATGCTGGTTTATATACTGAATGATTTTAAGTCAAAATAGATCTCCAAATCCCAAGAAATTACAAGCTTAAAGAGTCACATCTGTTTAGGACATTGTTTGTTTGATAACATAAAGGAGCAAGTGAGTACAATGTTATGTTTCCTCATTCATGAGGATTCTGAGATAAAATTTAACTGCTGTTGCATTGCTTGTCCCCAAAAATCCCAGTGACCATCAAGGGGCTGCCATAAAACAGAAAATGGTACAAGTAGAAAAAGTTGCAGTGACCTCCTCTTGCACAAAAGATTTGTTTTGTGCTGGCCTTTCAAACCAATATGATGGGGTACTCTTTGGAACAATAAAAGAGACCTGTTTGTCATCGAGGGTGAAAAAAACAAGAAGTTCAGAATGAGAACTTGGAGCTAACTGGAGTTATTACTAGCAAACGTAGTCACTGCCTTTGTATTGAATGTATTTGAAGTAATTCAAGCTGATGGTTTAAATTAATTTAAGAGTGGAAGCTGCACCTTTACAAACAAGATTTTATGCTGCTGTTCCTTTTAAGAGATGGGCTCTAAATACGGAATTTCAGAGCGAGAGAGGTATTCACCTGAGCTGCTCGTTCCATTTAAATGGGAAAACGTTGGCCTAGAGTCAGTTTGGCAGCAGTTGATGCTTTCCACCGCTGGCACAGTATGCCAGAACACTAATCGCTACAGCAGAGGTCGAGCTAACAAATCATCATCTTGGCACCAGGAGTCAGGATTCCCCAGTGCTAAAGCTTTCGCCAAAACATGCTGCTCTATATGTGGATTTAATACCTACCATTAAGTAGTTATTCTGAGTGCATATGCTATGTAGTGGTTGCAAGTGTTGCTAACAAAAGAACCCTAGAGAGACAGGAGGATGAAATGGAGGATTTTAGTGCTGACAAAGATTAAATGGACTGAGAATGGATTTGTATATTACCTAGAAGGAAAGCCATGCCTTTCCTCAAAATGGGCAATACCTGATGCTGTAATTGGAAAGCAGTGAATAAACTCCAGATTTGGAGTATGTCTGTTTATCTGAACACAGTAGCCCTGGTGTGCTTAAATTTTTTAATCGTTTCTTTACTATTTGGATAATGTTTTTTCAGGACACAGGACAGGGAGGGGTGCTTGGTTTAGAAGTGAAATCATTTAAATTGTTTCTGCTGTGGACCAGTCTAATAAAGTGTACATAGCTATCTCTTCATGAAATTTAGTACAATTTACCATACCTAGGTCTCTTTAAGGGCTCTTCCATCAGAACATGTTTTGTTAATTCAAAAACCCCACATCCCAAATCCAGAAACAAATGCCACAAAATAAGACTGTTGTCCATACGATACTAGACTTCAGGAAACAGATGCTTTCCCTTTAACATGTCACTCTGTGAAGAGCTCACTTTTAAAATTAATTTCCATCCCAATACTCATTCAGACATATGAAACATTGCTGTAACCGTTTTCAGTGCTGTGGGCGCATGCAAACCTACCCATACGCTTGCATATTGTTGATCTTAATGAACATACAAAATAGCAACAGCTGAAATTCACCCCGCTTTTGATAACTTGTTTTAGGATCACCAAAACAAGTGGTCCCAGAGAAATAAAACAAAATCCAACCAGAATCTCAAAGGGGGAGCTCTCTCAAGGAGTGATAACCAACAGCCACCAGGAAGAATAACGGAACCAAAGCCTCAGCATCACCAAATGTCAGAATTTCGGACAGCTCCCACGCAGGCAGTGGAGCAAGACAACAGCAGTGCACCACAGAAATGGCTGTGCCCAAGTCTTCCTGTTGGACCTGACACTAACACAGCAGCAAATTCTGAAAATTGCTTAATAAATTTACCAAAGCCAAGACATTCTGTTAATCAGGATTTTACCACATCTACCTATCGTATTCACCCAACACAACATAAATGTAACCCAGCAGAGGTTGTATCACCAGCATATACCAGCAAGGAGACCAAGAAGTATCAGCATCAGCCTCCAAATGGACTTCCACATGACCAGCAACATTTATACAAGCATCATACTGTGCAGTTTTTTCCAAAAAATGTCAGTACCAGTGGTCAAGCATATCCAAATCAGAGAAATGTTTCATCTACTTTTAATGCTAATTTTCAAGAACTGGTAAAGGATCGTGTATCACTTCAGGATTGCAAGAGGCATGATTATGCACAGAAAAGCTATCACAACTATGCTCTCAGTAGGTTAAGGTAAGGATATGTGTTGAAACAATATTATGGTAACACTATGATACCCAGATAAACTAGAGATGAACAAGAAAATGTTTTATTGTTGTTATTGTTTTGTTTTGTTTTTTAAGTCCAAAGGATAAAGTTCTTCTGCTACAAGCCTAGCACTCTACATTACTACTAACTTAAAATTCATTCCAACTATTGGTATTTTTTTATATACTATTGGAAAAGGACCGTTCTATACTCTGTTCTCTCTTGCACAAAGAATTTTCTATGACTGAAAGTTTCCTTTAAAGACTAGAAGGTGAAGTGTAAAAAAAACAACAGATAGCAAAGAGCACTGTGCCTAAACTATAACTGCACAGAGTTATATCAAAATTTGCCTTGCAGGGTGAATATCCAGAGTTATTCTAGTGCCAATTCTGGCTTACGACACGGATTTTAAAAGTTGTCCACATTTGCCATCATGGATAGCCACATGCACAATCAGTAAGATTCAGTCGTTATTCGAGGCGTCCCATGTTAGTGTAGGAGCTAAAAGTCTTTGTGCGCACGTGCTGGGAATAAAGGCTGGACACTGTTGGCATGTTGAGCATGAAAATCTAATATCAGCTCTGTAGAATTTCACCTGCCTTGATAAAAATGAAGGTTTTATTTTAAATAGACAAAGAAGTAATTATTTCAATACTTAGCAGGCCTGATCCAAAGCCCTTTAAAGGCAGTTTTCATTGATGGAAGCTAGCTTGGCATCAGGCTGAAAACATCCCCATCTAGGCTTTTTCTATTCATATTAATTTCTATTCACTTGGGTGCAAGCAAAGTCAGTCCCCATGAAATTCCCATGTGTCCACCTTCTTTTTCCCATTATATTCTGTGAGCAGTGATTCTTTGTACAGACTACTAGTAGAACAGTGTACAAATAAATATTTATCTTCTTCCTCTCTTTCTTTTCTGAGGCCTTCCCAGTCACCAGCAGCCCCTCATACAGCCTCACAGCTTAGGCAAACCACCAAGCAACATCACCAGGAAATGTCTCATCTGAAAGAAGCTCGCTTAGCTGATGACAGGCACTTGTTCAGCCCACTTCCACCTATAATTCCACAGGCCGAAAGTGATTCAGAGGTGGATCCAAAGAGAGGTGACGGAAATCAAGCAAAAATAAACCGAAGCAACTCTGAAGGTTATCTCATGCAAATGGAAAAGCAAAAACAGCCTAAAGTCTACAAGAAGGTAATAAAATAGACATAGATTGGGCAATTTTACCTTTCTACTTCCTCCTCTGATTATTTTTTCCTTGATAAACCAAAGATCTTAACTCCAAAAAAAAAAAAAAGAAGGAAGGAATGGGGACTGAGAACTGTTTTGTTAGTACAGAGAACACACTGATGCACAGTGACATGCCCAGAGAATTAAGTATCACAAAGGTGGAAACAGACACTGAAGATGAAGACATTTACTGGTAGTTTTGTTTGACCAAATCATTTTAATCTAGAGAGCAAGGCTGTTCACTGCCACCCCTACATCACTTTCATTCTTGATTAGCTCTAAGAACACACAGAGCAGTTTTTGTCCTTTAAGGTATCCAGTGATAAAATGATTTGGAATAAAGCTGTTTATATAAAACAGCAGGTAGCCAGGCTTCAGATCTGAGCAAACCATTATCTTGGGTCATGCTCATTTGCTGTCCAACTCAAATCTCTTGGTTTCCAAGGGAATCAAACTGAACAAGACCAAACTTAGAGGATTTGTAAAGCTAACAGCATAAACATTATTACAGGTCTGCTGACAATCCCACTGTGGTCCTTGTTAAAACTTGGCTCTTTTTGTTTCTGCTGTGCCTCCAGATTTCATGCTGTAACCAGTTAACACAGATGCAGTGGAAGAGAATAGAGATACCCCTGTGTGTCCATGACAAATTAAATGTTTACGAAGTTAGCTCCATGTCTCAGGACAGACAGACTAATCTGGAGTAATTACTCCTGCTACATCTAGGAGGGTGTTTGTGTATTGCTGCCTGAATGCCCCTAAGAAGAATTAGCTGGATTATGATAGTAACTGAAGGGCAGATTTCCTTCCCTTTCTGTTTCCCTGATTTCAAACCATTGTTTCTGTCCTGTATTTTCAGTAGCTTTCTCACACTTCACATGTGAGAAATGTCACAGAGAATAGGACTGCTTTTATCCCACAGAGGGATCCAGCTTTTCCAAATAAACAAATACAGTCATACCCATTGCAAGTTTTTAAAATTTAGTCCATTTTTTTTAAATTAACCTAGTCTTCTTAACAGAGTTTTAAAATTCTGGAAGTATTGAGGTTTGGTTTCTTTTGTAGTAAAGTCATAAAGGGTTCAAATGGTGTCATCCACCACTCATCTTCTGTCTTCCCTATGCATTTCTAAGGCTTTGTTTGTGCTGCAGGGCATACATTTTTCATCTGTCTGTGTACACTTCTGCATTGCAGTTTTGAGAATGAAGAATTGTTACTATTATTAATAATATTTACCTATTTTTTTTTTGCCACGGTTGTGGTTTAACAGCTAAGCACCACACAGCCATTCGATCACCTCCCACCCCATTGCGATGCAGGAGAGAATCGAGAGGGGAAAAAATAAAGGTTCATGGGTTGAGATAAAGACAGCTTAATAGGACAGAAAGGGAAATAATAAGGAAGGGTTCCCCCACCCTGTCCAGCCACCCCATATAATTGTTCAGCATGACACCCCATGGTATGGGACATCCCTTTGGCCAGTTGGGCTCAGCTGTCCTGGTTCTGTCCTCTCCCAGCTTCTTGTGCACCCCCAGCCTCCTCACTGGCAGGGTGGTGTGAGAAGCCAAAAAATCCTCAACTTAATGTAAGCACTGCTCTGCAACAACTGAAACATCAGTGTGTTACCAGCATTATTCTCATCCTAAATCCAAAAACACAGCACCATACCAGCTACGAGAAGGAAAATTAACTCCATCCCAGCTGAAACCAGGACAGCCACCAAAATCAGTTACTTTTATCTGTTTCTCTTATAATAGTTTCTTTGGAATCTCGTTCTGATAACTGTCAATTGGGTCACTATAACCTGTTTAAAGCTCTCAAAAGATGATTTTTGACTGAGAAAGTATTGCTTTGTAATGTGGATGACTGGCAATTATCCATCTGGTTTCAAAGGAAATACAGTGCAATTTGATTTCTGCAATTAACTCAATCTTTATTGGTCACTTACAATCTTTGAAATGAGACATGGCAGAGGTATGACTGAGACTGTAAGTTGAATTGTGCTCTTCTGTTTGTTGTCCACTACAAGACTGCTTTTAATTATGCTCTACATGAAATCATATAAAGGGAAATCTGTCACTATGGTGTGTTTTTCAGCCATATAGCTCAAAAGCCTACATGAATCTGGACGTGAAGCTTGGAGGCCTTGGACCTGACTATGAAGCCATCAAGGAAAAAGTAAGCGGTGCCCATCATACAGTCTGCTTTTCAGTTGTGCAACATGAGCTTAGGCAGGGGAGGATGGCGAATAAATCATTAAGAAGCAGCTCATGTTTGTCTGTACTTTGTGTCTTTGACTCTAGGTCTAGCTTGAGATCCTAAGGGGAGATACAAATAGAAGAAAAGACAACCATATTGTGGATAGTTTCAGCCCTCTGATTTTGTACTCCCAAAAATAGGCATTAGTTCAAAGAGTTCTACAGGGATAGCTGCACATCATTAAATTATACATTCACATGAATATGCTGTATTGTCATTCCCAGTGTAGGAGCTAATATTGCCTCCCCTTCAGTGTGGAAGAAAAAGATGTAAGTAGTGTAAACACAAGAAGAAAATAGCTGGGTAAACTTTACTGACTGTTAAGTAAATGCCAGGTATTACCTTGTTGAAATGGAAACGGATTGTTCTGAACAAGGATCTGAACAATTGATAAAATTTCAACTGTTCTCTGCTGGTAGCAGCTGTATATCTAAAGTGCTGTAGACTATCTTGCATGCTCTGAGACCTCGTTAATCTGACAACAGTTGCTTTACATGACATTCTTTAGAGAAATATTGTAGGACAGCGGGAAGTACACGTCATGTTGAGAAGCTCCTGTGATTTCTTCAGCCTTCCCATAAATGAGATAGATTAGAGAACGCAAATTGAAACAGACAGTGGTGCATAGCCCAGGACACTGTGTGTCTAACAGCTCCATAACACTTGTGGAGCTTGGCATGCCAACGTGGTATTATTGCTCTGAAAGGAAGTCACTGGCATTAATAACTGGAGCAAGGTAAAGCATACTGCTGAATTTGAGCATAATGAATTGCTAGAAACATAAAGAGGCAGAATATCAGATAAGTAAATGAACCATGTCATTCAGGACCCTAAAAGTAAGCACAGAGATTTTAAAAGTCTCTGCAAAAGGCAACAAGCCATTTTAGAACAGAACTGATGCATTTCTGTTAAGCTCTATCCTTGATACAGTCCAAGAAAAAGCTCTTAAAAATGAAGAATGACTAAAAAACTGTGCCTTTTATCAGGGTTTCCCATTGTGTTCTGCTTAGGAATGACCAATAGCATAGCCAGCTTAAACAGCAACAGAGGTGTAAACGGAAGACTCCAGTGGAAAAAGTGTTTCACTGATGGATCCACTGAGATGTTTAGTTAACCATACTCTTTTTTTTATTATTATTATTTTGTCAGAAAGAGAAGTTAAAGCAACAAAAGGAATATGCAAAGCAAATAAAGGAACACAACATGAAAAACATTGCTTTGGTTCAGAGGTTACCTACAAAACCCCAGGTCATATCTTCAGTGTCAAGACAGAAGGTAAGACTAGAGTTCCTGTCAAATGCATGCAGGGAAAGATTCTGGACTTTGCACAAAAAAAAGAATAGCAGGAAATTTAAGTCATGGTATGCTGAAATACTTTATCCACATTGATTTTCCTTTAATTCTAAGGACTTCTACTCTAATGGGGTCTCAGCAGGTGCTCTGTGCATCTATTCTATTGCTGTAGATGTATGCCAAGAGCTGCTGATTTCTTTGCCAGCAGCAGTCTTCGGTCCACGCATCCATCTTGCTCATCACGAGAATGTACCGATTGGAAGCGGAGCAGTGGTCCATCCAAGCTATGGGCACTCAACTTGGCTTAACCAGCCAATGATGTTTTCCTGGTGAAAGGGCAAGAATAAATGAGCAGGACCCCTGCAGGAACACTACCCAGTGCAGCACATGCTCTATTTCACATTGGTGTTAGAGGCCATGCCACTACAGAGTGCGCCCTTCTGATGGACCACAGATAACCTCTTATTAGTCTATTATCCACCTGCCTGCCAGTCTCAATCACAAACTCTCTTCACTTCAGTTGCATAGCTACCGTAATTGGCCTTACTTTTCAAGCCCATACAACATTACTTTAGCCTTCACTGGCCTTCAAAAATAACCTAAATGAGCAACAGCTGACTACTTGACAATGGCATATATAAACAAACAAAGGGAGTGCCTTTTGCATCTTGGAGGAAGTAATAAAGCCCTGAAAATACCACATGTTCTGTCAGATCAGTTCTGCAGGAGGTCACCCGCCTGGTGCTGAAAGCACACAAGGTATTTCTCTAAGGTGACGAACAAGAACTGCATGTCTCAGAGAAAAAAGTTTTTGAGTTTACCATCAGTTGAATTCCTCAGTTACTTGCATGCGTTTTCAAATCTCACATAAACCACAAAGAGATGAAACTGCATTCTTTGGATGTCAAAAGGGCTTTGGATTGCTTCAGAAGACTTCCTGGTCTGTCTTTCACCAATAACATGAGATAATGCAACTTCCGCTTGAGACTTAACAGGTGTCTCCAAGTACATGGCTGAAACACAACCAAAAGACATCTCAGGTAAAACCAGGGCTCTCACGCTTTCAGAATTTCCATAATACCGTTTCCAATTTCTCTGCAAGGTAGCTTTACAGGTCTTGTACGTCTTTGACAATCCTACAGGCATCTGCTTTGCGTTCTTCTTTCAGCGTGCTCTGATTTGCTTCAGTGATGCATGCCAGATCTAGAACAGCAACTTGAATACTTCTGTTGTGTTTTTTTGTTTTTTTTTTTGCTTTTGATAGTTAAGTGTATAATACAGTAGAAACTAAGGGCAGTTAAACAGAGCTGAAATACTTCTTATTTGCACAGTATACTCTTTACCCACTTCCCACATGCACATATGAAGGTTTACCTAGCATACTGCTACGGAAACACATATTTGGAAAAGCACATGATGAAAGAAAATGGTCTGCCAGGCTGGGAAGTGCGGTTCTTCAAGATATGCTGTCCCTGTCAATATTCCATTACTGCCCTCCTTTCCCTCTGCCTCATCTGCTGTGTATTTGTTCAGCATATACACAGTCAGAGTGTCTGCAGTAGAAAAATGGCTTGTTTCCTACTGCTGTTCATATTCTCAGTATAGTATGTGTAGATCCTGGACAGACTGGGTGTTCCTGATACAGAAATGTTCTATCATTTGAGGCCTTTCGATACATCGGTTCCTTAGATTTTGTCATCAAAATGCTCTGTTGCCATCTTTGTCACATCAACCTGTGTAACGCCTTGCAAGGTATGACTGGGAACAGGAGCTTAATGAGATTTATTTTTAAGATGAAGTTTAGAGACTAGACAGTGTTGCTTTTTTGTTTTTAAAGAAAAAATTCTATGCTTCTGTATGTAAGATGGCCTCCAGAGAAAAGCGTCAGGAAGCAAATCTCCTTGAGGTGGGTTATTTTTCCCATTGGAGAGATTTCTTGGTGTTGCCACTGAGGTGTCAAATACTGAACACTGCCAGAAACAAGATCAGGAATTTTGAAGAACTACTGACTTGACTCAACATAGAAACACGCAGATTTTCTTGAAGTGAAGGACAGGTTTCCTCTTAATCATGATTTCTGCAATCTTTGTGTTTTTAGGCACTGGAATATGCCAAGAAGATTCCCAGACCAAAGACTTTCACAGCAAAACAATCAGATGAAGAGGTGAAAGAGGAAGGAGTTCTGCCACCAACTTTAAAAGGAGACAGTTTACCTCAAATTGCATCTTTGGAAACTCTACAAAGCAGACACGAGAAGGAGAAGCAAGTCGTAGCTGCTTTCAGAACCCTTCATATCTTATAAGTGTTTTGAAATGATTACAGATATCTTCAAAGCAAAAATATCTGAACTGTTTAATTATGAGCTATAACCATCACGTATCGATTTACCATTCCATTCAAATATAAAGTGGCTTAAGCTTAATCAATTTTAAATTTTAGAATCAGTTCTACTGTATCTAATTTCTAAAATCATAAACACATATGTAGCATTTTAAATGTGCTTATCTCTTTTCTTTTTTTTTCCCCCCCTTGAAATGTACTGATCTAGCAGTTGCATCTTTGAGACTAATGAGCTATTGGCTTGTCAGAGCTGGGTCATTTTTAGACATGTCAAACATAAGAGCATATCTGTAAAACATTAATCAACGGTTTCATTTGATGATACCAGCGATGTTTCTCTTTCTAAAGTGCAGAGGAGACGTTGGCAGACTATCCAGAAATAAAGCCAAGTCCATTGCTGGTAAGAAAGAACAAAATTGTGCAAACACATCAGTTGGTAGTGATACAATTCTGATTATTCAGCTGTTACTCTGTTAGTGAATCATTGTCTCAGCAAGACCAACTTTTTGAAGCTTCATTTGGGACAGGAAAATATGAAGCAAGAACTGGCTGTTCATACAATCTGTTATTAGCCAGAAGCAGTTGGAAAATATATTGAGTAACTAAGGATAATTGAGAGCTACATGTTTGAGAGCAAACAGCTTTTAACAGATTACATCTATAAAAATAACAACCAACAGATGGGTTTCTTACAATGGTTCTGCTTCTTCAAGTTAGTAAATTATGAATTAAGTCAACATATGAAATGTGATTAGAAAACACAGCAAGGGAATTTTGAAGGAAACACTACAAACTCTTAGAACATAGGCTAGTTTTAAAAAAAAACTTGTGATTATGTGTAATTGCTTTATCTGATTTATCAAGTCCTGTTTTGTATGGGAGGACACAGAATTGGTCTATGGGCTAAAGGTAAGGTGGGGAATAAAAGGCAGAATATCTCTGACATGGCTTTGTTTTATTTAGATGCACTGAGATCTTCTCTTCAAGGTAAAGATAGAAATGAGTAGGACTTAACAGATTTCTGGGTTAATGTTTCACCATATTACATCTCACCATTACAGAAGAAGACACGTTCCTTTCTTTAAAACCCTCCCGACCCACCTAAGAGATAGGAAGCTCTTCATGCTATGGTTGCTTCCCCCCACACATGCTGGGGTGCTTTGCTGAATTAGACTTTGTGATGTACATAATCTTTTGGGGGAAACTTGGTAGAAGAATTGCCTTCAGTGTGGGGAATGTGGGTCGGGTTGCATGGAAAATATTTTGGATTTCAAAGTACAGCAGTGGACATCTGCTTTGCAGCTTCTGGAACAGGACTGTCCTCTGCCTCAGCCTCCTTCCTCCTCCCCTTTGGGATCTGGACACTTCAGGATTTGGCCCCTCTCTGTAGAACGTGCATGCCTGCAGTATGATCCAGCAAGCTAGGCTGGGTACATGTTTCCATGCCACGCCAGTTGCTGCTTTTCTGGATTTATTTTTAAACTAAACGGTAACACTTCGAAGCATTTCTGATTAGGGAACCTCAACTTGTTGTTTCTGCTTAAAAGTGATAATCCCCCCTTAATACAAACCTCAAGTACCTATTTTAATGAAACCTTCAGATGAATATCAAAGAGCTATTTACTCGTATCTAATATTTTAATTAGATTATATTCTCAATTTAACCCATTAAACCCCCTTTGATGATCTCCATGTTTAGTGTTTAGCCCCAGATGCTGGAGGTAATGAATATTGGACCTTTGATTTAATGAGAACTTCTGCCTTTCCAGCCTGACTCCCTTTGTATCCCCCTTTTTTATTTTCTGAGCTATAGAATTCAGTTAATTGAAGAAGTCTCTTACCACCACACATTAAGGAACCTAAATTAGCATCCCTTTTCTGATTAGAAAATGCAAGCAGACATTTTCTCTTTGATCTGAGGATTGAGTTGAAGTAGGCAACAGCCCCCTGAAAATGAGCTGATGGCCTTATTATTTGGCTGCCATGCAGATGTGTCCATGTGGTGCAAAATGCTTAATGTCTTAATTGATCACCTTCCTCCCTATCTGTCATCCTACTACCTTTTAGAGCTCCCATAAATTAGGGTGATCTTTGTGGGTGGGTGATGTGGTTTTTGTTTTTTAAATAAAACAATGAGCTCCTAGGAAACATTTAAATACTAAACCCATGCTAAACTACAAGCCATGTATATTTATATGATGCTGTGGTGGGGTTGGGGGGGGAATTTTTTTTTAAAAATGCTGCTCATGATCATCTCACAAACCATTTGGAAAGGACTGTATTTTTTCCCCCAGGAAAAGACATTATTTTCAGCATATGTGCAAAGAAAGTCTTTTGATCTACCTCAATACTAATGCAAATTCTTCCTGCACCTAACAGATATGGTGGCACAAAAAGGGACCATACAAGTAAATGATGAGCATCCATCTGCTTAAAAGCAAAGGCCAAAACTTAATGTCTTTCAAATTAGGAAGGCGAGGAATTTAAATAAGAAATAGGCCTTGAATTTTGCATTAAGCATTCAGGGAGAGATTTAGTTGAGGTAGAACCTGTCTGCTGTAGTCTCATGGCTGCAGCACAGCTATTCACAGAGTGCAGCGTTGCTCACCGTGAGCACAGGCTGCCGGACAGGGGCAGAAACATATTTGCATACATCATACAATGGAAATTCTCAGCATTTACTTGGCAGCCCCCTGCTACTTGCCACCATTCCTTAAAATTTTAGACTGGGGGGAAGCATAGAGGCAGAGGCAATTACTTGTTTTCACGGCAGGAAGGCATCCAGGCGTGGCTCATCTCGTGCTGATAGGCAACAGCATTTGAAGCTTTCATGACACCTACACCAAACCAGAGCCACCTTGGTACCACCAAACAGCACATCACCAGTCAACCTGCTGAAAAAAACAAGGTCTCTGATCTGTCTGAGCATTGGGTCTTGTCTCTGGGGCACATCACACCAAGGTGGAGGTTACAATAAAAGGTGATTCTCAATTCCCTCATTCCCTTTACTCCCTGAATGCTCTGCTTGAGCACAAACCACTCCCTTCAAGGCCCAGTTCCCTCCACAATCCCACTAGCAGCATTGCAGCAAAGAGGGAAAGAGAGGAGTGCAGCTCTTCTTACAACTCCCCGTATAACAGGAGTGTGGACAGCACAGCACCCGGCCTGGGGTGGGAAGGGACGGGAGAGAGGTTCAGGAGCTCCTAGCATCAAGAGGAGGACACAAGACAAGCAGAAGTGATTCTCTGGTACCTTCAGCAGTCAAAAATTGCTATTTAGGAGCAATAGCACTGCAATAACATCACCCCTGCATCTCTTTTGAAGACAACTGAAGTGAGCTTCCTACCACCTTGCCCTCAACAAGTGAAAACAGCTGCTCGTAGGCCATTGTCTGACCCAAAAAAAAAAATGTTTTATCAATTTAAAGCGTTGAATAAGCCGTATCCTGTCAATACAGCACTAAAGACAAACTGTTAAAGGTGAGGGCTGTAAAACAAGGCAAGAGCATGTCCAGCCCTGCAGTCACTGAGTACATCAAACAGGCATCAACAAGCTGTAATGATTGAATAGGGCACAAACCAATCATCTGATCGCTGCTCATCTGCGTCTTGAGATCAATCCTACAGTAAATTATAATAGCACAAAGAACGTGCCTTGTCTTTTCCACATGGCCCAAACCTGTGAGATCTCCTGCACGAGACTAAGCAGGCATGGGAAGGAAGGACTGATTCTGGCGACTGCTTCTGTGGTGTGAGAAATGCACAAAACCACACAGGTAAATGCAGTGAATCTCCACCGGTGACAGCTGGCAAGGGTGAGTTAAAGCAGCCTGCCTTACACAACAGCCTGCTTTGAACAGAAGCGATACTGAGCCAAAAACCTGGATAGAGCAGATGCTAAAGAAGCGTCCAGCAGCTCAGCAAGAGCTTTGCATAATCGCGAGCGCAGAGCGGGCAGCTGCAGGTAATGCCACAGTGCTGGCTTTCTGCATGTCACTCGGAGCACTTCAGGGTTTGTTCCAGCAAAGCCAACACAGCGGTGGAGAATATGGAGTCTAGGAAAGCAAGGTGAGTGGGCTCAGCAATAGCTGAACCAAGAGCAGCACAGCATTTGGGCAGCTTGCCTTTGCTCCTGGCATTTCAGAAACCTGTGTCACAGAGTGACCTCGGTGGCATGAGTTAAAGTCAACTTCTTCCTTGAAAGACTGTCTGTGCACTACCAGGTTGGAAAGGCACTGCAGTCTGCTGTGGGATCACCCTTCCTTCTAACCACACCTCTGTGTCCACCTGCCTTTATCACTAAGTGCACCCCATGGCACTGCTAGCAACAGAGCTGCAAGTGTCCCATCTAAGCTTATTATGGTATAGAAACAAGATAAATCTAAGACAGAAATAAGCCACTTTTCAAGCTGAGTAAGACCATCCAAGTGGGAGTTTGCAGTTAATTAGGGTGAGGCTGTTTGTTACTGGGACTAGAAAGGAAGAACAAAGTAATCAGTCTGGGAGGCTGCAGCACTCAGGTTCGCAGTGCCGTGCTCAGCATCCCGTCCACAGCCACCCATCCTCTGCTCCTCCTCGTGGCCCACCTGCAGAAACTTCACTTCTGCCAACTGATGGAAAGAAATCACTGCATCCATTAGCCAGCAGAGAAGCCACGAGAGGAAGATGTAAAAAGAATTGTACACGGCTCACGCAATGCCTGGATCACTTGCTAGGCATGGCCACGGGTTTTTTACACCCACACCAAGTGACAATCCACAGTATGTTCAGGGCTGATACCACACGTTTGTTTCATAGCAAGACTTTGCAAATAATTTGCCATACAGCTTACAAGGAAGGGAAAAAATAAAAATAAAAATAAAAATAAAAGGGTTGGAATGGCTTTCCAGTCCCAAGAAAGTTAAGAACTTCAAGAGCAGCAGAGAGGAAAATGCTCAAAATAAAAACAGAAAGCTCATGGGAAGATTTAATAGAGCAATCTACACTTTATTTAATGAAAACAGCCACAAATGTTAACTACTTAAGTGTAAGTTAAATTAACAGGAAACAATTTCATTTCAAAAAGCACACCGAAGAATCCTTAATCAAAATCAAGACTTCAGTGGATATCTTAAAAAATAGGAAATCCACCAAGATCAATTTTTTTTTTTCCTGCAAGGTTTTTCCACACAGCAATTCCCAAGCAAAGATGTAATAGTTATAGAATAACAATAAAAAGCCAGCTCCAAACAATCTCTCTCCTACTCCTCAAGCTTCTTAGGGAGAGCAGCAAAGGCAGAGCAGGAAAAAGTCAGCAGCCCTCACTGCGTAAGACAGGACCAGGGAATGAAAGCTCATTTCACGTAGTCTAAGAGCAAATCTCAGGAACAAACAAAATATTTCCCCATCCCTTCCTTTTTCCCGGGACCACCTCTACTCTCCAAATACAAGATAACCTCTCCCCAAAAGCTTCACCAGCCAGCTCAGAGGCTGCAGCCTCCTGTCGCAGGCGTTGCATCCCAGCCTGGAAGGAGCTGGCTCCTAAGGACGGGGCTGTTTCGGGTAGCGATGATTTCCTTCCTCTGCCTCAGTCCTGTTAATCCTTGTTTGCACCCAGATTTCTGGGCTAAGCAGCCTGTTCCCAAAACCTTCTCCTGTTATCCGCAAGGTGCACATCACTGCAACGTCCAGGCTGGGACAGGGGCTTCTCTGGGGTCGGGTGGTGGTTGTGCGTGTATTTGTTACGAGCAACGAGTGGCTTTGGTTTTAAACACACTTGTAGTTTTAAATGCTAGCCTAGAGCGGGGAAGACAGAGGGGCGTTTGGGGATTAATACGTTTTCTTTTGATCAGCATCAACACATCGGGAAGCGAGTCCCTGTCGCTGCGGGGGAGAGGCAGCAGAGACTCGAACAGTGCTGGGGTCGTATCCTGACCCTTCCTCGTACACCTGGACCGTCCTGAGGGGGGCACAGCCAGGGGTGGGGGTCTGCGAGGCACCCGAGTGCCAGGAGGCTTTGGAAGGGCGCAGCCCCCTGCGTGCAAACACCCCGGCCCTGCCACTGCGATGGCAACGAGCACTGGTTTGGGGGTTCAGCTCGGTGCAGTGGGATCACCCCCGCTTGCACAGAGCCCCTTGTCCCCTCGGACCAGGCTGGGAGGGCACAGCCCGGCAGCACCCGGGGTGATACCCAGCTTGCTCCACATCCTCTGGGTGCCTTGCAAAAGTGTGGTGTAAATTCACAAAGGACAAAGTCAGCGTTGCGTGTGCGTGCCCTGAAACTTCTGTCCTTGTGCTTAACCTCCTCCTGCCTTTTTTCTCTGTGGTCTTTCCACGTTAGAGTATTTTATATGCTCTTAATAAGGCTATTAACGTCTTCATTAATAACAGAGCGAACAATTCACAAAAAAAAAAAAAATGAACTGCATGCGTGCAGGAGCAGGATTTGTAGCCTCCCCTTTCACTCAGGTGTAATTTTTTTAATGGTTCCGTACTCCCCTCCTCCTAACATTCTTCCTCGCTAACCCGAAGGCATTTCTCTTGTGCTTCTCCAAACACTTCGCTGCCCGAGCCCATTACCAGAGGCAAATCCACCCGAATAACGGATGCAAGCCGCAGAGCTCCGTGCGCTTGCGAGGCCGGCTCCGACCGCACAGCACCGCGGCACCCAAAGGTGCCCGGGAGAGATCTGTCACATAAATGTCACCGCAGGGCTCCTCTTGTAGCTCACTTTGAATAACTCCTAATTAAACACCGGCTCCTGGTGAGGCTGGCAACCAGCGTGGAACAAAACGAACAGATCACCTGGCATTTGGGGAGGTTTGGGGTTTTTTCTTAGCTCTGTGCCGAATGGGGATTTCCCAGTCCTCCCCCATCACCTCCCTGCCTGCGGCCGGGGCAGGGCAGAGCCGGGATGCGGAGAGGTTTTATGGAGGTACACCTTTTTTATTTTTTTTTTTTTAATGACAATGTCTGTCCTGGAGGTACTTATAAATATAAATAAATGTAAAAGACAGCTAGCTATTTTCTGCATAGATGTTTGGGTATTGTTTTTCCCTCCTGCAACGTCTTATCTTTATTATTAAAGGGGAACCCGCGGAAAGGAAAGAAACGTACACGTTTCAGTCATCTATATTTTATATATTAAACAGGGACGCATTTTCCCTCACAAAACCGCATGTCCCGTGGTCCAAAATACCCTGAAAGGTGCTAGCGACACCGGACAACCAAGTCTAGATCCCATTAAAAATAAAATAAAATAAAATAAATAATAATAAAAGAATAAGACCAAAAAAAAAAGAAAAAAAAATAAAAGAAAAAAAAAATGGAAAGAAAGGAGAATAAATAAAAGGAAAAAAAAAAAAAAGAAAAAAAGAAGGAAAAAAAATAATAATAACCTAACGAGACCCCGACGGAGCGCACCCGAGTTTTAGCCGAGCGAAGCCCCGGGAGGAGCGGAGCGCTTTGCCGACCGGCAGCTCACCCCAGGTGAAGAAAAAATTAAAAACCCGTGATTTACCTGGAAGTTAAAACCATTTCCCTAGCAGAAAGGTAAAGGCAAAGCGAGCACGGGCGGTGACTGCAGCGCGGAGCCCGGGGAGGCGGTGGGGCAGGTGCAGGCGGGGAAAGGAGCAGAACCCAGAGCCAGGTCCGGGGCTCTTGGAGGGGAAAAAAAAGAGATCCTGCAGGTGATTCACACCTGGGAGCCGTGAAGAAATCACGCTGCCGGTGCCTCTCCGAGCTGCAGGGTATTTCTTGCCAGCTGGGAGCAGCCCTGGTGGGTCTGAGCTATTCCTGCTGCTTCCCCCTTCCCCGGCTCGGAAGGAAAGCAAGGGTAACTTTTGCCTTACCTGGATCTCGGCAGGGCGTTTCTACACTTCTTTTGGCCAGCAAAACGCCTTCCCTGGAAGCTCTGCCCGGGCCCAAACCCGACCCACAGCGCTCCGGAGGGAGGCGGCGGGCTCCTATGGGGCTGGGGGCGGCACTCCCCGCCCGCCGCTCCCGGTACCCTCGTTTTTTCCTTAGAAAACCGAGGAAAAGTCCGGGAACGGGTAAAAGTCCGATATTTCCAAGGGAAATTAAATTTTAAATGGAAATTCGCTTTATTTTTTTTTCCTCCCCGCCAGGCTGAGGTTTGGGGCGGCGCTGGGGGTAGGTGGAGGCTCTGCAGAGCCCCCCGTTGCCTTCACCCCTGCGGGCAGGGGTCGTGCTGTGTGTCCCCCCCCTCCCCAAATCACCTCCTCCATCCCCCTGGGCTCCGGCACTACTGGAGGCTGGGGGGCAAGGGGCGATTTGTGGGGTCGGGTCTGGGCGAAGCCGGCCCTAAAGGCGGTGGGGGGCGGCCAGGAGGTCTCCCTCCTCCAGGATGTCCACCTCGTCCTCGGGGTCCTGCAGCAGGAAGGGGCCGGGGGGGGCCTTGCGGGGCTCTGCGCCGGCCCCCTCGGGCAGCTCGGGCTCGGGGGAGCTCTGCCCCCGGCTCTCCTCGCCCCCAGCCCCTTTGGGGTCATCTTGGGTTTTCCGCAGCTGCTTTTTGTGCTTCATCCGCCGGTTCTGGAACCAGGTTTTCACCTGGGGGAGGAGAGCGCGAGGAGGATTAAAAAAAAAAAAAAAAGCGTGGGAAAGAGAGAATAAAAATAAAAGCGAAATGGGGAGGCTGCAGGGGAGAAGGGAGAGGTGCCAGCCTTGCCGGAGGCTGCTGCCTGCCCGTACCTGGGTCTCGGAGAGGCTGAGAGCCGTGGCCAGCTCCACCCGCTCGGGCGTGGAGAGGTAGCGCTGGATCTCGAAGCGCTTCTCCAGGCCGGAGAGCTGCGAGTCGGAGAAGACGGTGCGGGCTTTGCGGCGGCGGCAGTGCTTCCCTGGCAGCTCGGGGGCGGCGTGGGGCTGGAACAGGGCCGGCACCGGCACTCCTGGGGGGACACGCGGCGGACACATGGGCTGCGGCCGGCCAGCCCGAGCCATCCCCGGAGGGCAGCGGAGGCTGGGGGGCGGCTTTCCCCGAGCCTCGTCCCCACCCGGCTATCAACATTTCGTTTTCTGAGGTCGTGTCACTGCTTCTTATTTTTATTTTATTTTATTATTATTATTGTTGTTGTTGTTTCTCTCCTTATTTTTGCTCTGCCTGGCCGAGAGCATCGCCCCGGCTCAGCCCGCAGCCTCCCCGCCGCAGAGAGCGCGGCGAGGTCGGCAGGAGGACGGGAGCCCTCCGTGAGATTAAACCCAAACGAAAAGCACCCAGGGCAAGGAGGGGGAGCCCTGAAAAAGGTCGGGACGGGGACGGGCAGGGGCAGACCGCTGCTCCGCGGCCACTCCGCTGCGCAACTCCGGCTGCCTGGCCAAAAAAACTTCGCCGGGGTCTCTCCATCCCCAGTGGGGAACCGACTTCGGGAAGGGGCTGCCCCCAGCATCTCCCAGTATATCCCAGTATATCCCAGCATCTCCCAGCCCCGGAACGGCCCCAGCGGTGCTGTCAGAGGTGGAAAACCGAAGCCCGGTCCCCATCCGTAGCGGGCGATGCGTGGGAAAAAAATAAAATGTTATCGCTCCAAAACTAAAGAAATAATTGAAAAAGAAAAACGAACAGGCAGGAGATCCTGGGGTCGCCGGGCTCCGGATCTCGGCTGACCGAGGGAACGAAAAGCGGCAGGGCCGGGGGCTACTCTCCCCGCTAACGAAGCCCGGGGCTCCCCGAAACCGTCGGACAGCGGGATGGGGACGGATCTGGAGCCCTGCGCCTCTTGTCCCCGGTGCTCCCGGGGCTGGGAGCTCCGTTCCCACCCGGCTCGACGGCAGAGCTCGGTGGGTGCCACCTGCCCGGCGCCGCACTTACCCGAGGCGGTGAGGAAATAAGGGTGGTGGTGGTGATGCTCCGGCTTGTGCAGGGCAGGGTGCGGGTGAGGCGCCAGCAGGGTCGGGGTGGGCATCAGGGGGTACCCATAGTCCAAGAGGGGGACGCGGGAGGCCAAGGAGCCGGGGAAGTGCTCGGGGGGCACCTCCCGCAAGGGTTTGGGCTTGTGTAGCAGGATGTCCTCGATGAAGAAGGAGGTGGGCCGGGGCGCGGAGACGGAGTGCACGGGCGAGGTGAAGTTGAGGTTCATCGCCGCCGTCCCCTCGCTGGGCAGCGGGGAAGGGACGGAGCCGGGCTGCGCGCTGGCTGCCGCGGGGGAGAGGGCGGCCGGCTGCGCGTCCCGGGACAAAGCAAAACTAAGGGCGACGACAAACACACGAACAAACAAACAAACAAACCAAGACCAGAAAAGGCCAAAAAACCGCGCCCCGGCCCACCTCCTTTTTTAAAAAAAGATAAGAATAAATCCCCCAAGCGGGAAGCCGCCGGGAAGCGCCGGGGGAGGCGAGGCGGCTGGCTTTGCGCTGCGCGGGGCGCTGCGCGCCTTTGAGGCGCAGGGCAGGGGCTCTCGGGCGGAGCAATGGTGGGAGGGGGCCGCCCCCCGGCCCCCCCGGCCCCCCCCAGCCTCCGCGGAGGGGGCGCGGAACCACCACGGGGCCGTGCATCCAGCCCCGTGCAGCGCGGCCGCCCCCAGTCCCTGCCCCAGCGCCGGGTTTTGGGGAGTTTTCAGCCCCCGGGGGGGCTGGAGGGGGTCTTTTCCCTTTGCGTTTTTTATTTTCATTTATTATTTTTTTAATTTAGATTTTTTTAGGTGGGGGGTGTTGCATTTTCCCGAGATGTCCCACACTCCGCTCCTAACTTAGCCCCACGCACACACCTTGTGCCTTCCTGCCCGGGTTGTGTCCCAGCGGGGTTTTGTTCCCATCCCTTCCCCGTTCTGTGTTGTGCTAACACTTCTTTACTTCTTTTCTTTCTTTCTTTTCCTTTTTTTTTTTTTTTTTTTTTTTTTTCCGTCTTTCCTCTGTTTGTCTTTTTTCCCCCCTAATCTGTAACATTCATTTCCCCGGAGTCAATTTGCTAAAATGAGGGTGATATACCACATCATAGCCGAGATAATTTCGCTTCGCATCTCAGAAAATTGCTCTAATTATTGATGTTAAACTCAGGGAAATTAAAAGAAGGCACTTCTCCTTCATCTCCTGATTTTAAGCTCTAATTTGTTGAAATCGAGTTGTCATCACAATTCCAATCACTACCGTTAATAGTAAAAGTGTTCTAATAGAGCCAGAATTCGCGCAACCCATGCTATTAGATAATTAAGAAAGATGTTAGAAAGGCAAGTGCTAATCCTTGGGCACACGGACAGCATTTCCATCTGATCCAGCAGGTAGAACAAATTAATTACCAGAATCAATTAGTCCTAAAAGTACAGTTCTCCAGGAAGTGTAAGCCACGTCTTCCATATGGATGAGCTGGTAAATGGTAAATAGATGAGAAAAAAAAAAAAAAAAAAAAAAAAAAAAAAACTTTAAAAGAATAGAAATGGCAATCGCCCTGTTTTAATGAAGCCGCAACTCGGAGCGCCCGACTTTTTCCGGCGGTGCCGGCTCCTCTCCGCAGCCGCCGGGCAGAAGTGCGCGGGTGCGCCGAGTGCGCGGCCCCGATGCGCTCAGGATGCGCACAGGATGCACGCAGGGAGGGGTGGCGGCAGCCCCCCAGCATCGGCAAACGGGGGAGAGGGGAAAAAGGAATTATATTTCCTTTTATAAATGCTGAAGGAATGATAATGCCGCGGTAGCTGTTAAAATACAGCTGCATCCACGTGTAGGTATGAATATATAAATATCGCTATATATTTAGGTGTGCGACTGATATCACCAGTTGCACTTGGCCAAAACTCACAAGCGGGGGTACCAGAGAGTGTTCCCAGGTAAATCCACAGGCGGCTGTGCTGGGTTTTTGTATTTTTTGGTGCCTTTTTTTTTTTTTTTTTTTTTTTTCGGTGCCTGCAGGCAACGTGTCACAGGCTTTGCTTTACGCGTGCGTTGCCCCCACGTGGGAAGGCACCGGTGCGCTCCCCACACACCCTTATGTGGTGGACAGGCAGACCGACACACAAGGCAGACACAGACAGGTGCCCACTGAATGGGCAGGGACAGGGACAAGGATGGGAATAGGGACAGGGACAGATCCCCGTCCCCCCACAGTGATGCGTCTTGCTGCATCCCCTCCCCTTCAGGCCAGGATTTGTGCCAGGGGTTTTGCAAACACACCGGGCTGACAACTTTCTCTGAGGAGCAAATGAGTAAGAAAATGAATTAACAGGATGAAGTGGGGCCAGCGCCCAGGCTGCTAATGGAAGGAGCGCAGCCAGGGGCGTGTAAGCCGCTTGACTGGCCATTTCATCAGCTGAGATTGCTTCTCCGGGAGGGCTGTGGCTTTACTCAACAGTCGTGTATATATAGAGAGATAATTTTTTTAAAGAAGGTTCAAAACATTAAAGACATGATATTTCAGGCAGAGCAGGTCACAGCTTTAGCCTCTCCCCAGAGCTAACCTGGCGGTCAAAAGCAGAGGCAATAGAGCTCTGCCTGCAAAAAAGTCCCCCCGTAGGAAGGAAGGTAATCCCAGGAAGGGGGAACCTCTGCACCATGATCCCCAATGCCAGTGATTTTCACGTAACTGTTTTATGGCTTTTTACACCAGGGATTGGGTACTGGGCACCTCCACATGGTGGTGGCAGGGTGGTCTCTTCACCTCACAAGCCTCTTACCTGTTTTTCCTGTTTGGGCCTATTTTTACAGGTCCCCATGGTGACAGGTGCCCAGCAGCAGGGCTGTCACCCCTGCACTCCCAAACCCTCCCAGCTGCACCCTTGCTCCCCTTGCATCACAGCAATCACAGATTCACCCTTTTTCTGTCTGTGCAGACAAACTCACACAGGCAGGTGTTCCTCTGGGCTTTCGCACATATGCACAATCCCATTCACTGTCAAATTCACAGGTGCATCGGGTCTCCAGAGAGACCCTTCAGGACATCCCATAAACTGAGCAGGGTACCCCTTTGGGGCAGAAACTGCCCCAAACCTGGAGAGAAGCTGAGGGGTCACCTAGGAGAGAGAGCAAGGCTCAGCACAACCCAGGGGCTTTGTGCAAGGCAGGGAAGAAGTAGCAGGGCCAGCTGCTTTATTCACCGTGTGATTCCTTCCCGTGGGGGGACAGAATTCCTTCTTGGTACCATGTTCTCACATCCTCCCCAAATACCTTATGGTGTGTGCAGCATCTCAGCCCGCAGCCCCTGATGCTTCAGATCTCCTCCAGAGGCACGAGTCTGTGCAACCAGGTAGCCACGCTCCTGTAGAGCTCGTTTGTGGTTTCTTCAATACGATAAAAATATTTCTGCAGGCTCAAAGAGCTTTATAAACTTTGCTAGTAGCAATACACACACATGTCCCCTATATATGTATACACACACACCTTTCATGATTTAGTAACATATACAAGTGCTGCACTTACACAAATGCCCATTGCCATCATTTGCACGTTTAAGATCATTTGAAGATATTATGGGAAAATTTTCCAGAGGAAACACAAATTTATTTGACTTAAGTCCTAGGGCGACATTTAAAAGGTTGGTGTAGCTGCACTGATGTTAGCTTTATTTCAGTGCCTTGCATTAGGGATAAATTTGGTGCGGTTTAAAAACACATGCACTTACCTTCCTGTGGCTCTTGAAGAGGTAGGGTAGCTTGGGAGCCCAGCCTTTTCATGCCTTTCAAGACAAATCCACTCAAAAAGGAAGGGTTAAATTAAAAACAGACCGCCTCCCTACGATCAAAATGGGAGCCTGGCTGCGGGAAAGAGGTCTGAAGAGCTCGGTTTGAGTAGCCACACACACAGCACAGAGAGAGGTCCTTTGAACACGCCACGTGGCTTAATGGAGAATGTTCCCTGTGTGATTCTTCAGGCAGGCATCCCACCCTGTGCCATGGGGTGCCTCTGCCCGGGGGCTCCCTGGGGGTGATGGTGTGGGGAAAAGCACTTTGGTGGCCTCCAGGGGCCAGGAGCTTTCCCCATCCACACCCAGCCCGCCCACGTCCAGGCCTCGCCATCTCTGCAGGCCTCCAACACCTGCCTGGTGTGGGCCCGGCCCTGCCTCCTGGCATCGAGTCCCTGAGGGCTTTTAAAATCCAGGGGAAGAGACACGGTGTGAGAGTGTAGTTATAGCTCAGCACCTGGGTACGAGGCTGGAGTGTGTCAGCCTGGCCTGCGGCAGCATTTTGCTGTCGGCAGCCCCACCATGTGCCTGACAGAGGCCTGGGTTGGAGGAGGCCAGGGTGGATTGACCTTGAGGTCAAAATGCTTCAAAAAGCAAGCTTCAGGACTGGGAGCGAGTGATGGGGTTGATGGAGGGGAGGAGGAAGCATCCAAGCTGATTTCAGCCCCCCAGCAGGGGCCGATGGCAGCACCAGGAGGGACCCAGCCAGGTCTTCAAAGGCTCAGGAATCCCTGCCACCCCAAAACACATCGTCCTGCAGCCTGGGGATGGGCACATTCCCTTATTAGTAGCCTAGAGGAAGAAAAGAAGACAGAATGGGAAATAAAAAAAAAAAATAATCAGACTGTTATTTTATATTTTTTCCCAAGATTTCCAATGCCCCAATTAAAAAACTTGTCTGTATCATCCTAACAGTATCACTGAATTTACCCACAAACAACATCACAGTAATTTCAGAGCCACCAGTCTAGGTAAGAAGCAAAGGGCAGGATGCAAGTGCTGCATTGGCCTGAGGATTTTGTTCCTAAATCCAGAATTTTGTCTCTGTACTGAAAATCTGCCTCATTATCTGATAATCCCAAATATTTTCTGATGAGTACCTACATAAAGAGAATGAAAACACTATCATCAACAGGTTAGGGCTAAACACTTCCCCCCAGAGCAGTGACCTTTACTAGGAGCTAGAATCTGTTGAATCTGTTTAATTATCTGAAATCTGTATGCAACTTCAGCAGCACATTTGTACTACTCCAAACACAGAAATTGGGACAGAGATTTGGTAGTTTCCCAGGGACCTGCTTTCAATTAATCTTCTCTTCATTTGGTTTACATACCAATTCTTCCTCATCGTGTGTCCAGCCCATGGGCATTGCTTACTCCCTCAAGGCGAAGATGATTATTTCATCCACGACCATCTGTACTTTGGGATCTCCGTTAATCCTTTGCTCTCAAAAAAATCCATTCTCAATGCTTTTGCCCCTGCTTTGCTATTGCCTTTGGCACATTAACACTCATTCATTTTCTTTCATTCAGGCTGTGTAACAATCATCTGCACAACTCAACATTCTGATTCACCTTTTTGCACTAACAATTCAGAACCTCCCATTTCCCTAGTCTCGTGGCATATGTACCTTGCACATCCTTGCCTTTAACCATCAGGGCAGGATAATCCCCCTTGTCCCTTTCTTATCCATTCAACATTTATTTTACTCCCATTGTATTCCTACCGTTCTTTGTGTTTTTTCCTCTGATTACTTGTCATACTGTTTCTGTAGCTCCAAATACCTCACAAAAACCTCATATGCCTTTTCTACTCAAAGGAATACTTTGAATATATAATCCCAAGTCTGATCTCAGGCTGGCGAAAGTCAGGCATAAATTCTATAAAATCCAATGGAGCACATAAATCTAAATGACGCAGGTGCTTTGATTTTTTCAATTCCGTTCTTTACTTTCCAACTTTAAAGTAGTCTCATTGTGAAGTCTTAAAAATAAAAAGCACACAAATGATGCACTTTGAGGTCAGAGAAGGCTATTATGGCCACCCAGCCTGACCTCCTGAATCATACAAGCCAGAGTTTCATCCAGTAACTCCCATATCAAACCATAAAAAAACACCCGACCTAGGTAGCCAGTGGAATAAGAATACCAGTTTTCTAACTCTTAAAACTATGTTTGATCCATCTTGATGTATACACAGGAAATGCTTGTATATAAATAAAGTGAGCGAGCAGCTTTCTCTCTTCTCTACATCTCCAGCAAGCATCTCCACTCTTCTGTATTTATATTTTGAATAGCTCCATTGAAAATCTGAGACTATTTACAAACTCGGCACTAAGCTTTTTTAAATATGGTTCAGCCTTCAGTTAAAAGATCAATCTCTTCTAGACACTAGATTTTACACATCACTTAGGAAAAGTCTCAACATCCTGGCTTAGTTTTTCCTCCTGGTTTTAATGCACAAATTGTTATATCATCTCATGATGAGACACAAGATGCACACAAATGCCATGCATTACATACATCTCGCACACTACGTGTCACACGCACAGCGACAGTTGCAAGCTGATGCTGCCTTAGCCGATCATTTTGCTAAAAGAAAAGAAATCGTGCTTTATTGAAAGATAATTAAACCTTTTTCTTTCATGTTTGCTCCAACCAGATTGCAAAACTAGTTGGACCTAGTTTACAAAAAAGATAACCTTTTTGATGATCAAAGGAAGAGATTGGTTCCATTACTTGCATTAGTCAGAGTTGTCTGTGCTGTGGCCTTCAGAATAAAGGGAGAAATGTACTTTAGAAAGATCTGAGTAACACACTTTACTCGAAACATTTTTGTATTATATTGCTTCTTGACTGTTTCAGCTTACTCTGTATCTGTGCACTTTATTTTAAGCACTCCAGAAGTGGATGACAGGTCTGGGGGAAAAAAAGATAGAATCTAGTCAGCGTCCAGCAAATGCATCTTCAAATAATGCTTTAAAACTGGAAATTACATTTTGAAATGGCATTTTGTACATTTCCAAGGATGAGGTATTCAAATGGCGATATGATGTAATATATTGTCTAATGTTAAAAACTCTTTCTCACGTTTGTCAATATTATTTTAGACTGGTAATACTAAAATGCTCTAAATAATCTGAAACAAGAAATGATGTGGACAGGTGCATCATAATAAATTAATACAATAATTTTTGCATGATTTTTCCACACTTCAAAAATGCATTCAATTTATTTAGTTTATTGGATTCAGTCCAGCTCTTCCTTGCTCATTTTGGTATTTTATTTTAATATGATTTCCTGCTAAAAAGAAATAAAAATGAAGCTTGTACATCCCTCTCTAACTCTCCTTTGTCTGCTTAACAAAGTAAGGTTTTAACATATCAGCCAGTTCCAATCAAGTTAGTTGGACAATTAGCAGTCTCAAACATACCCTTGTCCAAAATGTTTCATAAACAGGTGGCTGAATGGAGGAGAGTAACTTTGTTAGTGCAGTGTGAGCTTAATTTCTGAGGCCACCGACCTCACTCTCTCCCGAATGCTGACTGTCTGCCTCTTGGAGTCTGCAGGCAGCAAAAGCAAATGGCCCAAATTTTGCTCACGGGAGGCTACCATGAGGACTGCAAAGGCTTCAGCAGTAGATGAGGAAACCCACCTGGCTTAGGAGCTGGAAGTGGTTCTTAATGCCAAAAGAAATCAGGGATCACCCCCCAGTTTCCCCCTGCAACCAAAGAAACTGCGGGATGGGCTATGGCAGCAGGGATGTTCTCAGCAGGCACCTGAGCAAGCGAGATCCCTCCAGGGGACACAGGGAGCCTGGCCAGGGATAGCCAGCGACAGGACAGAGCTTTAGCATCACCTTTAATCCTTCGTTAGGGCCAGTAAGGGCTTCTACAGGAGGAAGAGAAACTTTCTGGGAAATTGAACCGGATTGCAGCACCACTTTTGCTTCTTGCATGCATGCTAAGGGATCCCACAAGTGGGCTAAACACATTCTTGATCGCAAAAAAGACTTGGATCTTACACACTTTTGAAGACCTTTCTATTTTGAAAAAAAATAAAAATAAAAATACAGAATTAAGCATTTTCTTAAAACAGGAGAAATATTAGGGAAAACTACACAGGTTTAGAAGCGTGGTATGATTGCTTATATATGGAATAAGTGAATTTGTTTTTTTTCTGTTCTTGAATTAGCCTTCACTCGGCTAACATTTTTAGTAATGGGCTGTGGGGTTTCCTTTTCCACTAATATGTTGTCTGCTCTTCAAAGCTAACGTTAGAAATTATCAGTACAATGTAATCACAAGATTCACCAATGCAAAGAAAGTATTCGTTCTCTGCCAAAAATCTGCTTTTGTTTTCTGTTGACTTCAGGGGGATCAAGACCTGGCATGCATCAGCCTACAGCCGTCTTCGCAAATTAGTTTGCCATTTGTTATTACACATGGAAAATTAAACCTAAAAGTCCAACAGGTCAAGAGCCATAAGCCTGAATGAAGGAAAACAGCAGCACAATTATGGGAAACAACATATCATACAAAATGTCCTCAAAGCTAAGGGGGGATTTTAGAATATTATAAGCTCGAGCATCTTTCTGACAGGATCCCAAATGCGATAGGGGTGCAGGCACACGTTTGTGTGCTTGTCCGTGCATTTCTGTCCAACTGAGATCAGTACTTGAGTTTCAAAATAAGTACAAAAAGGAGAATTTTCCAGTTTGTGTCCTCTGGCAAATGCAATTTCCCTCCCAACACACATTAAATTCATTTAGCCTAGTGCATTTTTAATAGACATTATTCATCTATTACCTTAATGAGCTTGTGGTGAAAGCATATTGCCTCCCAGTTTTAACAAAAGCAGTCTAATATTGCTGCAGCTTTTTCCCCTTTTGCCTTCTAAGGCAGAAGCACGGAGGGGGGAAGAAAAAAAGCTATAGAGACAGATAAGGTTTTTATTCTGTGTCACAACACTACATTAAGAATAAAACCTTCCACTTAAACACTTAAATGAAAACATCAAGAAACTAATTTACCATTTGTAACCACATGATTTAAGTAGGAGCAGCTTTAATTTTCTTCCCATTTTCCTCATATTCAATGTGAGCCCACATTAGATTTCACTGGCTCAAATCACAACACTTAAAGCCACTTTCATTTTCTTTTTGATTAAATAATTGAAATTCCTGTCACTGCCTGCACTTTACTAGCACACAAATTTTATGTGTAAAGATAAATACTCTCTTTCTCCTTTCCCTGCCTGTGGGCTTTTTTTTTTTCAGTTTAATCTTAAAAGCAGGCAAGGTTTAGTTTATTGATGGTTCCATAAAATGGATCAGTACTCCATTCACCTATTTCGTGGAATTATACCGCTCCCATTAAGTGATTGTTTGGAGAAATTATGGAAAGCCATCTTCTCTAATTTAGCTGGCATCGTTGTAAGGTTATTGCTATCCAATCCTAAAAGGACAGGAAGCAGAGTTACTCGTGTGCTCTTCCCTCTCCCACACGCGCATCCATTAATGCCCGAAGCCTTGATTTTTATTTAAGTATTTGTTTCAATTAGGGTAACAAGTTTTCCTAATGCTCCCTGATAAGTGACTCTGACAAAATCCTAGGCGCTGCCTTGCCGCTCGGCTCGCTCACCCTGCAGCTCCCGCTGCCTGCGACCACAGGGGTTTGAATGTGGTTTTGGCATGAGCTCAGGCACCTACTTCCTTTATCTAAAATGTCAAAGGATCATGCAAATCTTGACGTGCGACCCTGTAGTGTGCTTGAGGAAGCAAAGAGGAGACAGAACTCAGCTGGGTCCATACCAGGACTTCACTGTTTGATCCTGCAGCATCACCATCACCTGCCCAAGGAGCCAGGCTTCCATCTAGAACCAGCTCCCCTAAGAGACACACATGATTATTTCCCAACAGGAACCTTTTTGCCATCGCATTGCTGTGAGTTCTCCCCTAATCCGATGCTTTGGCTTGTCCTGGGCGATGCTCACAGAGCTCAGAGGCCCTCGCAGCATCACGCAGGAGAGGAGGCTTCCAGGAAGGGTCAGGAGGAGAGGGAAGATTTCTTCCCCTTTCACAGCAGCAAAAATAAGAAGGGCAACGTGTGTTGCCTCTAGAGTAAGCTTTCCACTGCCAGGAAATAATAGAGAGCGTGGACAGACGTGGCCTGACATGGAAACAGGCTTTGTGGACGTGCCTGTTCTCAGCCAGCACAACCGGAGCTCCCAGAGGCACAGACACTGCCAAGCACAAGGGAGCCTTGTGCACCAAGAGGGAGGTTTGGGCATTGCTCTAAATCAAGCCAGATCATAAAACTGTTAAATTTAGGGTGATAAAACCACGCAGATGCTAGTTCAGTCATACAAACAGCTCTGCCTTAAGATATGCAAGACAAAACCATATCCTGGCTTTTCCTTCTATTTTCTTAGAAGGAAAAGCCAGGATATTTTTACAATCCCTATAGCAATATCTTACTTCTGACCTCATACCCTGACCAAAGAACCAATGGCTTCAAATTTTGTATGAAGGCCTTTGAGAAAGGCCTATGAGCTTCAAAGGGTGTTGGGGCTTCCTATCTGTATCTCCCAACCTCATGAAAGATGCTGTCTGCCACTACCAGCCCCACAAAGCTTGCCTCATCAGGCAAAAAGAGACAACTTTCATTTTCAAGTAGCACGTCAACCTCTTTCCAAACAATTTAGAAGCCTTCCTGGTATTCTTGAATATGCATTTTCAAATAAGTTATATATGTATATATATATATATATAAAAAGACTCAGAAGAAAATTTGCCACCAGCACTTGCAAGGAAGTTAGGTCCAGAAGCTAGGGACCTTTCTGTGACCAAGGTCAGCCACAGCTTTTAGTGCTGAAAGGAGAACCAAGAAACAGAAGAAAAACATCTTTGTTCCTGCCCCTCCGTTTCCTCTAACTATTCACCCTAGAGGACATTGTTACCATATAATAACTGGGCATGTCAGAACCAATTAGGCAACTAATAATAAAGCAGATGCTGCTATTGTGAAGACGATGCAGTGAAAGTATGGGTATAGGAAGGCCCTCGGTGCAGCCCGGGCTAAGCAGATATGATGCTAATTGAATTCTTGCTGGCAATTTTTCACCCCTAAATGAACAAGAAAGAGAGGAATCTTGGAGTCTCATCTGTTTAGCTTGTGAACAGGAAAATGTTTTCAAGCCCAGTAAATGAGCAACCTAATCCACAGGGATGCTAGCAGGAGGGGTTTCTTTAAAAACTGCAACGCCCCTAAATCCTGGTGTCTTGAATACAGGTTGTGCCCTGTTCCCAAAGAGGAGCAGGAGCCAGGGACTTGGTTATTTTGCTTAAGGAAAGTGAGCAGGGCTCTACTTTTTCCTTGCTTAGAGGCTGGAGATCCCGTATGAGGGAGTGAGAGGGCTTTTCACACTGCTTGCACCAGGGCACTCCCAGGGCTCCAATGGCACGAATAGCTCAAATATGATCAGAAGAAGGAGTTAATGGGCATCTGAATCAAAAACGACTGCTCTCCCTGCCCCCATACTGCTACCCTACACCCAGAATCCTGCTTCCTGCCACGTTTGTCCCCATTTTCTCCCCAAGTCTGCTGGGAAGAGGGACAGCCAGCTCAGAGCCTGGCTGTCAGCTGCCCCCAAAGTGGACTGGGGTGCCCCAAGCCCAGGGAGACCTTCCCTGGAGGCTTGGGTGCCAGTTTGTGAATTAAGCCTTACCAAACTGAAGGCAAAGGCTCCCAGGTTTTAACATGGACTGAAACCTAAATTCCAGGGTTAAACCTGACGGGGGTTATTTTTTTGGCAAATATCCTCGCTTTTGTTGCTCCTGCCACAAAAGAAGTGATTTCTCCACCTCATAGTTATCAACAAGCAATTAAGTCTCTTCCAGTAACCCTACGCTGAGAAGGGCTTTTAAATTAAAATATTTTCCATTCGATTTTGTTAGCTGCTAAATGAAGATAGGGAGAAACAGGCTAATTACAGCTATCCTAATTAAGCTCCTACAATAACCCGTAATTACAGCATATTTATCACCTTTGTGTCGGACACTTTAACCTGTTGTGGTTTGTAATCAGCACGTCTGCATTGGGGGCTGGAGGCTGACATCCTCCCTCCCCTGGCAGGGCGAAATTTTTGATTGAAAGTGCGGAAGCAAACTCTCTGCTCGCGAAACTGTAATTAGGGTAATTTGGGAGGCTGCACCATCAGCAGCAAGGCCAGGTTAGGAAGCTGGGCTGGGTGGTGGGCGCGTTGGGTGACCCCACAAACAAATGTGGCCTGGTTGGTGGTGAGAGGAGGCGCAGCGGGACTGGCACCGGCCTCCGGCTGAGCCTCATTTTCCCCGGGTGCAGAAAAGCAATGGGCAGGGGGCCGGGGCACCCACAGCCTGCCCAGGGAAGGGAAAGGGGCAAGGGAAGGGCCATCCTGCTGGCTTCTGCCTCGCTGTGGGTGGAGGCCAGCCAGTCTCCTGCCCCTGCGGTGTGCAGCACTTCACCCTTGGGTGGGAATGAGCAGGACAGGTCGGGAAAAATGGGCACCCCCTAGGCAACCCCATTCTGTTAGGAGCCTCCAAGAGAGGCAGAAGGGCAGTAATAGCCTCCAAGGACAAGGTGCAAAGGCTGCTGGTGCTGGGGCCTTCCCGGGGTCGAGCCTCCACTCAAAGGGAGGCGTGCATGGGCTTGGGGGCTGCAGGAAGAGGCACCGTGACACGTGGGGGCACCTCCTTGGAGTACTGGCGGATGCTGCCAGGGCTAAGCCACTGCCTTTCCCCGGGATAAGGCTCCAGGGAGAGCCCCGAGCCTCCTCCTTCCAAGGTGGGCTTCCATTCCCAAGCCCTGTGCCGTGACCCTTCTCCTTCTCCCCTCTGCCTCTTGGTCTTTCCCCAGGGGCCAGGTCACTTCTGGGCTTTTTCTGCCCAAATTTAGGGGGCTATGGGGTTGGGAACCCATCACAGGGCATGGGACAACAAAAACATCCAAGAAAAAAAGTCAAGACAAACGAGAGTTGTAGTCCTGGAGCCAAACAACACTGCCTTCATGGCAATACTCAGAGGAAGGCAAAAAGAAATTTGTTAAATCATGTCTAAATCGTGTTCTAAAATAAAGGGCACCCGGCGCTGCCCACACTTACGAGGCCATTCAGAGCTGATTTATCGCCTGAGACCACAGAGACAAAATCAAGCCATTACAACCTTTTAAAAGCTTTCTTGCAACAAACTAAAAATATCCAATGCTGACAGATGCAGGCTGTCAATAAGGAATTTAAGAACTCAGTATGAAGAGTGGAAAGAGTGCAAAGTCTTGATAAACATCTCAAATTGGGTCTTACTCAGTGGGAAACAAGTAGTTTATATTGGTAATTGTAAAGGGCATTTTACATTGAGTCAATTAAATGAAAATCTTTTAAACCCTTTTTAAAAAGAGACCTTTTTAAGTTAACAGGTGATTTTAATTGGAACCATGGGACTTGCATCACAGGAGGTGGGTTGGGTCTTTTTGTTGAGATTTTTTTTTGGAAGCATTAAATATAGGGGAAAATCGATACACTTCCATCAGCATCTGAACTCCTAGAGTCTTGCAAGTTGAATAGTGAAACTAAGCAAGAATTACAGTTTGCTCCAGTTTTGCCAGGGGGGTTTCTAGCAATTAAATGCGTTTCCATCATGACTCCTTAGTTGTGAAGGATGCAGGAGAATTTCCTAAATCCTAAGAATATCCTAAGGCTGTGTAGCCTTAGGATAATTATTGTTAGTCAGAATCTTTGCCATAACCAACTGTAAAATAGGATGCATTTTTAGAGATGATTTACCTTCAGAGATGTCAACCATCCCAGCTGACAGGATCAGCAGCAGTGATTGCATGTGAGCAGTATTTCACATTGCAATTCCTTTTCTTCCTTCTTCACAGCCACGAAGCCTGCTCTGCCAAACAGACCAACAACTTGAGCAAAACCCTTCCTTCCAGAGCAAGTGCCACCTCCAGCAATCACCTGCTGAATTCCTCCAGTTCCCATTGCTCTGCACTTTGCAAAATCAAGCACTGCGTGTCCTACAAAGCCACCAGGCATGGTGCAGAGCCACCAGCACCTAACCAGGAGCAGGCTAGGCAGCAACACATGTTCCCCAGGTGAAGACGTGGAGTTGCCCCTTGATAGAGTCAGGGAGGCACCTGTTAATTTAATTGCAGCAACCTGTGCCTCCCTGCTCCATGCAAATTGTCTTGGGGTTGCAGCCCTTGAATCTCACCCCAAAAATCCAAAGGGAAATGCCCCATGTAGCTAATAGGGGCAGGGAGCCCTGGGCACACAGGATGCTGGGGGCAGGTTTGAAGCCCAGCAGGGAAATGGGGTGGCAGAAAAGGCAGCAAATGCAGCAAGCAACCTGATGGCAGATTTCTCAAAAATGGTTGTGTGAAAACTCATCTTTTTGACAAAAACAACAAAGACTTTGATTGCACTTTCTTTTTTCCAGCTCTAAACAGATGCTGCCTGTGAATTTGAACATGTCCATTAAGGAGCCGGTACCAGAGGCTGCCCAGTGGGTGCGTTATGGGGGCAGAAATCTGCTCCTGCAGCAGGGGAAGGGCCTGGTGGAGAACCCCCTGCCCCTCTGCTGGCCCCAAGGCACACGTACTTGCTGCTGGCATTGGGTGGAAGCAAAATGCCAGAGGGGAATTGAGAAGTTGCCCAGGGAGCACAAGGAAGGAGGGAGCAGAGGCAGCCTGGGTCCTTTTGTTGTGCCCTTCCCAAGAGAAAAGGGGTCCCAAAAGCAGCCCTGGAGGTGCACCAGTGTTACCCCTCGCAGCTGAGGTGTGCAGACCCCAGAAGTTTTTGGGCCTCCTGGGTGTGGAAAAAGCCTGGAGCAGTGACTGGGTGAGCGGGGGGAACCCCGAGCTCCCTATGGTTCCCTCTCCCCCTCCCCAAACCTTAGGATGGAGTCAGGAGGCACACATAGCTGAAGAAATCAGGCATCACCATGAGTTTATGGACTTTTCAGAAGCGCTCAGGTCACGGGAAACATGACACCCCCCCACATACATAAGTGTCAAAACAGCAAATATCTCTTGCCATGGAGCTGCAGCCTCTTGCAAACTGCTAGAAGAAGTCAGAGAGAGATTTAGCAGGGACTAAAAACCTCCAAGTGACCACCAGGAGTGGCTTCGTAGCCCCCTGCCCTTTCGCAGCCTTGCAGTGAGTTGCACACACGGTGTTCCCAAAAAGCCAGCGGGTGCCTTCCACGTCCCAACAGGGCAGGTGGGGAAACCGAGGCACGGCTGCATGGGAGAAGATGGGCAGCAGCCTCCCTCAGCACCTCTCTCCGTGGAATTGGTGTGCTTCTGCCCGGCACCAGGCGATCAGTCTGCGGGTGTGAAGTTATGGAGCGGGAGATCCAATCACCAGCACGCCTCCAGTCCCGCTCCAGTCCTATCTGAAAGGGTAAGTGTTCTGCATCTTCTTCCGTGCCTGCAACAATCTAGACAAATAGGCTTTTAAATTAAGCAGTGATTTGGAATATAAGTGAGTGCATTTAAGCTGCTAAGAGATGGAAAGATCCTAATGGCTGAAATATTTGTCATATCACAAATAAACTGGCTGTATCGGGAGCTACTAATATAACTAATTTTTACCAAATCCTTCACTGCTCTGTGATAGAAAATGAGGTCAGCACAGGTTGAGGCAACATAAAATGAGCAGCTGCTGGAAGGCAGCACAGAATACTGATAAAGGACTCTGCACAAACTGTATCGCCTGCCCGCAGAAAAAAGGAATCAGTTTGTTCAAATTAAGATACAGCTTTTCCAGAGCATCCAGGGTTTTAATGAAAAGGTGCCAACGAACACAGGCTCTCAGTCGATCCTGAATACAAATGCATGCCGAGGTGCTGCCTCAGAGCCTCCCTATCTCCCTAGACCCCATTTCCCCCAGTTTTTCCACATTTTAACGGTGAGGGCTGCGTGACTTTGAAGGCACTTGGGCGTGAGAGAGGGCAGAAGCAGTGATGGGAATCCCTGGGACATTTACAGCTCCTTGGATTCCTGCAGAGCTTTCCAGCTATGGGATTCAAACCCTCCCCAGAATCCCCTGTCCCTTGGGTGCCCGCAGAGGGACACGAGGTGTCCCCAGCCGGCCTCCCCTGGTAGCAGCCTCCCTGCTGCCAGTCCAAGGATAACGTGGCCAGGAAGGGAGACCGATGCTCAGTGCCAGGGATTCAGGACCGTGATTTGCCCACCATGTTCTGAAGGCTGCCTCGAGCACTTGGGGCCAAGTGGGCCGCAGCCATACTGCAGTTACACAGGAAAAACAGCATAATTGTTCTCATTGTCATAAAAAGAATCAGGAATTCTTTGCAAGGGGAATGGCCTCCCTCTGTTCCAGGCAGGAGCTCTGAACAAAGGGAGAATTTCAGTCATAAGAATCGGCCCTTTCCATCCCTAAACCTCACGTGGAAAGCATGTAGATCCATTTTAGCAATGGGGAAAGTGAGGCACGGGGACATCGAGGCACAAAACACCCCCTAGAAGGGCAGAGACCCAGACCGATCGTGCTCCTTCCTTCCCCACCAGCAAACTGTGCGACTCTGCCGTGGCACCAGCAGCTCAGGGAGGGGACCGGGCTGTCTGTGCTGGCATGGGGTTGCTCACGGCGCTGCGATCCCACCCATAGCCCCCCTCCCGGGGCTCCCAGTGCAGCGTCGGGAGAGCGGCTCTGCCGGGATCGATGCGCAGAGAGCCGTGGCGGGGGAACGGGGGCCACTTGGGAGCCTCGAGACAATTTAAGAAAAATGAGATCAGCATGGATTAACAATAAAACTTAGAGCGCGCCGCAGTTCCTAAATGGAACGGGAGAAGGGTTCATATTTGATAACCATTAAATGGTTTAATGAAATAATTATAACTCAGACTCCTGAGCCCAGCCACAATCAATACCTATGAGCTCTAAGCAACAGCATGAGCCAAGTTCTGCCATTTTCACAGTGCTCCCCAGCAGGCAGGGTGTGTGACTATAAATGCGATTGACAGTAAAGTTGCATTAAAACATCCCCATCAAGGGCAATAATAGATTAAAGGCTACTGAGGCGCTGCAGTTGGCTGGTCAATATGCTTTATTTTCTGCATCACCCCCAATTTTGCCACCCTCCCGCATACTATTAGTGTGAGTCGATTTGCTGTCAATGACCAGCCCTGGCAAAAGATGCATTAATGCACGCTCACAAAAGAAGTGCGCATGGCATTATCACTTCACTCGCTTTCAAATTACAGCCTAATGCCGTCTCCAGGCAGCTTGTGACACGTTAACACTATGTGCGATTTGTTGGGATCGGGCTAAATATTTCATGTCTAAAGATTTCATCAGAGATTTGATGACAGAAATAAACTACCGCCCGGTGGGAAATCATTCCGAATAATAGAATTAGGCATTGCTGGAAAATCAACAGGAAAGGAACGATGATGGTGTGGGGTAGTGGAAGAAGAGCTTGAGGGGAGAAGGAGAGCTTCAGAGAGGGCAGCTAATTAAAGGCAGTGTTATTAATAAATCCACTGAAGGGGCAGAGATTCCCACCAGGTGTATCTGTACCTTGCTCCAGAAACCAGGTTTGGCTCCGTTGTTGCTTTGGCGTGTCAAGGGACCTGACACGATACACTAGACACACGAGGACATGCCCAGAGCTTTGCTTTATTTCCTGCTGGGTCTGGTAACAGAGCCCTGGGTGCTCCCAGACCTCGAGCCCAGGTAAATGCTGGCCCAAGGCGGCCACTGCAAGAGCCCGCGTTCGGCGCTGACTTGGGCGCGCAGCTCAAAGGCAGCAAAGCCATTAATCCTCGCTTGCTCGAGGCCCCAGGACCTCTGCATTGACTACCTCCTCCAGCAAGCGCTCCTGCCTTTCAGCCTGAACAAAACAGCCACGGAGTCAATCGTGCAATGAACAAACAGGCACTTGACCAAGGAGAGGAGACAAGTACTGAGGCTCGGCGCCGAGCTGCTGCTTGGTCTCCTGGTGTAGCTGCGGTTTGCCTTTGCAGCAGGCCCATCGACAGCCGCAATCTCAGAGCTTTGGTTCGTGCCCACCCCTTACACCCAGCGTGGCCAGCACCAAACACTCAGCTCTCCTTTTTCTTCAGGTGCCTTTTTTTTTTTTTTTCTTTCTTTTTATTTTTCTGTCTGTGTTCCTAAGGATTATCTCAAAGAGCTAAGAGCACCCCTGCAATTGCTGGGGGTAAGGGAGTTCTCTCTTCCCCAAGGCAAGAAATTTTAGCACAGCTTGGTTAATTATCCTTAAGGCTACCACAGCTTAAAAACCTAGGTTTAATTGCAAAACCTGTGAGTGTTTAAGCCCAATAAACTGCCTTTCACTTCAAGTGAATACTGCTTTCTACTTCAAGAAACTGTGAAAGCTTCTTCAGCTCTCCCTTTCTTTGCATTTTGCAGTGTGTGCAGGAAATAAATCGAGCCTGGCCCCCATAGCACAAGACACTTAGAAAAGGAGAGGAGATCTCCTTTACCTCGCTGAGTGCACCAGAAGGCAGTCGGCAGTGCCCAAGCAGACCTCAGAGCCTGTAAAACCAAAACCCTTGTGCCAATTCCTGTCTCATGAACCAGCTGTGCAGCGTGCTTGTGTTACCTGCAAAGGAATTGAAGATTGCTCCTCCTCAGCAGAGCCAAATTCAGCCTCTACCGCTGAAGTACCAAGTAAAAACCTTCCCTTAAGCCTATTTACAAGGAGATTTTTTGGTTTCTAAGACAGGCAACACTGGTCACTACAAGGCAGTTCAGCTGGGCTTCGCTGGCAGCTCTTCAGCTGCAGTGCTTAGAGCACAACAGCTGGTCGAGGCATTGCAGTAGCAGCACCCTGTTACCCCATCACCACCTGACCGAGAAATGCTTGCAGCAGGCGGAAAGGGAAAAGACTTCTTTCATCACCCTGGCTCCTCTGCTCTGTTTTCCAGTTATCCACCCATTAACCTAAAAATTGTTCCTGTTTTGCACGCACAAACCTTCAGGCTTCGTCGCCAAGCCCTTTTTATGAATAGGAAAGCTCACCAGTTTGTATAAATTTAACTCACTAAATCTGCCTGTATCCTGCCCCATGTGCTGGTGTGACTGCAAGCTTCATCCATAGCCCCCCCTCTCGCATGTGCCCCCGTCCTAACTCCCCGGTGAAGTCAACCTTTCCTCTTGAATAAAAGAATTTTGTGGGATTTTTTTTTAAATCCCCCTGGAAAACTGGTGATTTTTTGAGATTTTTGCAGGCATCTAGTGACATCTGGTGGCTCAAACCCAGCAAGGCACCCCGTGTAACCAGGCTAACTGCCCCCTCACCACCTGCTCTTAATGAAACCCTCAGCCCAACCTAAAATGTTGGTCCAGGTGATGGAGCTTAATACTAATCAGCCCTCGGTGCTTCTCCCCCCTATTTTGTGGGCGAGGTTATTTAGTACATCAATTACTAAATTATTATTAGGATATTTTAATTGCCTACTGATGATTTTTAAGGACTATAGGTGTGCCCCAATGAAAATTGCCACTTCTCTGAGCAAACTTCACCTGGAGCAGCGCTGCTGGCACGGCAAGCAGGAAAGTAAGCGGTGACTGTGAGGTGTGGCACCAGAGCTAAGGCACCACTCAGAGGTCACAGGGACATCAGGGCCAACACCCAGATCCCGCAGCTCCTTCACTGCACTTTATCAAGCCTCCCTTTTGCAAGCCTGCCAGTCCCAAAAGGGATCAGAAATACCCTTATGTGAACAGGAGGATGCCTGCTATGAGCACACATGAAGCCTTGTGCCTGTTTTAAGTGCCCTCACTGCTTCTCCATTGGCAGCTGAGCACAAACCCACCAGCCAGGCAGCGGCACTCGACTGGCAGCAATAGGAATACGAGGCTATCGGCCCCTCCTTCTTGCCCTTGGGTAAGCACTGCTGAAAAATAAACTAAATTCTTCCCCAGTGTTGAGAAAGGGGTTGATCAGAGGAGAGAAGTGCTGTCACTCATTAACAATCTAGTTAAAAAATAATCAGTACTAAAGGGTACAGCCCTGAACCCTGCAGCACTGTTATACAGGGCTGCACACTAAAACCAGTCTAGCACTAAATAACTGACTTGGGCTTTTCTGATCCCCTTGTTCTTTTCAGTCACCCCCAGCCCTGATCTGACTCACCGAGGCAGCACAAAGCCACCTCCCCAGCCCAGCCACTTCTCTTAAATGTTAAGCAATCCCACAACTTCCCCCAAGGAGTGGGGCTTGGGGATCTTTGAGCTGAGAAATGCTTCAAAAATCAAATATATTTTTTAAAACTATAAAGGAAAAGATTTTTGCTGCTGTGGGTTAGGTATAAGCAAAGGTATAACTCTAAAAGCAGTTCCCTGAAAATGCTGCCAGACTTTCTGCAAGATCAGGTTATCAACCCTTCCTGAATAGAGGCTTATCTTTGCATCATGCAGCCATTATGCAAATCCACCCATGTAAACAGTGTCTGTGGGTGTTGCAGTGCTGCAAAATGCCTGCTAGTACACTTAGCCCTTTAAACCCTACCCCATCTAGCTACAGCCCTTCTGTGGCCATCTACCAGCCTACCCAATTTCAGGCTGGCCACTGAAATACTGGGTCAGAAAATGTGATGCATTTAATTATTTCACCTAGGTTTTTAGGATGGTGCAGCTCTGTAGCCTTTGAAGAAACAGCAAACTTTAATGCTTTTCTGTGGCTCATACCAGCCTTGAACTTTGGAAAAAACATCACTGCTACCAATCCTATCTAGTTTCTAACTCACTCTAGATCCAGACAGCAGTTTAGGTAAGTCTTTGAACCCATTTTTTTAAATCCTTGTGACTCAACAGCCAAAACCACATTCCTTACTAGTTGCATGTATGAACTTCTCTATTTTATTCCCCCAGCTGTTTTGACACCCCCATCTATGTGAAAGAATGCAGAGAAGCCTTGTGATGCCCATTAAATAGTTTTTATTCCTTAGGACATGAATTGCATTTCCACTTGTTTACAGTACTGTAAAGTGCAATGGTATTAATCTCCACTCCTGTGCACATGTTCAAGTATTTAAAATGCCCAGAAAGTTTATTTATTTATTTTTACAGCAGCTCAGTTATGGAGTTGTAATCTGGCAATACACCCAGATGTGCCTACAGGTTTGGGTCCTTCACTCTGACCCCCAGCAGGGGTTCTCCAACACTAACTGCTAGTGGAATGCACTTCCCAGCATCTTTAATCCACCTCCTCGATGGTTGGTCCAGAAGAAGCCCCACCAGATGGAGGAGCTCCACCACCAGGGAAGCCTCCAGGCATTCCTCCAGGCATCCCTCCTGCACTCTGGTACAGCTTGGTGATGATGGGGTTGCATACCTTCTCCAGCTCCTTCTGCTGGTGCTCAAACTCCTCCTTCTCAGCCGTCTGAAAGAGAAAAAAAGAGCTCAGCACGCACTGCTCAGCCCATAGCCAAGGCACCTAGTGCCAATTTTACAGCTCCATCTGAAATACAAGCTCACCCTTCACACCTCCACTGGAGTATTTCTGCTTTAGGTGTAACCAACAGTTTTATGTATTACAGGAAGATCATTATTTGTTAACTAGCTAGCCTGAATGAGGAGGAAGTTCATGCTCACTAGCTGTGGTCGCTCAGACATCCAAGGAAGGTGCTTGGACTAACATGAGTCTTTCGACTTCTAGTGGAAACTACGAATGGCTTTGGAGTCACTTTCATCACTGCAACCAGTTCTCTTCCTCCTGAGCTGTCTTTACAGCTAGCACTGACCGAGCAGTACAACATACCTGATTCTTGTCCAGCCAGTTGATGATTTCATTGCATTTGTCCAGGATTTTCTGTTTGTCCTCATCAGAGATCTTGCCCTGGAGCTTCTCATCTTCAACAGTAGCTTTCATGTTGAATGCATAGGACTCCAGGGAGTTCTTAGAAGACACTTTGTCACGCTGCTTCTCATCTTCTGCTTTGTATTTCTCTGCTTCCTGAACCATCCGCTCGATGTCTTCCTTGCTCAGCCGGCCTGCAGAACACAGGATGCATTTCACAATTTTAGTGGAGAATTAACAACTCCCTGCATGTTTGAGGTTTGCAGTTACCCAAGTTAACTTGGTCATGTAGGCAGTGTAAGACCACCCACAGATTATCAGGTGCCCTTATTTCACAACCACTGCATGGGCCCTGAGATTCTTACAGATTACTGCACTAAAAACCATGGGCTGTGCACATTTATATTCCAGTTTTGATAAAGCTGGCATGCACGTTAATAATTAAGATCTCGTAAAGCTCAAAGAGCTTTGACATCACTGCAGGCAGCTTGCCAGTCTCCTACCCTCAGGAACACACGGTGGTTACCTTTGTCATTTGTTATCGTGATCTTGTTCTCCTTGCCAGTGCTCTTATCCACAGCAGACACGTTCAGGATGCCATTGGCATCGATATCAAAGGTTACTTCAATCTGAGGTACACCTCTGGGAGCAGGGGGAATACCGGTCAGCTCAAACTTGCCCAGCAAGTTGTTGTCCTTGGTCATCGCACGTTCCCCTTCATACACCTAGTGGAAGAAGCAGCATTCATCAGAATTTGAGCACATCAAGTTGCATTGGGCAATTAGTCTGACTCGGTCGCTCAGACATCCAAGGAAGGTACTTGGGCCAACATCAGCCTTTCGACTTCTGGTGGAAACTACGAATGGCTTTGGAGTCACTTTCATCATTGCAACCAGGTTAAGTTGTTAGTTCCCCTAACAAGTTAGCTATTCAACGTTCTGACAGGGTCTTAGGACTGAGTGCACCTCAGGATTGTTAACCTACCTGGATCAGCACACCAGGCTGGTTGTCAGAGTACGTAGTGAACGTCTGTGTCTGCTTGGTGGGGATGGTGGTGTTCCGCTTGATCAGGACTGTCATGACACCTCCAGCAGTCTCAATACCAAGAGACAGGGGAGTCACATCCAGCAGGAGCAGATCCTGGACATTCTCAGACTTGTCTCCAGACAGAATAGCAGCTTGAACAGCTGGGGAAAGAGAGACATTAGGAGCCTTGAACAGATGAAGCACATGCTTTAGTTAACCCTGTAGCTCGCTCAGACATCCAAGGAAGGTTTTGGCCATCATTAGTAGACTTCTGGTGGAAACTACGAATGGCTTTGGAACCTGATTCATCATTGCAAGTCACAGTAACTCCTTACTGCTCCAAGTAGCAGTACCAACTCCAGCACATCTAGCACCCATGAGTACTGCTTTGAGACATTAGCTCACGCAGTGCCCGGTTTACTGAGAAACCCACCCCACTGTTTCAGCATGGAGAACAGAGATTACAACAGTCAAATAGTGGCAGCTGAAGTTACCTGCACCGTAAGCTACAGCTTCATCGGGGTTGATGCTCTTGTTCAGCTCCTTGCCATTGAAGAAATCCTGCAGGAGTTTCTGAATCTTTGGGATACGAGTAGAGCCGCCGACCAGCACGATGTCATGGATCTGTGATTTGTCTAGCTTGGCATCCCGCAGGGCCTTCTCCACGGGATCCAGGGTGCCACGGAACAGGTCGGCATTCAGCTCTTCAAAGCGAGCTCTGGTGATTGATGTGTAGAAGTCAATGCCCTCATAGAGAGAATCGATTTCAATACTGGCCTGCGTGCTGGACGACAGGGTACGCTTCGCACGTTCACATGCGGTACGAAGGCGACGAACTGCTCTCTTGTTCTCACTGATGTCTTTCTTGTGTTTGCGCTTGAACTCAGCAATGAAGTGGTTGACCATGCGGTTGTCGAAGTCTTCCCCACCCAGGTGAGTATCACCTGCAGTGGATTTCACCTCAAAGATGCCATCTTCAATAGTCAGAATGGACACATCGAAGGTGCCACCTCCAAGATCAAAGATAAGAACATTCCTTTCAGCACCAACCTGAAAAAAGAAATATTTTTCATAACTTAATTTGTTTTTTATCACTGGTTAGCAGGTTTAGTGGTTCCGGAGACTTTTCACACCACAGCATACCTTCTTGTCCAGACCATAGGCTATGGCAGCAGCTGTTGGCTCATTGATAATTCGCAGCACATTGAGCCCTGCAATGGTTCCAGCATCTTTTGTGGCCTGGCGCTGGGAGTCATTGAAATAGGCTGGTACAGTGACCACAGCATTAGTAACAGTCTGTGGACAAAAAAGCAAGCAAAAAAATTTAGTTTTAGATGTTGATGACCTCACACCAGAGCAATGTTATATTTGGCTTAAGACATGTGCCTTACCTTCCCGAGATATGCTTCTGCAATTTCCTTCATTTTGGTTAAAACCATGGAAGAAATCTCTTCCGGGTAGAAGCTCTTTGTCTCTCCTTTGTATTCCACCTGCACTTTTGGTCTGCCAGCATCATTCACCACAGTGAAAGGCCAGTGCTTCATATCAGACTGGACAACAGAATCATCAAATCTACGCCCAATCAACCGTTTTGCATCTGGAAAAGTCAGTAGACCGTATTAAAGGATTTCATTCACAGCACAGAAACATCATCTTTATCCTAGAAAGACTGTACAAAAGCCTCTAAAGCTGAACTTCATCTGGAATTACTGCCTTGCTAAAACTTCTAAGAGCTAAGACCTCCAAATGCCTGCTGTGAGATGCACAAACTTGTGTCAGCCAACACAGCAATGCTACAGCTGCTGCGCAGTAAGCTCAAGTAGAGGCTATGAACCACTTGATAGCTCAGCCAAGGCCACTTAACACTAGCCACCAGGAAGTGGCCTGCAGAAAAACGAGTTTGACTTCAGAGCATGGAGCTCCATAATACCTAATTATGATCTTGACCATTATTAACTCTGTTCTGCTATTTTGACTAACACACGTTTTTAAGCTGAAGAAATATCACAGACCCTGCTACAACCAGCAGCTAACATTGACTGCCAAACTCCTAAGGTCTCTATGCATAAATCTTGCAGTCTTCTTACCAAAGACTGTGTTGGTGGGATTCATTGCAACTTGATTCTTTGCAGCATCACCAATCAACCTCTCTGTGTCTGTGAAGGCGACATAGCTCGGCGTGGTCCGGTTCCCCTGGTCATTGGCAATGATCTCCACCTTCCCATGTTGGAACACACCAACACAGGAGTAGGTGGTGCCAAGATCGATCCCAACAGCTGGTCCCTTCGACATTTTGTCTGAGAAGATAGAAGAAGTCAGGAAGTATGATTAGTGGCTTGTACTTATCTACACATTCTGTTGCCAGTTAAAAGTCTTACTAAAAATCCCTTTAAAAGTACTCATTTAAGTATAATAGGTTTTCTAGTATTTCCTGTTTTAATAACGTCTGCTGTTCAGCTAGCATAGACAAGTAAGTTAAAATGCGCGGGTGCCGGCGCCCAGCCACGCGGTGCGGCCACATGGCCGCTGACTCCATTTCCCATCATGCCCCGCCCCACAGGGATCACGTGGCACCGGCTGCCATTTTGGGCGCGGGGAAGCGGTCCCTCCGCTGCGCGTGGGCCGAGCTTGGCAGCCTGCGGGGCCTGGCGCGGCCCCAAGCTCGCTGCGACGGGAACACGGCTGGGGGGGGGGGGGGGGGGGGGGTGGGCGGGGGGCGGGCCCCCCCCCGGGGGGGGGGGCGGGCCAAGCCCCGCGCCCCGGGGGGGGGTTGGAACGTGGCCGGTCGAGAGCCCTCGGGGGTCGAGCGGCAATCCCGGCTCCCCCCCTCCCCTTGGGACCACGGAGATCACTCCGGGAACGCGAGGCTCCCTTTCCCAACCTCGTTTTAAGGGAACCAATGCGGAGCCGCCGCTAGATGCGGGCACAAAAACGACAGTTAAGCGAACGCCACTCTGCGGAGCCGCATCCCCTCCCCCGAAGTAACTCAGACCGCAGCGGCCAGGCCCCGCTCCCCTGCGCCCCAATCCTCGGCCACACCGCCACCCTGCCCCACTCCCCACAAAGCGCTTCTCCGCCTGGGCCACTCCCCAAGCCCCTCAGACCACCCTCAAACCCCATACCCCGTTACCTGAGCGGCGCGGGCGACGGCTAGCGCGCACGGGAGCTGCGCTGCTATCGGGCTGCTGCTGAATGAGAGCGCTCGGCGCCCGCCCCGCCGCCTTTATATACCCTCGCAGAACCTTCCAGAAGGGCCCGCCTCTTTTCTCGGTCCCGGCCAATCCGCTCGCGCGGCCCGCGGACCTTTCCGCCAATGGAAGCTCGCCGGAACCCGCACCCTATGTGACGCACGCAGGAAGGGGGCGTGGCCGCCGGCCGGCCGGTATTCTCGAACCTTCATGCGCTTTCCCCCCGCCGCCCACCGCCCCGCTCCGCTCGTCCCCCGCCCGCTACGGAAAGGGGCGGGGCTTCCCGCGCGCGGGAGCCAATCAGAGCCCTCCAGCGGCCGCGCGCGGGTGGCGGCATCGGCTGGAGGGGCGCGCGAGGGCGCGAACGGCAGCCAATGGCAACGCGGCGCCGCAGGCTCGTTTGCATTTTTCCCGCGCCCCGTGCTAGGAGCGACCAATGGACCGGCGGTGCCGGGGGGCTCATTTGCATAGCGCCGGGCCGGGGGTGACAAGATGGCTGCGGCCCGCGGCCTCCGCCCGTCACCGCGCGGCCTCGGCCGGCCGGGTTAAAGGCAATTAACGGCACGGCCCCGGCTTAATTAACGGCTCGGCCCCGGCTTAATTGGGGCATGGCCCCGCGGGGCGAGACACAGCCTTACTCCAGTCTCGTATTCTGAACCCAGTTCCTTACTCCAGCCCCTTACTCCGGCCCCAGTCTGTCCCTTCCCCTCTGTCCCTTCCCGCAGCAGCTGCTCCTGCCGGCCCTGCTGCCCCTTCCCAGCCCCCGTGTCCGTGCCAGCCCTGCCTGGCCTCTGAGAAGGTGAAGCCAGCAGGGTCCGATCCCTTCCGCACCCGTGGAGCAGAATCTGTCCTCAGCATCTCCAGTCTTAGTTCCTCCTGCCCTTAAGCACCTCTTAATGCAGCGAAACAAGTGAGGAGCTCTGTGGCACCTCTTTGTACATCAGTGCTACCCACGGTGCATGCTCTTGGTGTTTCCAGCACAAAAGAAATAGGCTCAAGACAGGAAAATTGGCTGTTCAGGTTCCCCTCCAGCATGTTTTGGGATAAAGCAAGCAGATGGAGGACTGCAAACGTTCACCTGGTCGCAGTGCTGGAGGCTGGTCAGGGGTCATAATCCAGCCTCAGCCCCATCAGTAGTGCTGTGAATTGCATCGTGTTCGCATGGCGTAAGACACCCAGGGAAAAAAAGTGCATCCTGACCACCTGTTTATATACTTAGGCAGTAGGAAAAGGTACAGGGGAGTAAGGGAGGAAATAAATAAAATTCCATATTCTTGTTAACTACTTAAGGTCTAGTTGGAGGTGGGGGGAAGTAACAAATCTCTTCCTTCAGCCTTATCCCAGTCAAATGACTGTGTGTCCTCTGTGGTACCTCACTGCCTGCACCCCGAGCCAGAAAGCTGTGAGCTTATCTTCCTTCCACAGTGAGCTTGGGTTATGTCTACTGGAGAACATGACGCAGTCACCCTGCATCAGCTGCTGCTTGCAGCTCGTTATCAGACCATTAATGGGCAGGTTCCTACCACTGCCTACCACTGGGTAGGAGCTGGCATGTGGCAGGTACTGACCCACAGCCCTCAATAGTTTGTGGCTCTGATTGGTGCTCTGCCATGCACTGGAACCTGTTTTGGGACCTTTGGGTGAGCACAGAAGGCAGCACCATGGGTTGGCATTGGGGTGCATGTGGTCAGAGAGACAGGAGGTGCAGCACAAAAAGGAGCAGGGTTGAGGCACTGACCTAGGAATAAGGGAACTGCCCTTTGCCTTTAAAGATATGAGCCACCAATAAGGGGCAATATGAATCCCATATGCTGACCAGGGATGTCATGCAAGGCTACTCCACCCTTAGCAGAGTACATGCTTCTGAGCTCTCTGCTCCTGGGCTGCCTCCAAGAGCCCCCCAGTTTGCACCAGTACATTGCAGACCAGGTCTCAGGGGAGCTGTGCTGCCTGCAAGGCATTGCCTGCGCTTTTTTTTTTTTTTTTTTAAATCACAAGCAGGATTTCAGTAGGACCTAAGAATAGTACTACTGGCACTTTGAAATAAAGCAACGACACTCAGATGTGCAACTGTACTTTGCACAATGGACTGATGGTGAGGGAAGACAGCCTAAAGAAGCAGTGAGTCAGTGCGGGGAGGAGAGCAGTCTGGCAAATGACTCATTACATTAGAAATTAAAGGCTGTTTAACACACTTGACTAAAGTAGCCCGCTTACTGCAAATCAGAAAAACTGAGGTCCAGCAGGCTGGACACTGCCAAGTGTTTTGTGGTGTGTTTCTTTGTTTTGTTTTCTTAAATGATGAATGCCAACATTTTTTTTTAGGCCAGTTTCATACGTTGCAGATCAAGCACGTTTAAAACAGAGGTAGCTAGAGAGGGGAGATTGTCACAGGCATGCTTCCTATTCACAGTAACGGCATTTGTTACTTACACACCTCAGGCAAACGCACGCCCCAGCTGAAGTTTGAAAATGATGCAGTTCTAAACCAGCCCTTCCCCTTCCCCCCATGTTCTTCCCCTTCAGCACAGCAGTACAAACTGAGCCAGGGTAAAAATAACCCAAGATTCCTGATACTGTAGAAAAGCATGCAATTGCACAACTCCTCTTGAAATGCGTATCGCCTAATCAGGATTTTGGATGTCATCAACTCAGGAGTGAGCCAGTAACAGCCTTTACCCATGAATCAGGGATAGACAGAAGGGCACTCCTATGAGACCACTGTTGTCACTGTTTTAAATCCTGTGTAATTTAATTATGTTGCAACTTTTACTCCCAGATTTCTGTCGAGAGGATTGCTGATGTGAGACCTCTGCGCAGAACACCCTGAGGGAAAGAAGGCTGAAAGCATTGCGAGAGGAAATCAACCACGGTCATATTTAGTTAGCCTAAATTCCACCTACATCTACGACTGGAGATTCCTGTTAGCTAGTTCAAAATGTTTATCTGTAGACGAGATCTAAGCTGTCTGAAAACAGCCCTTAGTTGTTCAAGGTTTCATTGTCATCTCATGCACGGTTCAGGAGATGAACTGAAACACACAGGGTGGCTCAGAAGCAAGCCCGTGTATGTGGGAGTAGGAGAGCAATGTTGTTGAGATTTTTATCTGTGCTGTGTCTGCACTGGCAGTATTTACCATATTAGCCTGAAGCGGCTATGTCCTCAGCCAGAACATCTCAGGTGAAATAGCTGCATGGAAGTCAAAACTCGATTTACTTCGATCCACTCGAGATTTCACATATTTCATACCATGTCACATAATTTAGACTGATCAAATCCCCAGGAAAAAAACTGCAGCTTCCCTGCAGTTTCTACACAAATGTGCACGTAGTCCTTCTTAGCTTAAAAATAGTATTTTTACCCCCGTATCTTTTTTCTTGGATTCAACTCGACAGCATATAACATAACATAGCACAGAAGATAGAGCATTAGCACAAGTTTAGTTGAGCTGCAGCAGTTCAGCTGCAGCATATTTATTTATAAAACAACCAACAACAACAACAAAAAATTACGAAATCATTGATTCAAAGGAATCAATAATAAATATTTGCTTTCCTCTGAGTTGTTCAGACACAGTACAAGTACACCAATTATAGCAGATAGAAGAGATGTAAGCTCAGTTTAGCTGCTGAGACAAAAGAAAGTTACATAAAATTGTACGCATTTAATCACACTAGTAATAACTGGTATATAACAGTAAATGCTTTAAGTACACTATTTTACAAAATAGAGTTTGGCTTATGGTTCATTTGTTTCCCTTGTGCAACTCCTGATAGCATCATCTGGAGACCAGAAAACGTCCCCTTGAAAATGAAATCCCTTAGAAATAATCTCTTTTTCATATTTCCTTTGAGTAATGAACTTTTCTCTTTTGGGCTTCGTGCTAGCAACTGAAGCATGGAATTGATTTAGCGTTCACCTGTGAGATCACTGGCGTGCGGGCTGAAAAGCACCACTTCATTTCAGACTTCATGATTTTAAATCACCACGCTTTCTGGCTGGGGCCATACATTTTAATGCCATGGCTGGAGAGGGTCACAGTGGTTTTCCTGACATGGTTTTGTACACAGGGCAGTTTGCATGTGCATGGATAGTGGGCACTTGGCCTCCTGCTTCCCAACCAAGGCTCAGAACAGCCAGGAATTATCACACACCAGGCTTCAGCTATTGCTTCCAGCTTTTCCCAAGGCCCATAAATCTTTCATCTCATGGAGGCAGACAGTTGACAGGGATTGATTTCCCTGCTCCAGGAAAGCTGGACAGCAGGAGAGGGCTGCCATGGTGGCTCCAGCTTGCAGCATGCTCCCCAAGGCCTCCAGGAAGGCAGCTGCTTGGTGCAGGCTGGGCACATTCTCATAGCTGGCAGCAAGCAGCCCCCAGGCTGTAGGCAGAGCACCCTTCTCTTTGCTAATTGCCAGCCTGGCCTGTGACTCAAAGCTAGCCGACAGTATTCGGTGCTTAAACTGTAACCAGCTCAGCCTTTTGATCTGTTATCCTCATTTTGTGGTGATCAGGCTGCTCAGGCATATATGCTTTGCTGAGAAATTCACCCCTGGTTTTCTCTGCATGGAACAGGTGTCCCCAGATAATCTGCTGAGGTAAATCAAGCACAATAGGCAACCATAATGGCCACAGGCTACTTTAGAAGTCCTTCTCATGCCTTTCTTCAGGACTTTCCTAGCTCTGGAGAGCCTTGTAAGCACCTTGCAGTGCTTAGGCCTCCAGGGCCCACGAAAAAAGCAACAGCAGAAGAGACACAGACACAGCTGCTGCTTCCAAACAGCCACAGCCAAACCCACCAGAACAAAGCTGACCCAGGAAGGCACCTCTGGAGTAACCAGGGAAACTGCCTGGGTAAAATCGCAAGGGATCCGATACCAGGAGCCCTCATAAAAGTAAAAGCTTCACAAACAGCTAATCCCCTTGTTTAAACCTGTGACGCAAGACCTTCCCTGCACAACAAGTTAGTATTTTGTCATACTGGGGGTTGTTAGGTAACTGTGGTACAGAGAAGAAGCAGAATCTCAGCAGGTGGGAATGAAAATGCATGGCTGTTATTAGGAAGAGAAGTTCTCAGGTAGTATAGGGCAAATTTGAAAACTGTTTCTCATACAGACATAGCCCAAACAAGGCCTCATTTTAATCAGATTTTCTAAGATCTCAAGCTTGTAAGCTAGAATTCTGGGTCTCAGAAAAAGAGATTAATTACAAGCCCTAGAGTGAAAGATTCAGAAATCTGTGGTTCTTCTGTGCTGATCCATCTCCTGTAGACGCATTCCACATATTGGAGAAAACCTTCCTTCCCTCAGATGAAAAAAATCACTTTTTTTTTTTTTTTTAAAGGAAAAACATCAATTTAGGAATATATGAATTTAGAACATATAAGCTCAGTGTCTTCTGTGTAGCAGTGGTCAGAGCCAAGGCCTTCAGAGAAAAGTATAAATGACAGACAATTATGGGAACACCTGCCTCCAGAGGAAGACCTGGCGCTCTCTCTCATAATTTCTTATTGGCCTTTCACTTGAAGCATAAGACTATACCCCTTGAAAATGTCTATTCTGGCTAACAGTCACAGGAAGGGTTTTGTTTGTTTTTATTTTGATTCTTGCAATTTTTGTATGTTTGTTTATTTAAGAGTCCTGCTAATGTTTAAGCCTCAAAAATAGCATATGGCCCACAGGTTGATATATGTGTGTCACTGCACACAGATATTTTCTTCCTTTATCATTGCACCTGTTTACCTGTCCCCAGTGTATTTCCCTCATTACATGCTCTGTCACTCCATCTTCAGTCTTACCTGGATGCCTGAAGGTCAGTCCAAAAATGCTCTTTGTTCAACCTTGAGAAGAGCTCTCCAAGGCTTCTATAGCATGGCTCACCCAAAAACTGGTGAATTCAAAACCTGGCAATCCTTCGAATGCTTCCTTCCGGCTTTTTGGTAGGTCGGTGGCCCTCAGTTTTTGAGGTATGCCTCCATTTTGGATTAAGCACCCAATTCTCATCTCACTAAGGCTCATTTGACACAGACACAACTCCAGTGGAGTTACTGCAGCTTTACAGCACTGTCCATAAAAGCAGAGTCCAGCTCCTTGCTTTATCTCTTAGGACGCATCATTAATTTTGTTCTGGCAATTAAAGCACCTCTGTTTCCTTGACATAAAGACTCCTTTCTCTTTAGTAGAGGTTAGTTCAGACACATGCCTTAAGTCTGCATCTCTAGACCTTTTTGAGTTATCCTTTCCTTTCTGCTTTAGTTACAGCTTCCAAAATTATTTCACTTGAAGAATGAATGCAGAAAATGCGAAGTGTCTGTTCCCTTTGATGTTTGACCACCAGGCTAGCCTCAGCAGAGGCTACCTCAAAATCTTCAATGCATCTTTTAGAAAGTTCTCCAAAAACAGTACAAGAGACTTTCCACTCCCCTTTAAAACTCACTGAAATACTGTGTGTCTTTTTGTCTTCTATTGATCCCTTTTAAAAAAATCCCGAAGTTTGGCTTCATTTCATTTGTACAGCTCTTAGCTGACACTTTTCAACTGTAGTTTTAAAATGCTGAGTGTTCCATTTCCATCAAGGTAATTAAAATAAAAAGCTTCCCTTTCCCCTCAATTTTATCCTTCTTTAAAAAAAATAAAATCTGTATCAGAACCTCAAGTGCTGGAAGATACAAGAAAGAGTTGAGTGGGAGGGCTTCTTGTTGTGTCAATAATCACAAGTGATTAAAATTAAGCTGACCAGGGAGATAACTAGCTAATCTAACAATTCCTATGTGGCTGGTGGTGTGTGAAGTGCTTCTGGATGGCAGGAGTCTCCTCCAGGTGGCTGGTGAGCGGTCACACTGTCTGGAACGCCCGGCTTTGGGCAGGCACCATGACCTGCGTGGCTCCCATTTTCACCAGGTTAGCATAGTCGACTTTCCTTGGCTCAGTTTCCTTCCCTTCCGTCTCCCTCTGGCTGTACTGGGGAGGAGTCAGATGGGGAGTAGCTTCTGTTGACAAAGTTCGTTGGCTGCGAGAGGCACTGTTGGCTGTCGACCTGGTTGAGGAGGAACCTGAGCGTGAGCTCCTGGAACCAGAGGAAGAGGAACTGGGCTTGACAAGGTGGGCTTTGGGTGCCTCCGCGTCTTCTCTGCAATTAAACATAACAGGGTTCAAATGCCATGAGAATGGAAACACTCATACATTTTGCCAGACTGAGTTGCTGCTGCAACGAGCAATTGCTCACTGAAGTTGCAAGTCACCAATGCACAGTTACCAAGCAGTTTGAGCAAGGTACTGGGTTTTCTGAAATCTGTGCAACACAGCTTGGCAGACTGAATTCATTACTGCTCTGCAGAGCTATTAGCCAAACGGTTTTATAATACATGTGCACATGACCTGTTCTTTCTGTGTCACTTTGAGGTCTGTGGATCAAATGCCAAGTGTCAGTGCAAAGAGTTCAGACAGCACTGTCTGCTCTGCAATCTTTACTCACAATGACAAATTAACTCAACAGGACTAGCTGAGACCAGTTCATCAGTTTAAAATATGTGGGTAGTGAAAGAAGTGCAAGAACTGGCCCCAGAGAGAGAAAAGTCATGAATAAAAAGGTGATAGGGGAGGCTCAGAATAAAAGTAAAAGGTATGCAAGATTTGAAAGCAAAAGAGAACAAGAAAAAGGGAAGGGAATAAATCAGCAAAGACTACCTTCTTGCTGGCCAAATAGGCAACCTGAGTGTCAGCCAGTGCAATCAGCTACTGAATGGATTATAGCTATGCCTGCTTAACAGCACATAGATGTCATATGAGGGCAGGCAGCCCTTCACAAACAGGAATAAGGATGGAACAAGGCGAGGGGGTTCTTCAAGGGCAGGAGGAGCTAAGATTCCTTCCTGGAAATATCTTTTTCCAGCACTTTCCTTCCCAAGGTTAAGCTCAATTGGCTGGAGTCCAACCTCCACTCAGAGGAGTGAGCGGCAGACCTCACACGCATGTAACAGATGAATTTAAAGAACATGCATCAGCATTCTCGGTACACCCGTCCAGGGGTGAGGCTTCTCAACTCTGCACCCAGAAGCTCAGGGGATTTTTCTCCCTGAGCTAAATCCAGAAGCACAGTTGTTCCAAAGACTCAAGGAGGACTGTGAGAACCTGCCTGCCTCGTAGTGTTTCCAACAGGAAAAAGCAATTTAAAAGAAAAATCAAACCTCTCAGAACCATAAGGGCTGAGTTTAATACTGGAGAGAACTACATAACTACTTAAAAATGCTGAAATTGTAAGCAAGAGAATAATTAATACTAAATTGCAGTTAATGTAATTTTGTTGTGTTTTATGCTAATCTGTCCTGGGGAAAATGTCATTTTTTTCTATCTTGTTTTCTGGAAAGTTTTCACAAGTATTTTCTCACAGTAACAAAAAAATTGTCAGTGATATTTCAGGGAGGCTTTACAAGTTTTTTAGAACAACCTTTCAAGACAGTTACTTAAAACATCTCAGTTACTTAAAACTGAGTGAAAAGAGACATTGCTGTGGATCGCGCTGGGTGTATGTGGAACTGAAAGAAGGGAGGGTAGGAGGTGGGGGATTAAATGAAAGGCGTTACCTAATTTCATTTGGGGCCTCCTCTTCCTCATATCTCTTCTTTTCTTTCCTCCTTATTGTCAACCTCACCACCAGGAAAAGGAGGGCAAGTCCCACCACCACACCACAAACTGCTCCAGCAATCATACCGATATTTTGTGCATCTGTTGTCCAGAAAATAAATGTGTTAGCTGGTAAGCTCTCAGCAGGAGTCATACAGTCAGATTCTAGTCCACACTAGAAATTACACCATCGTGTATAAATCAGAACAGAATGTAATAAATTAGTCTACTTTATATGTCGCCATACAGAAATTGAATCAATTAATTTTATTTCTAAACCTGAGCCAAGACTGAGCAAAGCATTCACCTCTAGAAGGGTGAGATCACAAGAGCTATGCCTTCAGCTGTGGGTCAGAACTGAAACAGGGAGGAGAAATCCTCACATAAGAGCCCAGAACCACACAAAGCACAGAGGCAGACAGGACAACCCACATCCAAAAAATAAATACCAAGCAGTTTTGCAGAGGCAGAAGAGTGTTTGAACTACAAATACTTCCCCATGAGGTACAAATATTTCCCCATAAGGATTTTTTCCCCTTCAACTCACCCTGAAATGATTACAATCTACTTGCAGAATGAATTATTCAATTGGAAAAAAAGTGACCTGAGGATGACAAAGAGGAAGGGAGAAAGGAAGACTGTACTGTGCAAATGCAAGGCATTTTTCATCCATAATAATAAAGTTAACGAGACAACGCTTCCTAATGTCTATGGGGCCTTGGTTAAACCTGTATGAAACTTCATTTCAGTGTTCATGTTGGGTTTGGCTGAAAGTTGTTTCCTTAAGGCTTGTCCCTGTGGAGGGTTTAGCAAATCAAAATGAGGTTTTAAACCATTTCAATTGGTATAAAAGCTGCCAGCATGCTTTTACATCAGAGGAGAAGTAAAATGCCTGAGGCGAACAGGTTTTCTCTGCTACATGACCATATTCCAGTTATTTCAGGCCTTGTTGGGCAGACAAATTCCAAAGCTAAGGAATCTCCACAGAAGAGACCTCTGTATTAGCAGCCTTTTATCACAACAGTTCCAGCTCCTGCTGAACTCCCCTGAGAGCTGCACATAAAAACCTGCCAACCTGTATTGTTTGATTGTTTGTACTTGCTGTCAGTGTTGGTGCCGCACTCCACCCTTTTTATTGCATGCATATGCCAAGACACAGGTACCTAGGCACACACCCTTGATGTGGTTAATCAGGCAAGACATTTATTTTAATCTCTGGTATTTTGGCCGGAATTTATTAAGTCTGGATTAAAATCAAACTGTGTCAAAAAGTTGCTTTTTATTCTGCATTTTACTTCAAGTCGGAGTCAGCCTTTCGAGGCTTTCTTTAGATTAGTTTACTATCCAACAAACATTAATTTGGAATTGGAATGAGGGACTACACATGGAGATTTTATACCTGACAGTAACCTCATGCAGTCATTACACCCAGAAATAATTAAAAACTGGAGATTTAGCAAACCAACTCACCTTCCCCCTCCCTCCCAGTACTCTATTAGCCATTCTCAAAACTCAGATTTTCTAACAGACCAAAACATCTGAGCCCAAATAACATATTTACCGCTCTAGGTTATAAGAAGGACTGCTGAGCAAAACAGAAATGTAGTAAGTAAGAACTGTTGCATGTGATTCAAGTACAAAAGGGCAAAGGTGTGGCAGAGTTCATCAGCTGAAATAGGACAGCTGAGAAGCTGTGCTGCTCATATGGTAGGGAGAATATTAGTTATGTGCCAATACTCACGCTGCACTGTCACCTGCACAACACAGCTTTCTTGTCCAGCCTCGTTGGTAGCAATACATTGGTATAACCCTGTACTCATCTGGGTAAGATTCTTCAGTAAGACTTGCCCAGGATTAGAAATGTCTGAAACATGAAAAACAACACCAGGATTAACCAAAAAAAGACTAAGCAACTATACGGGTGGATGGAGCACAGCAGAACTCATTGAACCTCCAGATCAAATCAGCTCAAGAACAATGACACCGCAAGAAAGCTCCGTTGTCACCCTTCTGCAAAGCACTACAACTCAGACTTCCTTGTGCAGGGTGGAGCATGCCACAGCATCCAGCTGCAGCAGTGAGAAGCACTGATACACCGTTGTCACTGCTGGTAAGTGATCCCCATTTAAGAGGCATGACTGTACGTGTGGGTGGTTATCTGGCTTTGAGCACATGGAGAGCTCCAAGAGGAAATGACCCAACTTACTGACTCTCGATGTGGGCGGGAGATGTTCAGCTCTCTCATCCTCTTCATTTATGCGCTGCCATCGGTAGGAGATGGGGGCAGTGCCAGAAGATGAGCGGCACTGCAAGGAAAGGTCTTTTCCTTCTGACAGCTCCCCTTCTAGCCAGCACTTGGGCTTGGAAGGCTTCTCTGTAAGAAACAAAACACAGGTCATGCACACGCAGCAGACTGTTTTCTCAGTGGAAAACCCTTTTTTTTTTCTTTTTTCTTTTCTTTTTTTTTTTTTTTTTTTTTTTTTTTTTGCAAGAGGATGCATTTAAGCAGCTTCCAAAAGTTGCCTTCTCTGGAAAGCACTGGAGAATTACACCACTGATATTTGTTAGTGGACTTTAACTGCAACCTTGTGCAACTTCATAGTCTAAAAAGTAGAGCTGGCTGGCTCAGACATAGAAACGATGTGTTTTGGGGAAGCCTCATGGATACTTGCACCAGTGGAGCTGTTTCACCACATTTCTCTCCTAGGTACTATTTAGAGAACTTCCTTCCCTCCCCTTGCTTCATCATTTCTTCCTTTACCCCACGGCATCCGGCAGGCCGCAGCAGGGCTTCCACAGAATGATAGCATACATGCCAAATGCCAACTGGTAAACCAGAATCAAGGAAGAGAAATGCTAACCCCAGCAGTTTATTCATCACCCTCACTGACCTGGATCAGTTTGGGGTCCTGGGACATGAACCCAGAGTCCTCAGCAGGAGACTGGACAGAGTGATCACCACTAGGATATCATTCTAGTTTGTACAATGAGATCATAATTTGGAAAGAACAGTTCGTATGATTTTGCAGGTGTGTACACTTACCTCAAAACAGTTCTCTGGGCTCTTCCTGTGTTCTGTCCTTTGCCAAAAAATGCAAAGGTTGACATGGAGCTAGACAGTGAAACCTGATCATGAGAAGTCTGTGTGTATTTATACTCCACTGAAATAAATCTCTCTCCAGGAAATGAGCCTAGTGATTTTTTTTTCCCCTTTGGAAAAACAATAAGATGATCTTACCTACAACCTTCAGGGTGATGCGAACCCATTCATACTGCCCAGCTTTTTTGACCTTACATATGTAATTCCCTGCATCACTGGACTGCAGGGATATGATCTGTAAGGATGCATCTCCAGCACGGAAGTTGGATGTGAACGAAACACGGCCTTTCTGCTCCTCGTTGAGGTCATCATAAACACGGCCTCCAGAGTAAGTGATCACCTGAGGGGCAGAGACAGTCACTGATTAGCCAGTTGGAATTTTACTTTCATATGGAACAACAAAAAGTATTTCCAGAAGCTGCAGACTAAGGTTCTGCATGGCTAAGGGACTTACCCAGGGTCACACGGGAAGCCTATGGCAAGGCAGAAAATTTAACCTGGATTTCAAGTCTGAGACTGTGACATAAACTGTATTTAAACTAAAGCTTCATATTCGAGCATTTATACTAGCATCAAAATAGACACAAGCTTATGCCACAATATGTAAATGTATTCTCTAATCTTAGCTGGATTTAGCTAGCTAATTTAAGTTAACACAGACTTGATTTTTTTAAATACTAAACTACTGTATTTTTTTTTTCCTGAAACCAAGGTTTCAATACCTGAACCTATAAAATTGAAAGCCAGGTCAGAAAATCTGAAGGGTAATTTTGAGGCTTATCCAGAAATGACTGATTAAATAACAGTGTTGATTTAAAGAAAGCCCAGTTTGTATCAATACCCACTCCAATATATGATATCAATTAATTTTTATATATTTTAAATTTCTTTAAATAGCATTTTTTTTTTTTTTTAAGTGCCGCTTACTTCCTCAGTATAAATTGCAAAGAAAATCACAATTCTCTTTAAATGAATGTCTGCTGATGATGTCAACATGGAAACAAGGCAGTTTCCCCCAGCAGGTGCTGATCATGGATGCACCTACCGCTTTTTGCACCGTTTCAGAAATGTGCAGCAGCCACTCAATATCCAAGCTTCCTTGCTCCAGGAGGCCCAGGCGGTGGTGACAGGGCAAAGTCACGTTTTCTTCAGCCACTCTCTTAAATTCAGTCTGAGCCTCAGCCAGCCAAACAGAACAGGAAGCTGAAAGAGAGACGCTGGTGGTCAGAGGCCGAGAATAAGGGTTCTTCGTCATTTGCTTCACAGCGTCAAAGAAAGCCCAACAGTTTGGCTTCCTGGACAGATTGCAGCTGATTAAAGGGGACATCTATCCATACACAGGGAGTGAGTTTCACACCGATATTTAAGCACAAAGAACAGATGGCTTTGCACTCCAGAGCTGCGAACGCTCAAGTCACACAAACTTTTGCTAATATATCCACCTACATCCTCCATGCGCTCAAAATTTCAGATCGCCTCATTGTTTTTGCCCTCTCCTTTTATTCCCTTATTTTGTAAGTGATGTTTCAGCCTGAAAGACCTCCAGAGCCCATAGATTTATTCCTACATCAGCCTGATAATGAATGCTTAGAGGCTCTTTCCTAAAACTGAATGATGTTTCTGCATGCAATTCAGCATTTGAAACAAGAAAACAGCCTGGCACCCTTACAAAAGCACGGTGTGAGTAGAATAGTGAAGTCTCTTTGAACAGCAACATCAAACAACCCAACCAACCACGAGAAGTCGTCAAAAACGGTCAGGAGAAAAAGAAAGGAAAAGAAGTTGCCAAGATGAACCACTAGATGGAAGCTGCGTCCTTTCAAAGTTCGTAAGAAAAACCCCAAACACAAGCTAACCGCCCTGAAACCAGAGCCAGCAGATGGCGCATCCCAGAAAAAAGTAATTTTCAACCAGCACCGCTTAAATCACAGTGAAATTCATAGTTCTCTCCGGGTTTCCTTCCGTATTGCAGCCCTGCTAGAAAGAAACTGAATCAAGGGCTGATTCTTTGCTTTGCAGATCTCCAGACAACAAACGGGCTCTGGTGAGCTCAATTTCGATTCAAACTGGCCAGGGACTTTCAGATTTGCTACCAAACCAAATGAAAAATTTTGCAACCGAGCTTCCACGTGGCTTTGTGGCATAAGTGCCATTGGCCTTTTGTGTTGAATCTTCCGAGTGCAGCTGGGTTGTTCTTGATTTTTGCTGTGGAAGAAGAAAGCCCCCAAACATTTTTTTTCCCCCTCTGAAAAGAAGCAAGCTGAAATTTCACAATTTTTAAACCAATTAAAAGAGATTAAAACAGTGAGAGTTGGCAGCACTAGGAAGATACGTTACACGTGTATTGAACACACAACCCCATGATTACACAGCAAGATTACTGGCAGGAGCTCGAGAAGCTGTAGTTAGGTAGGCTAAATTTATTCCTGCGCTAGTATTCAAACACTGGGTCTTTAACTTAAAAAAAAAAAAAAAAGGAAATATGACATCAAAAGTGATCAAAAGTGACATTGCCTTAGCTTGTTCTGTTTTTCTGTTTATTCTGAACAGAATTACCCATCCTGTTCCCATTCCCATCCTCAGACCACAACCATCCCTCAGCTCCCAATATTCAGTCAATACTCGTTGAGCACTTGTATAGAAGGTAACTGCTACATGCACACATGTACAAAAGCACTTTGAAATATCAGACAGGTAGAGTCTTGCAAAGGATCAAACACTCCTCTCTGCACAGATCTCTGCATGAATTGATGAGCATGAAAGCTCCTTTTCAGTCACATTAGCTGCTTTCTTTAAAGGGAAAATTAATCCACTTTATCACTGGATTCACTAGTCCCAAAGCTCCATCTGCCAAATACAATTATACCTTCTGCCTAAGACAAATGCCTGCTCTCTCCTGCAGCCACATTGCTGCAGGCTGCCCTCATTAACACGCTGATACTCACTAGATGGCTGATCAATAAGTTTAATTAAAGCGCCACAGTAGCGAGCATTCGCATAACATTTGCAACAGCTTCAAAGTGCAGTGCCAGCAGAGCACGGAGGTTTTGTATACATATCACGGGGTATTCTAGATTTTAAAATGCAATTTTACATTAGAAACCCTGATCAGGATTAAAAATTGCTTTTTGATGCAGTATATTTGTATCACTTTCCTTCATCTCTGGCTTGGATAGACTGTTTCTAGGAGAGCACCTTGGTCTATTCTTGTTGCCCCCAGCAAGCAGGCTCTGAATTTCAAGAGCCCTTCACCTGTAAGCTCATCTTCTATAGAGGAGTAAGATCAGGGAGCCCTCTAGCAAGATAGTATCAGCAAATTCCTAAAGCACCTAAAGCCTTTTCAATGGTCCATTCGCCATCAGGTACTTGGGAGCTGATTCACCATAGAACTGCAGGTTGTATCCGTGTGAACTGATTACCAAGAGCATCACACAGGTTGTGTGTTCCCTTTTCCATGACATAGCTGTCTTTCTTATTCAAAAAAAAAAAAAAATCCCTTTGGTCCTTATTGGTTCTTTAAGCCCACAAACTCCAAAGGAAGCCTGCAGGTGTCCTAGACAAAACCCTCACGTTTTCTTTCCAGTCACCCGTACCTGCACAAAGACAAAAGGAAGCTCAAAATACAGCTTCCTAGAAGTACTCAGAGTTATCAAAATTACCTGTGCTAAATCTGAAGAGAATTTGAAGTGAACAGACCACATGCTTTCCTCATGCTTTTTTGTTTGGGTAGGGTCTCACTGTGGCAAGAGGTGATGGAACAGAAACGGAAATTTGCCTTTGGATGTTAGCTGGAATTTGTGTTTTTGGAACAGAAAGGAACTAGAGACTATGTCTGAGCAACAATCTAGTTACTTTGAGTTATTATTCACAGAATAAATGCTATCTGAGGTTCTCTCATTTATCTACAGATGAGATCCAGCAAGAACAGCTCAAAGAAATGGGAGTTTGCAGATAGCATTCGGTTATTTTCCAGCCTAAATTGTTTAAATGAGAAATTCCTTATGGGCAACCCTTCATAGCAGCAAACAACCCTGCATGCTGGCCAAAGAGCACATCAGCTGGTTTGAGCAAGGAGCTTGCTCTGGGCAAGTCTTTTGCTGTGCTGTGTGTGTGCAGAAGGCTCCAGACCTTGCTCCTTACCCAGCTCCATGAGGGCATAGCACGCCCCGGGTGACGCCTTTTGTGCTGGCTGCAGCAGATGACAGAAGATTAAGACAAGATTTTCCCAAATGTCAGACCCCCGGGTCTGGCTCAGTAATGCAATATGTATGCAGGCTCCACAGTTCTTACCCAAAAAACCTCTTCCCCTTCCACATCCTGTGTGGGGCTCTTTGCCACAAGTAATTCAGCAATTTACTCAGCCTACGTCCCACGACTCCAGAGGGAGGTCAGTTTGTTTCTGCGGAGCAGGAGCCCAAGGCCCATTGCAAAGCAGTGGCTCACGGGCTGAAAAAAAGCCTTGGGTGCCGTGCCAGGCTTGCTGACACACTGCAGCATTCTCTGTTTGGGGGAGGAGACCTTTGTAATGCCTTAACACTTGCACAATTGTTCAGAAGACAATAGCTCTGGCACCCAGTAGACAAAGGAGAAAGATTTGTCTTTTATCCATTGCTAATGCTTCAAATCCAAGGAATTACAGAGCAGCAAGTATTTTAAACAATACCAAGCGAATGCATCTAAGAGCACAATATACACACCACACCACCAGATTTCAGGATAAGGACAGATCCAACCAGCCAGGGCACACAGGCAGAGTTTTGCCATCAGTACCAGGCCCTTCTGCCTTGCATCCTTAGGGTCAACAAAATAAAAGTGAGGACAGTAGTCCGAGTACTTCCCAGAACTCATATAAACACCTAAGTGACTGATTTTAAGTGCACTGCAGATACTACGTGAAGGTTTGAATTTCCAGAAAGCCTGCCTTTTGGAGTGGACTTAGAGAGAAGAAACCATCCCTGGTGCAATGCAAATATTGAGCTCACCACAACTGGGTGTTGTCAGACCTCATCAGTTATCCCAAAGAAGTGTTTTCATGTCTGAATCCCAAACACGATCATATGTGCTTTCACACACATTATTATAAAGCTCAGTTTTATTTTCATGGCCATGCAATACCAAGAATATATATACATCCGCACAAGTACACATACTGAGAACATTAAATACACACAGATCTATAAACGCACAAAAATAAATGCAGAATCAGATTGAAAATGTTTTGCTGACATTTTTAGGCAAATTCATGTGCTAAAAGCTAAAGAGCTTCCAGATTTAAATCTTTAATTAGCTTCAGAAAGCATCTTGAATTAGGAAGTAATGCTAAATATAGACAATACTTTTTAAAAGTAAAAAGTTGTGCTATATACTTGTCTGCTACAGTTAGAAGGAATAGCTTACAAAAATCCAAAGAATTGTGATACAAGAAATCCATAGTGACACTTTGCAAACCTGGCCCAAACCATAACCACACTAGGATCATTTGGGATATCAGTGTCAAAACCGGGGCTCCAGAGGCTTCTCTTGTGAAGCATACTTTTCAGCTAAACTTTTAAAAGGTTTTTTTGAAAGCTTATTTTGGCTTTTTATCAAAAATTACATTTGCAGCAGACTATTCCAAGGCAGTAGTGTCCGAGAAGTAGAAACTCAACCTGTAATTTCCCTGTGACTTGAGACATCCTGTGCTAGGAGGAGACAAAGTGGATTCCTGGAGCTTAAGCGCTTATTTAGAAAAGTTAGGGTCACCAACTTAAGTAAGTGAAGTGAGATGTAAATACTTGTTTAAATTAAGCATATTTTTATAGAAGTGCTTTACTAAATACAAACCTTAAAAATAAAAGATATTTAACGTGGATTGTCCTAGGCCAGTCACCTAGCCTGACCCCGTTTTAGAAGCTTCAGCCTTGAAGGCCACAACACAAGCACCTTTCCAAATAAATCCATGAAGCAGCTTACATTTTTATATTCTTGCATTACAATAAGTTAGCAAGTTGTAAGAAATTTCAAAAATAATCTGACAAGTAGCAAAGCAGAAGACCTCACAACATGATATTTAATTACCACTCATGCTCCAAGCCAGTCTCTTTATACACTTGATTTTTTTTCTGCCACTCATTTTCCATTTATTCTATGGTCAACCTTATCTATTTCAGTTTTAACAGTGCTGTTCGCATCTGGATCTTAATTCTATGGGATACAGTGCACAAGGTTAAAAAGCTGTATTTGGAGGCGTTCTTCACAGTAGAGAAGCAGGTGAGTGACTCAACTCTGCTGCTGAGGAAAGCTTTCTTCAATAAATCAAAACCAAACTCTGGTCAGATTTATGTGCACGGTTTATAGGACTGCCTGGGCAATTTCCATTCACCTGTGCCAGGTGTTCTGTCTGCTTTGTTCGTTATCAAACTGTTTCCTGGAAGAATGTGTGACAGAAGCAGTGAATGGCCACTGCTGCCAGGGCACATCCTGAAAGGAGAATAGTTTGCTAAAGACAAGTTTTTTCAACATTAAAAATTTTGGTAGCCTGTCAAGTCCTCTAGGGGATGCTCTTGAATGAATTTATTTTCACACCTCAGTGCAATCCCACTGCCTGATTCCAAGGAAGGTTTGGCCTTACAGTGCTCTGAATAACGCATTCTTCTCAAAATCCAGGCTGTTAGAAAACCACCTCGGTGTGTCCAACGATCCCATGCTCAGCTAGACCTGCAGGCTGAACCGCTTGTGGAAGTATACTTCATTTAGACCATTTCAACTAAAAGGAATAATAAAAAAAAAATCTATTTAAACTGTTTAAATTAGTGCACACTCCAAAGAGTAAGTGTCCACTGTATTATTCAGACAGGTAATGTTTCTCTAGCTGAATAACCCTGTACATTTGACTCGCTTATTGACAGGCTTAATACATGCGATCCACTCAAGCAAGTATTTAAAGAGAGTATCTGTCTAAACAATATATACACAAGACTAATGTCTGAGAGTTAAAAAACAGCTCAGCCTGACATGGTGCAACTTCAAACCACTCCTTCATGCCAGGAATTTAAGACTTCACATCTGTTAGATCTTACTGTAGTCTTGTAAGAATTTATTTACTGAGCTTCTTCATGGAAAAGCAAAAGTCTGCCCTCTCTCCATCTAGTGCTCTCATGAGTGCTAATGAACAAGATCTGAGCATTTTGTAATAAACACATTTAGTATTTTACATGCTTTGATGGGAGGCTGACTACAGAATTCTTTGTGGCCAAAGAACTACATCTGGAGTAAAACTTTCAGAGATGGTTGAGTGATTTTGAAACTCAGTTAAGTATCAATGACACTACAGACACTAGTTCTACTACTTCTCTGCTGAGAAATGAATCGTTTTTTTCTTTAAGTTATTACTGTTCAGTGGCAATAGGACAGACCTGCACATCATCTTGCATCTCCCCTTTAAGTCTTCTGCAGTGGACAACCAAAATGGTGAAGAGCTACTTCAGTTTGTGACAGAGCTATAAGAACAACCCACAAGGATGACACCCCATGCTCGCCATCAGACCACGCTAGCACTAACAGTTAGTTACCCTGACAGCATTTTAGGCCAAAATAAATACAAAATGGTGTCTTCTTACAGACAGCTATTCTGCATTCTTTGTGCAAGGGAGGAAAAGCTGGGGGCGGCTGGAAGTCTCCTAAGGATAATTAACTCAGCCAGGGCTGTGCTCTGGGACATCTGCTTTCTGTATTCCTTGGCTGGCAGAGACAGAAAGGCCAGGGGTCGCCTTCTCCCGAGAGCCCAAGTGCTCCAAGTGACCAAGACCTGGCCCCCAGCGCATGCTGCCTGCAGCCTGCTCCCCTCAGCCTCCCTTTGATTTCAGGAATTTGGTTGTGAAGCAAAAGCATGTCAAATGAGAAAAATGTGAGCTAGCAGTCGGTTCCCGCAGGGACAGGCTGGCTGTGTCAAAATGAAGCGGTCGGCCTATCCTCATCGCATTGCAGAGGTCCTCTGTAATTGGAACCACATGCGCTGGGGCTGAGGTTTGAGGGGGCTGTTAAACAGAAAGCAAAGAGAGCTCCAGCACGCTGCCGAGTTTCCACGAGGTGACGTGAAGTCTTTGGAATTGAAACCACTGCAGAGCTAGGGAAGGCCCAAGGAGAAGAGAAAAAAGCCACATTTCACGAAGCAGAGCCTCTGATTTTTAGAGGTTTGCAAGGACAAAGCAAAAAGCACAGGAGGGGGCTAGATTCCTCCTGGTGATACAGAGGCTTCTGCCAGAAGAAACACTGCCAGCTGTTGGTCACCCTTCCTCCAAGCTCCTGAGAGCAGCCCCTCGCTCCCTGGCCCTTCTGGGATGAGGGAGGCAAACCATGGTGAGCTGTTAGATCAGCGTAGTGGCAGAACACGTGTGTGCACAGAAATGCCCTAAATGCAGCATAAGTCCTGCCCCTAGTGCCAGCCTGAGGCTCACAGATGAGACTCATGGCAGTACCAGTGGCCACATGTCATCTAAGGAACCTACCTACACATTCCTGGGAACAAGAGGTAAAATTGTCCCCAAAAAAGCCAGCAGGAAGCTTGCTTTCTACAACAACAAACAACGGAGTCCAAAACCTGCAGAGACTCTGGAATACTGGAAAAATGTCAAAGCATTCAGTTAGCTGAGGATCCTCAGAGACAGCCAGCAGCTATGTATGTACCGTGTCTGTCTTTTTTCTCATTGTATTTTAAAATCAAGTGCAAGTAGGCAGTTCTGGATTTATATCCCTGGAGACCACAGAGAACAGAAAAGACTACATCAGAACTGTTTCTTCCTATTTAATAGGTCACAAAATGTTCATACAGAGGGATGTGTGAAGTCCCTTAGCCTCTAGTCCAGGCATTTCATCAGGAAAGTGATCCAGGTGTCTTCTTTTTACAGGAACACAGATCAGCTAAGGCTTTCAGTAATGCAGCTGGTGATTTCCAGCTGTGTGGATGAAATCTGTACAGAGACTGTCAGTACATATCACATCCTCAGGGGGCTGAAGCACCTAAGGCTGTTGGATATTCCCTTTTCCTGAGAGCATCTCTGGGCTGCTTTGAGTACCCTGCAAAGGTTTGTGCTGAGTGAGGTGGAATAGTTCTTTCCCCAAAGCCAGCTATGGTTTAAAATTAACATTAAGACATCCCTCTTGTCAATGGCCAACAGGAGAGTTGCACAAGCAGGTGCTCCCCAGTCACATTTCAAACCCTTGTGTCCTGAGTCACAGCCCAATCTGAGAAGTACCAGGTTCTGGAATACACCAGAACAGCACAGTTGGTGGAAAATACCAGAACTGCCTTATCTGAACCATAGCTGGAATGGAAAAGTACTACTAGTCAATCATCTCATGCTCTTATAAATAACAGTTCTAAGCAAAGAGCCCCTTGAGCTCTCTGGGATCACAGCAGGCTGTGACCGAGGAACTCCCCCAGAGCTAGAAAACCTCTCAGGGCTATCTCCGAGGTTTAACACTGTTGACAACTGAGGCACAATTACCTCTTAGGGCAGGCTTCAAGATTCAAAGATCATCTGCTGACTAATGCCAGGGAAAAAGGGGAAATCCTTAGGCACACAACTTGAGAAAGCCCTGATACCCTGCAGTAAATTTAATGTAAACCTTGGTATTATCAAATCTTTAAGTTGCTGTTTTAATCATAACTATTTTATTTTAAATTGCTATACTATATCAATAAACCTTAAGGACTTGTAGGTATTGGAAATCCAATTTATTTCACTATATTAAATATTGTGATTTGAGAGCAATGGGTTGTATCAGCTGAGATAACTCAGAAAGTTTTCTGAAGAGATTGAGATGGATAAAGATTCCTGATAAAACCACGGCTGTATTAAGGATTTCTTTTTTGCCCTCTCAGCACCAAAATGTAACAGATTAATCAGAAAGCACTGAACTGAGTCTGCTCTGCTGCTGCTTTTTGTCATAGAACTTGAACTTGTTACAAGAATGCCAAGAAAGCTACTAAGAAACCTGGAAGGTACTCACAAGTAAACTTTATCCTTTTCTGTATCTCAGATGTTTTCAACAAGTTGGATGTGGTTTTAAGGTACAGGCTTCAGCCCCTGTTCAGCACATCCATGTTATTTCAGTGAGATGCTCAGTTCTGCACCCATAATTGCACATAACGTGGTATGACATCTCACTTATCCACTACAAGCACTGCTAATATGATACAGAATGAATGCCTAATGTATTAGCACTCTGTCACTTCTCATATTCTCCTAGTCACTCAATCTCAAACACTCAGCTACAGCCTAGCTGTAGGGCAGAAAATGAACAGCAGCAGCAGCTCCTCCCCATCATCCCCGTAAGTCTTGGGGAAGATGTGAAATTCTGCAGCACTTCTGGGATGAATACAAGGTGCAATCTTTGAGTCTGAGCACAGCAAGAGCAACAGGAGGCTGACTCTGGAAGGGTCAGGGTTACAGATACTGCCTACCCAGCCATTCCTCACCACTGCAACAGTTGCCAGAATTAAGTTATACTTACAGAGCCTGTTGGAGGTTAGAAAATACAAGTAGCTTAGTTCTCTTAAGCCTTGTCCTTGCACTGGTTTCAGTATGTAAGTAAATGAAGATCACATTCTTAATTGTGTTATCACTATTTATTCAGCTCCTTCCCTACACCTTTCCCCCAGTTTGGGGCAACAGCATTCCAGCTGCAAGCAGAGCCCTAAGAACAGATCTCTTCTGTCCAGCCCCCCAGTACCAGGAGCTGCTGCATCTCTACACATGCACTCAAGTCTCTTGGAAGACTAGATACACTCTGTAAATCTTGGTTTCTGAAGCCAAATTGAACAAGTAGGGATTACAGAACAATGCAACCCCCCTGTAAATGCTGGAAGAGACACGCACCTACTGCATCTTAGGCGGATGGCATCAGCCAGATAGTTCACGAGATCTCTACATGCAGAGCATTAGATTTGTGTTGCACTGAATTAGGTCTGGTCTTGCATTTGGTGGGTTATGTATTCAAAATGATCATGAGGTCTTCCTGGTAACACTTAAAAACTAAAGGGCAGGCTGAGTAGTATACTTGTGAGAACTTGCTTTGACTTTAAAAGATGAGCATAATTTGGAAAGCATTCTCCCTTCAGAGGGACACATCTCCCGAAGAGGAGCACAACAGCTATTTTAACTGCTGACAGCAATGCTGCACAGCTGTTACAAACGATTCAGAACTTAAAAGGACTTAAAGTCAGGAGGTAAGAGTGTGTTGCTTAACTCTTAATGCAAAGCATGGCAATGATAAACCCACACCTATATGTTTTTCAATGACTGGGCACAGCTGACCCTAAGACACAAGTGCACTGACAACAGCCGGGGATGCTGAGGTCTGAGAAGGATTCCATTACCCATAAGATCATAGCTTATGAGCTGAGGGTCAAGCTCCATGTTCCCCAGACTTCTGGATCTATTCCACATGACAACAGCCTACCAGCCTAAAAAGGACACAGCTACACAATAACGTTACATTAATCAAGTCAGTTAAGTGCAGCAACAATGCTGCAACCAAAGAACACAAGAAAATGAATGGCTTTTCTTCTGTGAAAGTTTCAGAGCAACTGAAAACATGTGGAAAAGTCTATTTTTGTTTTCAACTGTTTACTTATTTACCATAAACCTACTTTTTTTTAAAAAAAAGTTTAACATAAATCAAAATGCTTGTATTGTTTTAAAAGTTCAAAGCATGACTTGAGTTACCATTTATGATGGTAAGGGAATAAGGAGTAAACCAAAGCAGATCCATTTCACTTCCTCAGAAACAGATGCAGCCTTAGAGTATTGACTTTTTTAATGCCATTTTAAGTGACTTTTTCTACCATGCAAGTAGGACTAAAACAAAGCTTCAGCATCCCTTAAGCTAAATAAAACCTGTAAATTATTGGGAGGGAAGGAGCCTATTCTAGAGTTAAAGAGCTCAGAATCTGTCAGAGCTGAACCACACTGAACTACTTTCTAGTGGTCATATCACCAAAACAATTGCCTCTGCAATAGGAGCGAGCTTGGTCAGGAAGCAGATTTTCTCTGCTCACCGCAGGGATCTCCTGCCAGCAGCTGAAATGCACGTTACATATATTTTGCATGTTTGCAAATACCAAGGGCTCTGCAGAGCAGGAAAGTCTGCAAAAGCCTAGGGCCATTGCTAGGGGAAACCCTGAATGAGAACATGCAAGCATCATGCCTGCCAAATATTCCTGTGACCTTTGCACAAAAGAGTAATCTAGTTCCCCTCTGGCACATGTTCCTCCTCTGAAGGGAGGGATGCTCCTAGTGTGACCAGAGAGGCAGAGCTCTCCGTGAGAAGTGACAGCTGGATAGCAGTGTCCTGAGCACAAGGAAGCCATAGGAGCTGCAGCACAGCGAGCTCTGGTGAGCAAGCACGATGTTTCCGAGATGCTGAACAGAAAGAGGGGTTTGGAGGAGAGAGGGGGATAAAATGTGATTCAGGCAACAGTTGAACAAATCTGCTAATTGGATGTGAAAAGGTCAGGTATCTTATCAAGAAACATACTGTAAAGGTCAGGCAAAGTATACAGAAGCCTAGAAGAAACGGGTATGACCAGCTGCAGTTCTACCACTGGGACTCTGAATCTCCATCCTCTACACAGTGTATATAAGAAGTCTGACCATCAACCTAAAAGCAAATATTTTCCTTTGCTCTTATGCAGACTGGAGGTTCCTACCACAACTTGACTAACTCATTTCCTTAACTTCAAGAAGGGTTTCTGTCAAGTACAGCTCTGAATATGTTCATAAAACAGGAGATGTTGAAACAATAGTGTGAAGAACTGTCTTAAACATCCACACCTGGTCCTGACCACCTAGAAATATTTGAAGGATGTTGGTACAAAAGGTTGCAAAAAGCAATGCCCTGTAGTGCTGACTGCACATTTAAACTTCCATTTCTCTAACACCTTTTAATTCTGGTAATTGTTCTCAGAAGTTAAATGGCATCTTATAAACTTTGCGTCCAGCTGAAATACAATTGTGAGATCAACACACGTACCATCTTTCAGAGTCCCTTTTACAACCGTGGTTAAGGGCAGCAAGCAGTATCTGTAGCACCTGACATTAACTCCTGATAAATTACGTCCCTTAAAGGTGTCTTAGAACCATGGGATGGTGGAGGCTGTGAGGGACTGGACTTGATCTAGTCCAAGGCCCTGTTCCAAACAGACACTAGTCCCTTAATCATCTTTGTGGCCCTTAGGTTGGCTCGTTTAAGGATATCCATCTCATACTGGGGAGTCCCAAACTGAACCCAGTATACTTATGGTCTCACCACTGCTGGGTAGAGGTGAGGGATCACCTCCCATGACCTGATATTAACTCTTCCTAAGAGCCCGGGATGCTGTTGGCCTTTGCCACAAGGCACACTGCTCACATTCACCAGGACCCCCAGCTCTTTCTCTAGAAAGTAGGATAAGGTAGAGAATACGAGGACTCCAGTGCTGGTGCAGGAATACAGGCATTTCATAGAAGCAAGCTTCTCTGAACAGCCTGAAGAAAAATGATTAAAGTTTTCTGCTGAATGATTTGGGAGACTTGGCAGTGGGGATTTCTCAGGGAATTCATCTAAGCTTCCTTGGGGGGACAAGAAACCAACTCTACAAAATGACCTCCAGCCCTGCTACAGAAGGGCTCCTGGACAAGCTGCAGCTTCTGTGCCTCACTTCTGTCCTTGCAAATTTATGTGAGAATACCTGCATGCCTCCAGGATGAATATGTAAAAGCTTACAGAAAGAATAACAAGATTATAGAGAAATCTGAGTCAGACTCTTCTCAGAGGTACACATGAAATAGATGAGAGACAATAGACAAGATGTAAAAAGGGCAATTCCAGTCATATTAGGGAAAAAAGTTACCACAAGGGTATACAAGCACTGATACAGGGGCTTACAGACTGTGGAACCAGCATCCTTAGAGTTTTTCGGAACTGGACTGACTCAAGTCCTGGGCAGCCTGATGTAAGCCAACCCTGCTTTGAGCCGGAGGCTGGATCCAAGGCCTCCAGCCATCCCTCCTGCTTTACACAATCTGTGAGAAGCTCAAAGTCACATAGCAGGTCAAGGAGGGACCCATGAGACTCAAGTACAACTCCCTAAACCCTTAGGGCTTCCTGCTTCACCACAACTTCTATGCCGTCCCAACTTCCAGTTCCTGAGGGCCACACTTTGGCTTCAGCTGCCACGATGCGCACTGTGTACACAGCTGCTGGAGCAGGGTGGTGGGCTCTCTGCTGATTAAGTCCATTGTAATGTCTGGCAGCCATCTGTCAGCCACATTTACAGTAAACTCCAGCTCTACTAGCATGTGTGGTCTGTGGGGATAGCTGAGCACATAATTTAGTTAATGAATTTAGCTTCTTTTTTTACTGCTGACAGTATCTGTGAGCAGGTCACAGCTGTCTCCAGTTTCTTTACTCCAGTACCAGCATATTCAGTCCTCTCCACAGGACAGAAACAACAAGCTGTTCTGTCTCTTCAGATACATCACCTGATATTGCTTCCCAATTGCCTGAACTTGCAAGTAAATACATACGTGCATTTGACATTGAATTCCCTCCAATATTTACTTGTACAACACCGACATTTATTCCTAAGTACCAGCACAGTCAGTCATTAATTGACCACAGAAAACTGAAAAAAAAAAAAAAAAAAAAAAAAAAAAAAAAAAGAAAAAAAAAA